>NC_047120.1:62280420-62606645 GCF_902500255.1 Thalassophryne amazonica | reverse complement strand
AGAAACCATTCCAAAAATTTATCTGGCTTTTGGTGAAAATTTTACGGGCTTCACAGAGAATAAGGACTATTACTACAGCTTTAAGGACGGCCCACAATGGCGCTCGGCGCGCCGCGCCGCGACGACAGGCACGAACCACCGGATTATTTCTAAACGGATGGCTGTGTGGAGCTGGGACCGTCGTGTGCACTTTCTCTGGTTATCACAAGAGCTGGACATCAACCATTTTCTGGCAGATTTCACTTTTAACAAGAGATTTTGTCGTGGAAAGCCGCGCGGAGGCTTTGTGCGTCACGACCAATTCGCTGTTCGAGCGAGACAAAGAACGCCTCCGTTTCGGCATGTCAGAGGACAAGTTCGGACATGCCCAGCTCTCCACAAGTTCTCTTATAACTCACTCGACTTTTTTTTTTGTGTAACTGTATACAATAAATTCTTGTGTTGTTAGACTATTGTATGCGCAACTTTATGTTGGTTGGGATGTACACTGTGTACATTTTTGTGAAAAAGTAAAATATTTGTTACCGTTTCACTGTGTGTTCTGAATATCAAAACAATATTCTAAAATATTTTACAATGGAGATGAAGTGTTTTACATTGAGCACATTGGTGTTTAACTGGTTCTTATAAATGATAAGATGTTTAAGAGCTTCGCTCGTTCATGTCCGACATACAGATTAAATGTCTATTCACATGATGGTTTGTGTGTGTCATTTGAAAATAAATTACAATTTTGAAAGGAACATTGTTTTGAATGTAAAGTTTCATTTCGTAGGAGAATTGAGGGGTTTTGATTGAGTGATGTAGTACTATGAGTATTTCTTTGTCTTGTTGAAAGTGAAACTGCAGTAATCTTTAAATAATGCCAATCATTGATTTGAATCCTGTGGTTCCAGACAAACCTGTAAGTTAAAAGGAAAAGGAGGAATAGTGGGGTCCAGTGAAAACATGCGGTCACAAAGTAGAGCCTGCATGCTCAGAGCCAGGCTGTCCACGTCCTTTGCTAGGGGTCCAGCAGATGCTTGAACTGAGGTGAATAATAGACAAAATTAAATCGAGCAGCTCATGGATGGCTGTTACAAGGCAATCGTGTCAGAATTCACTGACGAAATTTTACATACGGTGCCGTGATCCTGGGAGCGTAGCACGTACCCCGAGTGAACTATGAGGCACACAAAGAAAAGGTAAAACTTTAGTATCAAATCTTATGATTGCAAAAAATAAAAAAAATTAAAAATCACAAGCAACTACAGTGCATCTGGAAAGTTTTCACAGCACTTCATCTTATCCACATTTTGTTATTCCAAAATGGATTAAATTAATTTGTTCCTCAATTCTACACACAATACCCCATAATGACAATGAATTTAGATTTTTGCAAATTTATTAAAAAAAAAAACACTATGGATTTGAATTTTTAGGGTGTACTAAATACCAGAATGCATCAAGAAGCAGGCTTTAGACATACAGAGAACATGCATTTTGTAGCTTTTACAGGTAAACCTGTTTAAAGCACTGACCTGAGTCGGCCTCCTGTGGGCTTGAAGCCACAAATCCCACAGAAGGAGGCAGGAATACGGATACTGCCACCAACATCACTGCCAAAACCAAGCACAGAGCCTCCTGCTGCAATAAGAGCTGCCTCTCCACCGGTTGATCCTCCCGGGGTCTTCTTGTGGTCGTGGGGGTTCAGAGTCTGCCCATAGATGGGATTGCTGCAACCTATACTAAAAGTCAGACAATACACCAAATACATACGTAGAACCAATATATCAAGATAATATATTCAATATCTCATGTAACCCAGAGATATGGAAAAATGACTGTTTTACAAGTATTTTACATCATCTCAACACATTCGAATTCAGATTCCAACCAATGAGACTTTGTAAGAACTCTTTGGCATGAATATAGCAATGTATAAAATGCTCTTTGTTCAGGTAACTGTTAAGGATTGCATTTGAGAAGAGTTTTTAGCGTTAGTGTGTTCTGGGGCTATTGAAGATCTCTTTGTAGTTAGATTTCCAAAGTGATGTGTCCATATGGCTCAATAATCTCAGCTTCTTTTCTGTCCAAAGGTGAATTGGTTCTTCACTTACCCAAGATGCAGGACACAACTCACACTTTGCAGATAAAGATAATTTATTTACAACTGCAAATAAATGACCAGCAGCTGGGCGGGTTGGTAAGTGTTAGACCTTCCCCTTGTGAAGCACTTTGAGGCAACTTTGTTGTGATTTGGAGCTTTCTAGATAAATTGAATTGAACAACGCTGCAAGTCACTTGAGAAAGTATTTACCTGAAAAGCGTCTGAGGCACATTGGTTTTCACGAAGGGAATAGCTCCTTGGCTCTTCAGTACCTCTACAAGGACACTGTCCTTCTGGGCAGGCTGGTCCAACCTCATGCTCAGTCCACACGTTGAGTCATGATTCTTGTATTTTTATCAGATGAATAAAGATAGTGTTAGTCAGCAGACTCTTAAGTACATTTTTTTTTATGTGAAATGTACAAACATTTTCACAGCAAATTCAATTAAAAAAATATATATTGCCATCACTCCACATGGTTCTTGAAAGAGGGCATAGTGGCAAAAGGTACTATCCATAATTTATTAGGTACAGTAGTGTTCAGCGATACATACAACTAGTGATACTTGGGTGATTCATTAACTACGGGCACTATTGGCCTTGTAAATGTAATTTCCACCACACCATTGCCTTACAATATAAAGCACCTTGGGGCAACTGTTTGTTGCAATTTGGCGCTATATACATGTGCTCTGATGTTACTGTTTATCTCCATAAAAACTACCCAAACAATTTTTCATACAAACTGTTTAAAGGGACATTATTGTTGTGGAAGAAATTATGGTAATAATGTGGGACAACTACATTTCATTAAAAAAAAAAAATCACAACAGTTGTATGACATTGAATACCCCAATTATGTTTTGATTATTTTACTGATATTTTAAAACATTAGAAAAAAACGTTTGTTTACTATTCATTTTTATCATTGAAGATCATAAGTCTGGGTGTGGGACAAGCACAAAATGGCAATATTTGCATATAATGATGCTGAAAAAAAAAAATCATAGACTACTAGGACAAATTTCCTAAAACACTTTCATTGTAAAGATAAGTATAAAAGTGTGAAATTTCCCCTCTTTTTCATAAAATATGATCAAGGGACATAAAAGTGCCCGTAGTCTAAGAATCACCCACATACACGTGTTCAGAATAATAGTAGTGCTATGTGACTAAAAAGATTAATCCAGGTTTTGAGTATATTTCTTATGTTACATGGGAAACAAGGTACCAGTAGATCCTCAAGTCCAAGCATTCATGATATGCACACTCTTAAGGCTATGAAATTGGGCTATTAGTAAAAAAAAAAAAAAAGTAGAAAAGGGGGTGTTCACAATAATGGTACCATCTGCTGTTGACGCTACAAACTCAAAACTATTACAGTGAGGAAAATAAGTATTTGAACACCCTGCGATTTTGCAAGTTCTCCCACTTAGAAATCATGGAGGGGTCTGAAATGTTCATCTTAGGTGCATGTCCACTGTGAGAGACAATCTAAAAAAAAAAACTGCAAATCACAATGTATGATTTTTTTTAAATAATTTATTTGTATGTTACTGCTGCAAATAAGTATTTGAACACCTGTGAAAATCAATGTTAATATTTGGTACAGTAGCCTTTGTTTGCATTTATGGGTGATTCTTAGACTACAGGCACTTATGTCCTTTGATCATATTGTATGAAAAACAGCAAAAAATTCACACTTTTATAGTTATCTTTACAATGCAAGTGTGTTAAGAAATTTGTTCCATTAGTCTATGATGACTTTTTCACCTTTTTTCAGCATCATTATATGCAAATATTGCCTTTTGTGCTTGTCCCACACCCAGACTTTTGATCTTCAATGATAAAAATGAATGGTAAAGAAACGTTTTTTCTAATGTTTTAAAATATCAGTAAAATAATCAAAACATAATTGGGGTATTCAATGTCATACAACTGTTGAGATTTTTTGAAACAAAATGTAGTTGTCCCACACTATTGCCGTAATTTCCACCACAACACTGTAATGTCCCTTTAAACAGTTTGTATGAAAGATTGTTTGGGTAGTTTCTATGGAGATAAACAGTGACATCAGAGCACATGTGTATAGCACCAAATCACAAACAGTTGCCCCAAGGCGCTTTATATTGTAAGGCAATGGTGTGGTGGAAATTACATTTACAAGGCCAATAGTGCCCATAGTTAAAGAATCACCCTTATAGAGGTCAAACATTTCCTGTAGTTTTTCACCAGGTTTACACACTGCAGCAGGGATTTTGGTTCACTCCTCCATACAGATCTTCTCTAGATCTTTCAGCTTTGGAGTTTCAGCTCCCTCCAAAGATTTTCTATTGAGTTCAGGTCTGGAGACTGGCCAGGCCACTCCAGCACCTTGAAATGCTTCTTACGGAGCCCCTCCTTAGTTGCCCTGGCTGTGTGTTTGGGGTCATTGTCATGCTGGAAGACCCAACCATGACCCATCTTCAATGCTCTTACTGAGGGAAGGAGGTTGTTTGCCAAAATCTCGCAATACATGACCCCATCCATCCTCCCTTCAATACGGTGCAGTCGTCCTGTCCCCTTTGCAGAAGAGCACCCCCAGAGTATGATGTTTCCACCCCATGCTTCACGGTTGGGATGGTTTTCTTGGGGTTGTTCTTATCCTCTAAACATGGTAAGTGGAGATGGTTCCAAAAAGCTCTACCAAGCTGCTTGCCTGTTGTCCTGTAGTCCATCCCAGCCTTGTGCATGTCTACAGTTTTGTCCCTGATGTCTCAGGGAGCTCTTTGGTCTTGGCTATAGTGGATAGGTTGCGGTGTGTTTGAGTGCGTGAACACGTGTCTTTTATACAGGTAACAAGTTCTAACAGGTGCAAATTAATACAGGTAAAGAGTGCAGAATAAGAGGGCTTCTTAAAGAAAAATTAACAGGTCTGTGTGAGCCAGAATTCTTGCTGGTTGGCAGGTGTTCAAATACTTATGTGCAGCAGTAACATACAAATTAAAGAGAAAAAAAGAGATTTCTGGACTTTTTTTATTATTATTATTTAGATTATGTCTCTCACAGTGGACGTGCACCTAAGATGAAAATTTCAGACCCCTCCATGATTTCTAAGTGGGAGAACTTACAAAACCGCAGGGTGTTCAAATATTTTCCTCACTGTATGTTCAAACTGCTTTTTTAGCAATCCTGTGAATCACTAAACTAGTATTTAGTTGTATAACCACAGTTTTTCATGATTTCTTCACATCTGCGAGTCAACCAACTTGTGGCACCTTTCAGCTGTTATTCCACTCCAAGATTCTTTAACAACATTCCACAATTCATTCACATTTCTTGGTTTTGCTTCAGAAAAAGCTTTTTTGATGTCACCCCACAAGTTCTCAATTGGATTTAGGTCCAGGGATTGGGCAGGCCACTCCAAAACATTAATTTGTTGGTTTGGAACCAAGATTTTTGTTATGGTTGGGCATAGGGACAGACTAAATTTAACCCCAGTAGCAGGTCAGCCAGACAAAAAGGCAGATGATCAAGAACAGCAGTTTATTAATTCACAAGAGATATGAACTTAAGAATTGTCCTTTGGTGCGACGTGAGTTCAGCACAGGAGCCTGCTTCATCAAAAGGGTGAGTTCAGCACCAACAGAGTTCAAACTTAGTGTTCATTCTTCCAGGGAGGCAAGTGTCAACACAAACAGAATTGAACTTGAATCTTCTTCATAACTGGAATGGAAACTGAGGAGGCTGTCTTCAGAGGTGGAAATCAACTCGGGAATCTTATCAAAAGTGACAAAAACAAACTGGAGAAGCTGCTTCAAAGTCAAACCTCAGAGCAGTGGCGGCTGGCCCATAGGGGGCGCTCGGGCGCTGCCCTCCTAGATGTGGAGGTGGAAAGTCATATTATATATATTTAAAAAGTATTATCAATGTCAGTTTTACTTAATAGTATGTGCCTACATGTAATATGAATGATTAAAACAACACTTCCTCCAACTGACTCTCATTCAACAGTGCATTTCCACCGACAGAAGCAGAGAACGTATCATTCCTCGTCTTGGGCGCTCATTCAAAGCGCCCTTGAAGTGCAGCGAAATAACCAGTTGTATGTAGTTGCTAGGGAAAATTAATAAATATTTGGCAAATCAACATTGCCAAAATTAATGGCTTTGGGACGCTGGAATTTTAGCCCTTGCTACAAAAGTGCGGGAACGTTAGATTACAGTCAGTGATACACGTGACGCTGCAGCTGCTGCTGTCAGTCAGTCAGTCAGTAAGAGATGATGGTGACGACGTTTGGGTTATATTTATTTATTTTTATTTTGTCTCCGTGTGTTTTGCTGGAGTAAGTTGAAAAACTCTTCGGAGGTTTAAAACGGGACAAAACTCATCAAATCAATGCCACCAAAGTTTGGCGGGGATCCTTTTGGAGGCGCATGGAGGTGCGCACATCAGATCTTTCTCGTGTTTTAATGAGAACTGCACATCCAGGTTGGAGGAGAGACGTTTGTCTGACTCGTTATAAACCGTGTCAGGCTTCATTCACACTGTCAGCGCGCACACGTCACGGAGGCTGCTGATCTGCGCTCTTTACTGTGGGGTGGAAAGGAGGCATCCACCTCTGCCAGCTGCGGACTGACTCCTCTGGATCCACTTCAGCTCAGGTGACGAGCTGCTCGGATTTATTCCCGAATGTTGCTCCTGGTGTGGAAGCAAGGGTGAAAATTTAAGATAAAATGAATGAGTGATTTTTTTTGTTTGTTTTAGGGGGTCAAAGCTGTGATCTTTATTGGGACAGCAGGCCAGTTAGAATGGTAATAGGGGAGGCCGGGGCTGTTTGTAACAGTGTTCAAAGCTGCAGCCATGCTGGTATTTTGATTTCACTTTACACGTTATGAGGATCAGTTCACAGAAGTGAAATATTCTTTGGAGTATTCCACACTCTAAAATAAATTTGCTCATTTTAAAAACAAAAACCCTAAAATAGCAATTTGCATGTTTTTTTTAAAGAAATTCTAACTCAGCCACTGAGCACACACACAACACACTTATAGTCAGACAAACCCAAGTTTAGCAATGCATTTAATTAAGTGGTTTTGTAAACTTAATTTGCTTTGTCCTCTACACTTAATTTTAACCAATTTAATTTAAAGGTTTTGGTGTTATTAGTCAGTCAAGTTATTTAAGTTTTTCAAGCTTCTTTAGTTTGCCTCCATTCCACTCAGTAATGGTCATGCAAAATATTACCTTAATTTTCTCTCTCTCTTGGAAGGTGGTGTGAACATTGTAGTATGTACATAATTTTTTTTTTTGTCAATTGAAGAATTTTTCCATATTTTGAAAGTGTAAATTTGGTGATATTTTCTATTCTGTTAAGGTCAGTGTCATTGTGAACCCCAGGATCTGTTTGTCTGAAGATAATGGCAGTTCAGTACAGTTTGGTGTACTATGTGTGTAATTGGTGTCAAATGGTGAAATGTTCTTTGCTCAAGAACTTGTGTTGTATTTGATACTGTTCCTTTCCGAAGTAGAAATGGGGCCTAATATAGCTGTAAATGGTGTACTTTATCTGTAAAACTGCTGATTTTGAGAAGGACACAAAATGACTGTGGAATTGTAGTAATTTTCTGACTGTTCACTTGAACGCCTGTACTGGACAAGGCAAGGGAAACTATTGGCACAGCAGCCCCACCAAGAATGTTTTTCACCAGCCGCCACTGCCTTAGAGTATGCACAACAAAAGAATGTCCTTTTCCTCTTAGGAGTGAAATACAAACTCAAAGACAAGTTTTTAACCAAAGTCTTTTCTTCTAGACCAAAAGTTCAAATCCAGAGAACAGAATTAACTCTTTTCTTCTTAGAAAAGAGTTCAACTCCAGAGTGCAAAACCAAAATCATACTCACTGCCAAAACTGGTAAACAGGAAACACCCTGGAAATGAAGCCATCACACTAGTAAACACCACAAACACAATGGACCCACAACTAAGGCCAAACAGGAGTCACTATATATAGCCAGCCTTAATTGTTGCAGGTGGGCACTCAAACAGGTGCACTTAATTAGGGACTGATGATGTGTAAAGAATTTAAGAGAACACCAGATGGCAGTACACAGACATTACCTGAAACTGAAGATAATAAAAGGGAACACTGGATGGCAGCACATGGCCAGACATTGCTAGAAACTGAAGGAAATAGACAAAGGCAGAGACTACTACTTGACAAGATAAAGGCGAAAAGACAAGATGTGATGACCTAACAAGGAGACAAGAGCTGAAAGTAGATACTCTGGGATTAACTGTGAGGACATAAGGAGATGAGTGCAGAAATAAGAGTAGATAGGAGCTGGGGACAAATGGGAGAAAAAGAGAAAGAGGAGACAAGAGACAAACCCCAACACTGACAGAACCACAACAATTTTGCTCGGTCACTAGTGTGCTTGGGGTTGTCTTGTTGAAACACCCATTTCAAGGGCATGTCCTCTTCAGCATAAGGCAACATGACCTCTTCAAGTATTCTGACATATCCAAACTGATCCATGATACCTGGTATGTGATGTATAGGCCCAACACCATAGTAGGAGAAACATGCCCATATCATGATGCTTGCACCACCATGCTTCACTGTCTTCACTGTGAACTGTGGCTTGAATTCAGAGTTTGGGGGTCGTCTCACAAACTGTCTGCGGCCTTTGGACCCAAAAAGAACAATTTTACTCTCATCAGTCCACAAAATATTCCTCCATTTCTCTTTAGGCCAGTTGATGTGTTCTTTGTCAAATTGTAACCTCTTCTGCACGTCTTTTATTTAACAGAGGGACTTTGCGGGGGATTCTTGCAAATAAATTAGCTTCACACAGGCGTCTTCTAACTGTCACAGCACTTACAGGTAACTCCAGACTGTCTTTGATCATGCTGGAGCTGATCAATGGGTGAGCCTTTGCCATTCTGGTTATTCTTCTATCCATTTTGATGGTTGTTTTCCATTTTCTTCCACGCGTCTTTTTTTTTTTTTTTTTTTTTCCATTTTAAAGCATTGGAGATCATTGTAGATGAACAGCCTGTAATCTGTTGCACCTGCGTATAAGTTTTCCCCTCTTCAATCAACTTTTTAATCAAACTACGCTGTTCTTCTGAACAATGTCTTGAACGTCCCATTTTCCTCAGACTTTCAAAGAGAAAAGCATGTTCAACAGGTGCTGGCTTCATCCTTAAATAGGGGACACCTGATTCACACCTGTTTGTTCCACAGAATTGACGAACTCACTGACTGAATGCCACACTACTATTATTGTGAACACCCCCTTTTCTACTTTTTTTTTACTAATAGCCCAATTTCATAGCCTTAAGAGTGTGCATATCATGAATGCTTGGTCTTGTTGGATTTGTAAGAATCTACTGAATCTACTGGTACCTTGTTTCCCATGTAACAATAAGAAATATACTCAAAACCTGGATTCATCTTTTTAGTCACATAGCACTACTATTATTCTGAACACTACTGTAGGTATTGCTAGTTAAGTTTTTATGTATGATGGCCATTACAGAGTGGTAGTTGTAGCCAGGTCAATGAAGGTTTAAACAGGGGTCAATATATAAAAATGCTCCAGTCATATTAAAAGATATACCACATTATTTGTCTGATCATAAACATTCCAAAAGGGTATAGTTTGGATGATCTATGACTGAATTTTATGGAGTTATGGGATAAAAACTAACAAAAGTTAATTTCAGTTTGTACAGGGCTCAAACATTACAGTTGTTCCAATTTTTGTAAAACTTAATGCAAATTTTTGGTTGAGTTACCAGGGTTTTAAAAAAGAACAGTTTGCACCATATGTCAATTATCATGTGTAACATATGTCATAAAATCCAATGGATGTCAACCTTGTTTGACCTTGACTTTGAAGATGAAGCATTCGACACGGTCAAAACTCTTCTATTTATCAATCCTATGAGTTCAACCAATAATCTGAAGTTATCAGGTTTTTTCTGGTCTGGTTTTTTAAGTTTGCCGCTGCCGTAATTTGCCACTGTTCAGTGTTCAGTTTACCGTTAAGTGCAGAGCTGTTGCTCATTCAGAAACACCGTTTCATAGTTTTGGGGCTTGCATTCAAATGAGATGAAAGTATCAAATGACCTTGTATCCAATGTTTTCTTTGATGCTAACAGGAACTCCGTACAGCAGACCTTCTCTGTTGAGGTTCTTCACCTGGTCAAAACTCTCCATTAAAACTCCTGTGCAGCAGTTGAGCTTTTGGTTTGCATCCAAAGTCTGCGCAGGAGTCAGAATGACAGGTTTAGGTTCACAGTTCGAACACCATTAAAACCTGAAGACTGGTAACTTTAATCCTGGCTGCATCAGAATCTCTGAACCTTGTTCGGAAAAAGTCCAGAAACACAGATCGGATCTTACAGGCAGCGTTTGAGTGGACAGAAAAATCATGTGACTCACATCTTATATTGTTTACAGTGATGTAATTATGACATTTTAATATTGACATTTTATTTGTGTTTGAAATGCCCCACTCCTTGCATGCTTCTTCTTTCACCTACTCCCTGCGGGGGGGCACCAAAACATGCCATTAATTTTATTCTGTCCTCTCTTCTGTCACACCAAACACCTGCAGGTCCTTCCTCAGCACATTCATTCACCTGCTCTTTGGCCTCTCTCTTCTCCTCCTGCCTGATGTCTCCATCCTCAGCATCCTTCTTTTGGTATAGGCTACATCCCTCCTTTGCATATGTCCAACCCATCCCAGTGTCATCTTTCTCACTTTGGGCCCTATCTTGACTATGCTTGGTGCAAAATCTATAGCTCCCAGTGCAAATGCCTTTTGGGTGTGTCCACCTTGTTATTTATAGGTAACGTAAACAGGACCACAAAGATAGGTGCAGAGCATGAAGGGGCTGTATCAATTAGTTATTGGTGCATATTTGGTATAATGTGAAATAGACCAATCATATTATATATAGTCTCATCCCCTTTAAGAGCTAGAGGTACTGGAAGCTGGGGCACTGCTGTTTAGACTTACATTTGTTTTCCTGACTGTTTATTTGTGTCTTTAGCAAAAATGATCTTTAACAGAGATATAACTTTTATTTTTCTTATTTGCCCCTTTTCTCCTTGGGTCATTCAAAGAAAAACAATCTTTTTAGTTGCTTTTGATGATCCAGAAAGTGAGTCATGATGACTTTATGTTGCAGGTGCACTTCAAATTTTGTAAATCTCAGAATGGACAAAACTTTGCATCCACCACGTGATCTTTGGCGCACCCCTAAGTGGATTCATGGGCCCCAGGTTTAGGAACCCAGGGATTAGACCATCCACTGTGAGCGCTTGTACGCATCAGAATCAAATTTATTGCCAAGTAAGTTCTCACATACAAGGATTTTGATCTGGTGTCATCAGTGCATAAACAACAACAAAAGAAAAGGAAAAAGAAAACAAACAAACAAAAAACTCTGGAAGAAGTAATTGGTGCATAAACAACAATAAATGGGCAAAACTATGTTTACTGTCAAATAAATATAGTGGAATGGGGCTGTGCAGGCATGCAGATGCACAATATCTTTCAGTCTGTACTTTGTGGGAGGTGGGGAGGCAGGGTAAGTGGGGGTGTCTGGCATTATTAATAAGTCTAGCTGAGGATGGAAAGAAGCACACATAGTCCAACACATTCTGCTGATATTGTTGCTGATCACTTCCAGCATTTTTTTGTTCCTAAGTGAGCTACAAACCTTTTCCATGTAGGAATAAAAAACATCTTCGGGACTCAGAGTCTCTTCCTTGAGTGACTTCATCAGTTCAGACAGTGAAAGAGATAAGATGGGAGGCAAGTGCTTCTTTGGATGCTGGAGGAGTAAAGATAAAATAAAACAAAGTGAATTAGTTCAAACACTATGCAATATTCTTCACCACTCTCTTTTTTTAAAAGCAACATTTTACATCACTGTTGTCTCTTTTTAATGTTAAGCATGCCGTATTTAGTAACTGAATAAGTGAATTCAGCTGTGATGATGCAGAACGACTCCAGAAACGAAGAGAAAATGGTCACCACCAAACTTTAATGATCAACTACCTTATTTTTCAGAGTATAAGTACCACTGGAGTATACGTTACACCCACCAAAACATGCCTTTTAAAGAGAAAAGAGAAAAAAATATTTGCACCTTTTTTTGTATGTTTTTCCATGATGGCGAGTTTAGCAAAATGGAAGAACTCAATATAGCACATGTGCACACCACAGGGTGTGCTGTTACTTAATATAAATACACAAGATGGACAAATATGGGTTGGTATTTGGCCCACAGTGTTGGAAACACTAAAATAACAAACCTTTGTGCATTGTTGTACTACTTGTACTTTAGAATTCATTCTTTTAGTATTGGAGTTTATTTCTTTAATAGTTGGATTCCTGTGAAAACCCAAAACAATTGTTATTGATCCCGCCAGATCTCAGAAGCTAAGCAGTGTGGGACCTGGTTAGTACTTGGATGGGAGACCTCTTTGGAACACCAGTGGCTGTGTGTGTTTCTCCAGGTAACACTGGAGTTGTGTCAGGAAGGCATCCAGAGTAAAACCTGTGCCAAATATCAATGCGGATCTGGTTGTATCCGCTATGGCGACCCCAAACACAAAACGGGAGCAGCCGAATGGACAACAACAACAGCTGAGTAGAGCTTGGCGAAATTCTCTTTGTACCTGCATTAATGGTAAATGTCCACCAAGTGGAGATATTGCTCCATTTAAAGAACCTTCAGACACAATGACAATCAACCTGTTGCTATAGTAGTACATAAACATGCAAATTGTCAGTAAATCACAATTATTCTGTAATTTTTTTGAATGTCACACTGGTGTATAATTCTCAGGACCCCCACAGTGAGTAAAACAAAACAAGAACTGTGACTTGTACTTCAGAAAAATGCATAATGTGTATGTAAATACACACTTTGGTCTGTTAACTGTTGATCAGTTCATCATTGTCACATGTTCAGGCACTTCTTGTGCTTTTACTCTTGTATTGGAAACTTTGTTCACTTTCCCACTTCGACTGCAAGCTAAGTATTCTTTTCAACATTCCATTCTGGAATTACACTGGCTAATTATGGAAACATTGCTACATGATTTTCTTGACTTCTGACCTGAATATCTTCATCTGATCGATTTCCACAGAACTCGACATTGCAACAGAGAAACTTCTTACAAAATCACATTTTGTAGGAAGGAAAACTATGATCTCTTCATGGTCTTCTTAAATTACTCCAACATTTGTGACATGACAAAAACAGATCACAGCATATAACTCAAAAGGACAAGTAAATGAATGAATGAATGAATTAATTAATAAAAACAAAAATTGAAGGAAAAAACAAAGACCAAAGAGAAAAACGACAAACAGCAAAAGACCCCCTCCTGGAGACAACATACTCTTTTTATATGCCCACAAGAGGAAGACCATTTACGGACAAATATACCCAGGTCAGAGTGACAGTGGATCCAAAAAGTATTCACAGGGCTTCACCTCATTTTGTTATGTTACAGCCTTATTCCAAAATGGAGTAAATTCATTTCCCCTTCAAAATTCTACTCACAACACCCCATAATGATAACATGAAAAGTATTTTTTTTATTGTTGCAAATTTATTAAAAATAAAAACTAAGAAATCACATGCACATAAGTATTCACATCCTTTGTTCAATACTGGTGATGCACCTTTGGGAGCAATTACAGCCTCAAGTCTTCTTGAATATGATGTCACAAGCTTGGTGCACCTATCTTTGGCAGTATGCTCATTCTCTTTGCAGCACCTCTCAAGCTCAATCAGGTTGGATGGGGAGCGTCGGTGCACAGCCAATTTCAGATCTCTCCAGAGATGTTCAATAGGATTCAGGTCTGGTCTCTGGCTGAGCCACTCAAGGACATTCACAAAGTTGACCTGAAGCCACCCCTTTGATATCTTTCCTATGTGTTTAGAGTCACTGTCCTGAAAGGTGAACCATACCCCCAGTCTGATGTCAAGAGCACTCTGGAGCAGGTTTTTATCCAGGATGTCTCTGTACATTGCTGCATTAATCTTTCCCACAATCCTGACTAGTCTCCCAGTTCCTGCTGCTGACAAACATCTCCACAGCATGATGCTGCCACCACCATGCTTCACTGTAGGGATGGTGCCTGGTTTCCTCCAAACATGATGCCTGGCATTCACACTAAAGACTTCAATCTTTGTCTCATCAGACCAGAAAAGTTTGTTTCTCATTGTCTGAGAGTCCTTCAGGTGCCTTTTGGCAAACTCCAGGTACCATGCATGTGATTTCTTACTTTTTTATTTTTAATAAATTTGAAAAAAGCTAAAAAAAAAAAAAATCACATTGTTATTATGGGGTACGTTGTGGAGAAGTTTGAGGAAAAGAAAATATTTTTTTTTTTTATCTATTTTGGAGTAAAGCTGTAACAATACAAAATGTGGAACAAGTGAAGCACTGTGAATACTTTCTGGATGCACTGTAGTACCCTCCAAACCTTCATTGATCCATTTTACAGGTGTAAGCCTGAAGGTACCAGGACCTGATCTCGACAAGACTAAGGAAACAGACCCATTTTGATAGTGATGTTCCTGGATCAGTTACCCTAAAAAAAAAAAAGGACAGATCCCTACAGGGTTCTAACCCAGATCCATCAGAGGACACCAGGAGTACTGAGACTTCTAGAAAAGCAAGTAAAGATCTCTCTTTCTTTATGTGGCATCTGTTCATTAACCAACCTCCTGATCTGATGGACTCTTAAAGGACTGAGAAAATTGTGTGACATCTAAAGTACCAGCACCCAGAGCGGTGTGACTTACTGAGTTCTTATGATGTTGCACAGCCTGCTCAGCACGCTGCAGGCTCTTATCCCTTTGAGTTCTGGCTCTCAGGATTTGAGCATTTGGATCCTGGTAGGTTTTGAACCTCTGGACCAGCAGGATCAGTACTCCGGCTAAAGCAGCTGTCAGTACTGTAGTCCAGCTCCATAGCTCTACTCCCTGCATATGCTCCATCTGTGACCATGGAAAGATACAGTATGTTTGTTTTTAACATTACAGACTTTGAATTTTTCATATAAAATCAATAACTAACATTTCAGAACATGTGTCATAGATAAAGGAAGCTTATAGGTATAATAAACACAAACAGCCATTAAGAAAATATAAAATATAACAGTCATAAATGACCAACTCTGTCATTTATTTGCTAAAGTAGCTTGGTCGCTTGAGGGTTATCAGTTAATCAATATTTGAATATATTATCCATTACATATTCAAATATTCATTACAATGTGCCTCCTGGCATCCGCCCGTCTGCTGGAGACGATGGTGTAGTGTCCAGTTTGTTTTTGGTTTTTTTCTTGTTTGTTTGGTTTTATACACTTTTTCAATTCCATTCCACTTGGAACATAGTTGCAAAAGTCACCTTCAGTAGGATTCAGTGTGACCTGCTTATCAATTACACTATCAGGGAACAGCTACCAAAGAAAATACTTTTTACAACTTAAATCTTCAAAATAAATAAATAAATAAATGAATAACAACCTCAGTGGCATTACACAGTTGTATGTAAAAGTTTGGGCACCCCTGATGATTTACATGATTTTTATTTATAAATCACTGGTTGTTTGGATCAGTAATTTCCATTAAATATATCATATAGCAGACAAAGAGTGATATTTGAGAAGTGAAATGAAGTTTATAGGATTTACAGAAAGTGTGCAATAATTCTTTAAACAAAATTAGGCAGGTGCATAAATATGGGCACCCCAGCAGAAAAAAATACATCAATATTTAGTAGATCCTCCTTTTGCAGAAATAACAGCCTCTAAAGGCTTCCTACAGCTTCCAGTGAGAGTTTGGATTCTGGTTGAAGGCATTTTGGACCATTCTTCTTTATGAAACATCTCCAGTTTGTTGGTTTCCAAGCATGGACAGCTCACTTAAAATCACACCACAGATTTTCAATAATATTCAGGTCTGGGGACTGAGATGGCCATTCCAGAACGTTGTACTTGTTCCTCTGCACAAATGCCTTAGTAGATTTTGAGCAGTGTTTAGGGTCGTCTTGTTGAAAGATCCAACTCTCACTGATTCATGAACATTGTTCTCAGGAATCTGCTGATATTGACTGGAATCCATGTGACCCTCAACTTTAACAAGATTCCCATTACCTGCACTGGCCACACAGCCCCACAGCATGATGGAACCACCTCCAAATTTTACTGTAGGTAGCAAGTGTTTTTCTTGGAATGCTGTGTTCTTTTTCAGCCATGCATACTTCCCCTTGTTATGTCCAAATAACTCAATTTTAGTTTCATCAGTCTGCAGCACTTTACTCCAAAATGAACCTGGCTTGTCCAAATGTGCTTTAGCATACCTCAAGAAACTGTTAGTGGCGTGTACGCAGAAAATGCTTCCTCTGCATTACAGCATCATACAGCATCTCTTTGTGCAAAGTGTGCTGTATAGTTGAACAATGCACAGAGACACTATCTGCAGCAAGATCATGTTGTAGGTCTTTGGAGCAGGTCTGTGTGTTGACTATGACTGTTCTCACCATCCTTCGCTTCAGCTTATCTGAGATTTTTCTTGGCCTGCCATTTTGGCCTTAACTAGTACTGTGCCTGCGGTCTTCCATTTCCTCATTATATTCCTCACAGTGGAAACTGACAGCTGAAATCTCTGAGACAGCTTTTTGTATCCTTCCCCGAAACCATGATGTTGAACAATCTTTGTTTTCAGGTCATTTGAGAGTTGTTTAGAGGCTCCCATGTTGCCACTTATTAGAAGAGATGCAAAGAGGGGAAACATTTGTAAATGGCCACCTTAAATACCCTTTCTCATGATTGGATTCACCTGTGTAAGGAGGCCAAGGGTCAATGAGCTTACCAAACCAATTTTGTGTTCCAAAAATTAGTGCTAAATGTATTCAAATCAGTAAAATGAATAATTATTGCACACTTTCTGTAAATACTAGAAACTTTATTTCACTTCTCAAATATCAGTGTGTTTGTCTGCTATATGATATATCTAACTGAAATTTCTGATCCAGACAACCAATGATTTAAAAAGGAAAATCATGAAAATTATCAGGGGTGCCCAAACCTTTGCATACAACTGTGCCTTTAAATGTAGAAACAAACAATCAGAAAATAATGTTTTATTTCTCTGATTTTCACAGCTGTAATGTAACACCGGTGTCTCTCTTCCTCGCTTGCCCCACCACCTCATTCAGGGCAACAAAACCTATGTGGAAAAAAAAATCCACCCAATACCAGAAATGAAAATATACCCATACAAAAAAAACATGTATGCTTGTTGTAAATTGGCTGATTATTCATTGTTTAGACTTTTGGTTAATTTATTCCAATTTACATACCTCATCCTGTTAATTCACAACATTTTAACCATTTCATCAGATTACGTATGAGTAAATTGGATGTTTATTTAATGTGATTAAAAACATTTCAACTTACTTGTTTATTTTCTTGAAGGGCTCCTCCTTGCAGGAAAAAAAAGCAAAGAAAAAGAAAGAAAAACTATATTTATTGTTTTCAGTATCTGATGTTCAGATTCTCTGTGCTGCATTCCAGGGTGACTGCATGAAAACCCACTTTTACTGGGGTTATAGCAGAATGCCAGGTAATGATTGTTTGTGTTAGCCAGACGGGAAATGGTTTACTTAACAGAGGTCTTTGGAAAGCAGCCCTTTTGAAGGGCATCGTGTAGACAAAAACAGACATGTTTGAATCTGCATTTAGAGCTGTGTTCTATTTTGAGTGCTACAGCACTGGTGAGCCAATGCCAGGATGTACCTTCATGCAGGACAGAAACAGCGGAAACTCCTTTTACACAGCTGTTTTTGTTCACACAATATTAATGCAACCTGAGGTAATTCCTGATTGTTTTACAGCAGGGGTGTCCCAAGTTCAGTCCTCCAGATCTACCTTCCTGACACTCTTAGTTGTCTCTGTTCCAACACACCTGAATCCAATGAAAGACTCGTTAGCAGGTGTTTAATGGGCCTTTCATTGGATTCAAGTGTGTTGGAACAGGGAGACAACTAAGAGTGTCAGGAAGGTAGATCGAGGACCGAACTTGGCCACCCCTGTTTTACAGAAAGTAAAAGGTGCAAAATACATGGATGCATGCATTCCATATATGGTGCATTTCAAAGCAGAAAAATAATGAGGATTTCTGGTAATTACTTCACCTCAACTCCCCATATGAAGCCTGTGTCACCCAAATAATTGATGCAATAATACATATATCAGTCAATCATCCTGCATGCATCACAACACACACTGCAAAAATTATGCTCCTCAATAAGGTGCGAACCCACCCTGGACCCATTTAATAGCTGCTCAAGAAATGCATTTTTGTAATTATTTATTTGTTTATCTATCTATCATCAGAAAGCTCGCCAATGCGTCAAGATTGACACTTGTTTGCTGAAATAATTCTTGAAAAAGTTTTCTGAGACTCAAATATTTTCAAATGTATAATTGATAATTATTGGTGTTGTACCTATTACAAGCCGCAGAGCTTCACTGTGCACGCTTGTGGCTTCACTGTGCACGCTCATGGTTTCGCTGTGGTCTGCATCCAGCTTCAGGCTTTTCTGAATAGGATGCAAAAACATGATTGTGAGTTTATGCAGAAGATGCACAGTACCAAACAAATGTTTGGACGCACTTTCCCAGTCAATTAAAAGGGAAAGTGTGTCCAAACTTTGGACTGGTAGTGTAACTCAGATTTGTCCTTCAGAATTCTGAGGCATGTTCCCTTTTAGCGGCAGCAGCAGACGACTGCTGCAGGTGACATCTGAGGTGCTACAACCACACAATGGTCACGTTGGGGTTTTGGATGCCCTCAGGACTTTGGTAGTGTTATGTGTCGACGCAGATTGAGGAGCGAACCTGCGTCAGACAGGACCTAGCACTAAAATAACCAGAAAGCAGTTCCATCAACAAAAAAACAATTTATTTTTCACCTGTGCCTAAATAATTATACAAAAAAAAACCCCAACCCAATGTCCTTCAAGAGGAGTGACTGCTGGCACGCTCTCCAGTGTTCATGGGGAGAGCAGTCCGGTGCTCCTGGACTCACTACCATCAAACAGACACCCCCCAGGTGGACACGACAAACTGACTCTCTGTTGAAGCACAGAAGATGTGAGGTACGTTAGCAGTCATAGCAATTTCTTTCATAAAACACATGCTATCAGCAACACATCAAGGTCTGTACTTTTTATCTTTATGCACATGAGCAGCTTCTCACAATAAGTGGAGGATCACTTATCCTGCACGCCACAGCAGTGAGAAGCAAGCCACACCATTCTCATCACAATTTCACGTATACTATGTAGCAAAACATCAAGTTACTATCTACAATTAGTCCAACAGTTAATTACCTTTACTGTGTGCTGGCAGCATGTGTCCTCACCCTTCCTTGCTTCACAGGCTAAATGTGTCAAACCCAGGTGCAGTCCTCAGCGTCTCACAAACGAACATCACAAGGTCGAGTTCCCGGCAGTTCTGCTTGATTCACACATGCCTTAAAAGCAGAACGCCATCCAATTATCCGCTACAGCTGAAAGTCTTTAGGGCTGCACGTGAGCACCAGTCCCAGGTGCCTCACATGATATTGACGAGGGTGAGGATTCTTCAGCCAGCACCTTTTTTCCACAGACAATCAGCTTCCATGCCACCTGAGGAGCAAAGAAAAGAAAACAACACCAAAACCTCCAGCCACACCCCCCAACACACAACAGGTAGCATCCTTGAATAACGCCCAAAATGCAACAATCTCACTCAAAGTCTGTGCTCAGATTACTCGTGTGGTTTTCTTCTCCTTGCTCCTCCATACAGCTGTCTTCGTGCTGGCTGCTGGGAGAGTGTTGTAGAATTCGTATAAATGCTTAAGTGTTACAGACGGTTTATAAATGCTTATGCTTTCATATAAAACCATATTGCTGTCTTCAGGCATAAACCTAGAGTGCTTGGAACGTCCTTGCGTGTCTCCTTACTGATAAGGTAGTGAAGGTTATCTCCGCCGTTAGACAAACTGTTCCAGCCACAGAAGGTTCTGTTCATTTCTGAAGACACAATTACCTCTGAAGACACAGCTGCAAGTCAGAGTTTTCTGTTATTCTGTTTTCAATTCTTTTGTGAAATCATGTTTATAACTTTTCTGTGAAACTGGTAACATTCTCGGAGCTCAGTGTTCCTAACCACACCCAAGGGGCCCCAGCAGGGATTTTGGGCCCGATGAAAAGAAATCTTACTGGACCACCCCTCATATTATTTTGTCAGTATTATAATTGGGCAGCACAGTCTCGTTTGAGGGCGGGCACTAAATGGGTAAAATATGACACAAATGATGTAATTTCTCAACTTCTGAGGACAGAAACATGGCACTTTCTCATGCAAACAGTGAAAATGCAAAGAAAAAGTGACAATGCAGTGGGAAAGTGGACATGTGTTGCAGTTTGTTTATGACCCGGAACACAAACGTGTCGAGGCGATTTTGCAGGCAAGAGACTGTGGCTACTCTGGTTAGCTGTGTAGGCTAACACTTAGCAACATGACCGGTCCCATTGCCTCATCTTCCCTTTTCCACTGGGAACTGAAAAAAAAAATGGTACTTTTTGCAACTGCTTCGGTGATTGCAGCTGAAAACAAAACAGTACACCATTTTCCCTTTAGAACTGATGCTTTTTGTGGGAAGAGACTAATCCCCGGTCGGAGTGCGGGAGTGTCAGTACAAACCATTCGGAGGATGGGGGTTTCAGTGGAAACCATCTTAAACCGGCAGGTCCGCTAGGTGACAGCGAGTATGCTTTTACGCTTACCGAGCCAGGCTGAATGGTTTGTGTTGAAACTCCCACACTCCACCCGGGGATTCTCTGCCATGGTCGTGCCAGCTGTCCCAATATGTGGTCAAATCCCACAATATCACATAGGGGGTTCAAATGAGACTGCGCTGCCCTATTGTATTAGGCGACTCTTTCCCCGCTGTTTATCATGGGCCACTAGAACCCTTCTCCTTATTCTCCCCTATGGCACCCCTCACCACACGCCCCCTGGGACAAGTCATTCTCCCTGGGCTTAAATGTGCTCACAGGGAGGGGAGGGGTTGCTTCACCTCCCACAGAGACTCATGTTCTGTGTGACTGTGTATGCCTTCTTTCAAGATCTTGAAATAAATTAAACAAGACCATCGGTAAACTTAGTGTTCATTTCACCGTGTTCACCAGGAGCAACAGAGACACTTGGGGAAGGTGATGGTCTAGTGGTTAAGGCATTGAGCTTGAAACTAGAAGATCCTTGGTTCAAATCCCAGCCTGACTGTCAAATCACTAAGGGCCCTTGGGCAAGGTCTTTAATCCCCAGCAAATGATGTCAAATTCCAACAGCATATTATTATACCATCTTACATACATCAACATTAGATATCAACAGATAGCATCTAAGTTTGGGGTTTCCATTAGAAAGTATGTATAGTATGGATTTTGTCTTCCTATAGTAGCTAGCAGGGTGAACTTTAGATAGATATCTAAGACATATTACATCATAGCTTCTGTTTCTATAATAAAATAACCACATTTAAAGTTTAACCTACTAGCTATAATTTAATTTTACAACAAGTCTACAGACTAGGTAAATGAATACTACTATCTTCTCCTGTATGAATATTTAGGTTTTAGAAGCTAACTCCTATAATATTATGGAGTAACTATATTTCTTGTATATGTTGTTTATTACCGTTATTGTGTAAATATCACTTATATACATATTGTCCATTTTCTTGAGCCGCTTGGGTGGGTAGGGAGAGTTCTCATGGGATAAAAAAGCTTTTCAACCTACCATCCCTAGTTCTCAAGACCAGGCACCTAAGTGGCTCTACTCATCTTTTTTTAGATATACTTTAGTATACTTACATATACTTTAGTATACACTGGTAGAGTTCTACCTTAGAATTGGAATGTATTATAGAAGACATACCTTACTGAATTTTCATGCACAAATCTTGAGTGTGAAAGACACCTTTTTCCCATTAACCTGAACATCTCTGCACGTCAATATTTCATCACTCACTACTCGTCTTTCCCTATCATTAAAGGTGAAACATTTGGCACTGTAGCAAGCAGAAAAAGTTCAATCTTGACCTTCTGAAGGTACATACCGTTACGAATGCTGAACTCACAGCCAGCGCTGGAAGAATTTCCCACCATCTCCTAAATTGGGGCAGATAGGCAAAACAGATTTTTATTATTATTATTATTATTATCACGCTAAGCTTATTTTTTTTTTCATTCGTCTTTTTTAAATCAGTGTAATTGTGGATGGAATGGATTCAGCCTGTAAGAAAACAGAAAAATGACTTCATTTGTGTCTTACTATTGGTCTTGTGCACAAGTGGGGTAAGTTGGTGTGTGAGATCAACAGACGGATTGGGGGCTGCATTTTATGGACGATGTACTGGACCAGCATGGTGAAAAATGATTAATAATTAATAATAATCATTTCCTTTATGTGTCATTGTACATTCATACATACATACATACAAACAACAAAATTTGTCCTCTACATTTAACCCATCTCAATTACAGTTAGACACAATCCAACCACTAGGAGCAGTGGATAGCCACAGTCCGGCACCTGGGGACCAACTCCAGATGTAGAGAGCTAAGTCAGAAGGTGAGACTCTTAGTTTACTGTTTAATTTACACTCCAATCTCCACTTATGGTCATGAACTTTGGGAACTTTGGGCCTAAGCAGAGGGTCACCCTTTTGAGTCTGGTCTGCTTGAGGTTTCTTCCTCAGAAGGAGTTTTTCCTTACCACTGCTGTTCTGGGGGTTAGTAAGGTTAGATCTTGCTTATGTGAAGGACCTTGAGGCAACTCTGTCGTGATTTGGCGCTATATAAATGAAAATAAATTGAAAATTGTAATAACTGAAAGAACACGGTTGTGGATACACGCTGTGGAACTGAGAGTCCTCTATTTGATATCTTGGGTTTACACTCAAGGACACAGTGAGAAGCTCGACTACTTGGGAGGGACTCAGACTAAAGCAGCAGCTTCTACACATTGAAGCCAGTTGAGGTGATCTGGGCATCTAGTGAGGATGCCCCCTGTTCATCTCCCAAGGGAAGTCTACTAGGCAAATCCAACTGAGAGGAGCCTCCGGGGGAGGTCTACTAGACACATCCAACTGGGAGGAGGCTCCGGGGAAGACCCAGGACTTTCTGGAGGATTACATTTCCCAGTTGGCCTGGAAACATCCCAGCATCCATCAGGAAGAGTTCGAGGACATGGGAGATGAGGGGGAAGTGTCGGGTGAGCTGCTTGCTCTACTGCCACCAAAATGAATGAATGATTGTTGGCAAATGTTTAATTTCCTTTTGAATACTTGTTTGTTTGCTTTGATAAAAGCAAATAAGAATACTCAAATTAGGAAAATAAGCTATTCTGTCACTCCCAAACGGAATATAATTTATGTGATCTTTTCCAGGCAGCTGTTTATTTTGTGACATTTGACACAACAAATTTTCAGTATGAAACCACAAAAAACTGTTTTCTTCAACAGATTCAAAATCCATGTATTCGTCACATTTTTATTCTTCAGATTTCTTTCACCCTCCTGACATAATTATACATTTTTATTTAATCTGCTGACAAGACAAATAGTGTGAGATGAGCCATCAGTTCAAAGACACAACATGAATTTGAATTGGTCCAATGTGTATGTTTTAGGCTCCACCCACAACAGGTGGTGGCAAATCATGTCCATCAACCAGTCAGCTGCAGTTATCTGCTCACACACATGCTTTATTTTAGTTCATTTTGCTTTATAAGTGAGAGGGTCACTAAGTTTTAGACTTAAATGCTCACAAACATTGACTCAGGCCTGCAACATTTTTTTTTTATTATAAAGGACTCTTTTTTTTATTTTTATTCAGCAGGAGAGTGAGTCTGTGTGCGGGTGAGTCCATTCTTGTTTAGGTTAAAATAACTGAACCTATTGGTTTAATGAAGTTACTCAGACTGGTCTCCAAAAAAGAAATGTTAATTGTTAAAATATTGAACACACTGTGAACTTTAATCTCACAAAAAAATAAGGAAACTCCTTTGTCTTTAAAGTACTTTGTGTGTGTCATCTTTTAAGGTACAAACTGTGTCTAATCTGAAATGGAGAGTAAAAGGTAATAGTGCAAATTGGACTTAAAGTTCTCAATGAGTTTTAAAAATATATGGCGGCAGCAGCATTTATTCATGATTAAAGTGTAAAAAGAGATAATTTGTTGGTTATAGAGGTTTGCGCAGTTTGCCATAATTAAATGTACCCAGGTCTCTGTCCACTGTACTTTAACACCCTCTTTATTGTTTATATGTACCAAAAAACCTACATGGGCAGGGTACTACACAGAATCAGTACTTTATATAACAAGTGTTCTGTAGTCGGCTTCCTGTTTGCATGTTGCCAGATGTCTTTATACACTGTAAAACTTAATGAGTTAGTTGAAGTCAAGCCACTTGAGTTTGCCAACTTAAATAAAATAACTTTCAAAAATTTAATTGTTAAAGTTTTGATAACTTAACAATTTATAGTTAATTAAACTTATGTAAATGTAGTTTGTTTTTCAATATAAAAGTGACAAATTTCTGCCTAAAAAAAAAAAAAAATTGCATTACATTTTGGATTAGATTCTTTTGATGCATTCTTTGGTTTACTTGACTCTGCGTTGTTGTTTTGACTCCGCCCATGTGCTCCCCTCGGGGCGCAAAACTCACGATCTCTGGCATGGAAATCGGACTCTTTAACCAGGAGGCTAAAACCCAGGGCTCTGGCCTTGTGACCAGAGAATTCTTTTGAGCTGCTGGGAGTGAGGTTTACTAACTACATATGCACAGCGACACCTGCTGGCCTCCATTACGCAAACTCAATTAAAATGAGTGAATGTAATGCACTGGAAATACATCACCAACACTTAAATGCCCCAAAACTTTAAATGCGCTTAAAGGAACCGAGTTATGACAACAATTCATTTTTGAGTTAGGGTTAATTTAATGGAAATGAGTGACTATAACTTTCCAAAGTTTGCGTTACATGAACTTAGTTATTGTATTAAAATGGAGTGTTTGGTTTAACAGTCTAGAAGCATAAACCAAATTATTTCTCATTGTTAAAAGGTTAAGTGACACTTATTCAAAATATCATTAGGCAGGAATGTTTAAACGTACACTTTTGTACTGAGAAACAAACTGGTTTGATGCTGTAGCATGAAAACTTCAACTCTTGACTGTTAAAATCTGTTAATTTCAGTCATCATGAAGGCAAGATACCACCCACTTATTTTGAAAGTGGGGATACTTAGTTGAATAGAGGAATGTTTCAAAGGCAGAAATTATGAAATATTTGGATATCCAGGATTTCTTTTTCAACATGATGGAGAACATGAGGGTAGTCCTTCTGGGAGTGCAACTGTGGAGCTGGGCCATGGTACTGACAGCTGCTGGCTGTTTAGCTGCAGCGCTCATCCAGAGGTCCAAACGCCACCATGAAACAAATAATCGAATCCTGAGGGCCAGAAGTCGGAGGGATGAGGCCATTTGTCATGCTGAACAGGCTGTTGAACGCCACAAGGAGTCTGTAAGTAACGCTGTTAACCTAGTCCTCGCAAGTAGTTCAACCAGTTCCTCAGATTGGTAAACAATCGGGTTCCACTTACTATGTTGGGTTACACCCTTACTTGATGTTCTAGAAGATTATCTATTTGATTTGCTATTATGTCAGTGCATGGACTTCATAAAAACTACTTGACACAGGAACCTTTGCACTAAATGGGTTGGGTGTCCTTGGGCTTAACATCAGGTCCAGTGTGGTGGGAAAATCTCAGAAATGGTTAAAAAAAAAAAAAACCTTCAATTTTAAATTGGTAGATTAAGAAAAATATTCTCTAAGATGATCCTTATGGAAGATAAGGCAATGCTTTTGACATAGCACATCAGAGTTCATCCTGTTTGATCTTCACATCTTTCACCTGTTAGATAAAATGAACATTACTCTAAAATAAATCAGATAAAATGTAAGCAAGGAACCACTTCTTCTGTCTATGAACTTTTTGTAGCACAACCACAAACTTCCCAAAGAAAATAAGCTTGGACAGATTCCAAATGCTGCCTCTGCAGTGCTACACTGATACGTTTTAAGCTCTGACAGTCAAATGATATACAGCTCTTGTCTGTTTAAAGAACAACTTGGATTTTTCAACCTTATGTTAAAATCTCTATGTTTTAAACTGGTTCAGTACTGACTTGGAATTCAAACACCACCACAGGTTAAACAGCACTTTGTGGTGCACAAAGTGATTCATCTCAAAGGATCCTGACAGAGGCATATGTGTATAACTACCTTGGAAAATGTAAACCTGTAAAAATATAGGCGAGGTATCTTGCAACACAACTCAACACTGATTGATTTAGTCACTTCTAAGACTAGGAGCAATCCCCTCTTCAAAATTATGTCATAATCTTGACATTGTTTCCCATTTGGTGAGAACATTCAATGGCTTGCATTGTTGCAATTCATCCAATGATGTTTGTTACTTGACCTCATTTTGTCCCAAATCCATTTATCAATGTCAAAGGAGCAAATTCTACTATGGATACAAGTCAGAAGTTAACATTTCAGCACCTTGTATCTTAATCCCACAGGATGCCAAGATAGAAGGGGATTTGGTTTTCAGCCAAAGTGAGGAAACGGGGTAAAACCATGAAAACTGTCAGGTTTTATCAGTTAAATAAGTGTTGGCATATTTGGTAAATTCTGGGCGTATACTCTAGTATCATGCCAAACAGCATACATGGAACTGTTTTCAGTTCTGGATGGCAACCAGGCAAACAAGTCTATCAGTGTCTCAAAGTAACTCCTATATGCTGCAGCCAGATGAAATATAGGTGTGTACTTGACCTTCAGCTGTTGGGGTCCTCAACACTCCAGCACTTGTTGGCTCATGTACAAAGACATGCTGCAGCTGACTGTTCATCACAATAAAGTCAAGACTCATCAACTGAGTCTGAAGAAGTAACTGTCTGAGATGTCCTACCAGCAGTACCCAAGGATCCTCCAGAGACCAGGGAGACATCCAGTCATCACCTTAGGTTGCATTTTCAGGTCCAAATCTCTCATAGTAAGATGGTAAGCACCAGGAAGCTAAAGGATTTGGCCCTTCATTGTGCTGCAAGGATGTTTGCATTACAAACTTCTCTGTCCAGTGACATGATGGCTCCATAATGTCTGAGGCATCTGTTTCAAAGGCAGAGGACCAGCAACATGAACTTCACTGTAGAATCTGATTCTTTTGCTCTTATTTTAGTAGCATTGCTGCATCAGTCTCAAAGGGGGCTACCATAACTGTGACGTTAATTCTGGTACCTCAGGTTACTCAATTTCCTCACGTTTCCACGCAAAAATGAGGTGTTGGAATAGTTGAACTGCAAAGCGTTCTGAATGCAACGTTAAACAAGCTCTGTAATGGTAATGGTCTCCATTAACTGTGCAGGAACTGCTCATCTCCTGTATTTGGGTCCACATGCACCCTGTCCTGAAGTGTCACAGGAGTGGAGGAAAAAAAAAATCCCAATGGAACACTTAAAGATTTGCCGTTCAAACTTCAGGAAAACGATGCCATCCTATTTCCAACTACACAAACATCTGTCTGGTATTAGGTAGTTATCCAAATACTTCTTGACCATAGAGCCTGGCAGGACTTTGTCATTTGATCTGCACCATGTTTCAGCACAGCAGTCTATCAAATAAAAATTGAGTCAAAGAATCTTAATGGTTGAACTAACTCAAATGGACATGTATCTTTACTCTTCCAGAATCCAAAGACTGACTCGTCTCTCTTGTCTCTTTCGCTGTCTGAGCTGGTAAAGTCCTTAAAGGAAGAGTCACTACATCCTGAAGATGTGTTTTATTCCTACATGGAAAAGGTTTGTGTGAAGGAATAATGCATTTGTGAAGGATCACCGTAACAAGTCCAGGGTCACTCCTAACTTTGCTGAATAAAAATGTTGAGCCACTCCAGGTTGACAACAAATCATCTCATCATGGCCGTGACCAGCCAAGGCAATGATTGTATACTGGATTGTTTATACTGTGGCAGAGGTTCTCAAGCCGGCTCTGAGTTTGTCAAATCAGAAGGCTCTGTAGGGTGTTTGCATGCAGTATCTGTTGGGATCTCCTCCAGGTGCACCTGTCTTCTGCTTCAACTCTAAATCTGTCTCTGCATCACACCTGAGTCACTTGGGGTCTTTGCTCATCAGTCTCATTTCTCTGCTAGCAATCATTTACACAAAGCGGCCTCCAGTGTACTCAGCTAAATGCTGCATCAGATCTCAAACCGTGAGACTCTAATGCAGCTTATCAGGGACAAACTTCAGCGTAGGAGTGGCACATATGAACAGGAGGGTGGTTAAGAGCAGAGATGACAAAAGGTGAGTTTTAATACTTCAGGTCCCTTCTTGGGCAGGAAGGAGTGATTATCTGGAACAGCGAGGAAAAGTCCAAGATTGAATCTGACTTTTAGCAGCAGCGATCCTGACGGAGGTAATTATTTTCCTCTTTTGGAACGGGCACTGATGGTGCAGGTAGGACAGTTTGGAGAAAATGTGAGACTGACAGTTTGGTCCATTAGGGAGATGGATATGAAGGCAAAAGTTTGCCAGATATGATGAGGCAGGAGGAAGATGCAGGGACTACAATGACTTTCACCTGTAGTGGTGGCAGCAGCTGAATAACTTTGAGACATTGCTTTAGTGTCTACATATGGTACATGATATGTATCAAGCTTTAAATTTCAACAAGATTAACTGGCAGGACCACTTCTGTCATTACGTCTCTCTAAACTGAGACAAGTATGGTGACTCTGTTCATAGAAATTCTGACTAAGATGAAATGTTTCTAGGCATGTGGAACAGTGTCAAAGGTTTTGCTTACAGTCAGGGGTGAAGTTAGTAGTCCTTACTACTGAGTTTGTACAACCCCTGGCAAAAATTATGGAATCACCGGCCTCGGAGGACGTTCATTCAGTTGTTTAATTTTGTAGAAAAAAAGCAGATCACAGACATGACACAAAACTAAAGTCATTTCAAATGGCAACTTTCTGGCTTTAAGAAACACTATAAGAAATCAGGAAAAAAAAATTGTGGCAGTCAGTAACGGTTACTTTTTTAGACCAAGCAGTGGGAAAAAAAATATGGAATCACTCAATTCTGAGGAATAAATTATGGAATCATGAAAAACAAAAGAACGCTCCAACACATCACTAGTATTTTGTTGCACCACCTCTGGCTTTTATAACAGCTTGCAGTCTCTGAGGCATGGACTTAATGAGTGACAAACAGTACTCTTCATCAATCTGGCTCCAACTTTCTCTGATTGCTGTTGCCAGATCAGCTTTGCAGGTTGGAACCTTGTCGTGGACCATTTTCTTCAACTTCCACCAAAGATTTTCAATTGGATTAAGATCCGGACTATTTGCAGGCCATGACATTGACCCTATGTGTCTTTTTGCAAGGAATGTTTTCACAGTTTTTGCTCTATGGCAAGATGCATTATCATCTTGAAAAATGATTTCATCATCCCCAAACATCCTTCCAATTGATGGGATAAGAAAAGTGTCCAAAATATTAACGTAAACTTGTGCATTTATTGATGATGTAATGACAGCCATCTCCCCAGTGCCTTTACCTGACATGCAGCCCCATATCATCAATGACTGTGGAAATTTACATGTTCTCATCAGGCAGTCATCTTAATAAATCTCATTGGAATGACACCAAACAAAAGTTCCAGCATCATCACCTTGCCCAAGGCAGATTCGAGATTCATCACTGAATATGACTTTCATCCACAGTCCACGATTGCTTTTCCTTAGCCCATTGTAACCTTGTTTTTTTTCTGTTTAGGTGTTAATGATGGCTTTCGTTTAGCTCTTCTGTATGTAAATCCCATTTCCTTTAGGCGGTTTCTTACAGTTCGGTCACAGACGTTGACTCCAGTTTCCTCCCATTCGTTCCTCATTTGTTTTGTTGTACATTTTTGATTTTTGAGACGTATTGCTTTAAGTTTTCTGTCTTGACGCTTTGATGTCTTCCTTGGTCTACCAGTATGATTGCCTTTAACAACCTTCCCATGTTGTTTGTATTTGGTCCAGAGTTTAGACACAGCTGACTGTGAACAACCAACATATTTTGCAACATTGCGTGATGATTTACCCTCTTAAGAGTTTGATAATCCTCTCCTTTGTTTCAATTGACATCTCTCGTGTTGGAGCCATGATTCATGTCAGTCCACTTGGTGCAACAGCTCTCCAAGATGTGATCACTCCTTTTTAGATGCAGACTAACGAGCAGATCTGATTTGATGCAGGTGTTAGTTTTGGGGATGAAAATTTACAGGGTGATTCCACAATTTATTCCTCAGAATTGAGTGAGTCCATATTTTTTTTCCCTCTGCTTGGTCTAAAAAAGTAACCATTACTGACTGCCACAATTTTTTTTCTTGATTTCTTATAGTGTTTCTTAAAGCCAGAAAGTTGCCATTTGAAATGACTTTAGTTTTGTGTCATGTCTGTGATCTGCTTTTTTTTTCTACAAAATTAAACAACTGAATGAACATCCTCCGAGGCCGGTGATTCCATAATTTTTGCCAGGGGTTGTAGTAGTGAGGGTGGACAGCTGGTTTGAACTAGCCTGGAGAGGTGGCAATGCACTCTCGAAAGTAGAAAGTGTGATATCATCTAAACAGTGGCATAGTAAAGTCACAATGATTACAGGGAAAGACACCCCAGTTTAAATAGTGGGGTCAACCATCCAAAGTAAAAGGTGAAGGTGCAGTCTACATGGAGAAGTTGCATTGATTTGTGACAGGGTATCTACAGGAGTGAATGCCTCCCTCACAAAACTGTGGAGGGCGCTCTACCACTTGGAGGCAGTAGCACAGCAAATGGGCTCAAGATGCAATTTCTGAGTGACGATGTCTTAGAGACTGAGGTGACTGGCTTGGACCTGTACAGAGGAGGGACCAGGACATATAAGGATAAGGATGCTGAGGATGGAGCTAGCAGAGTGGTTAAAATGAAGGCTAAAGCGGAAGTAGGACTTGCAGGTGGTTGTAACAGAAGATGGAGATGGATGATTTGTTGTGGTGCCGCTTAACAGGAGCAGTGTTTGATGCTGTTCAAACTGTAAACCTGAACTTGTCATGCTGACTCCTGCACAGGCCTTGGATGTAAACCGAAAGCTGAACTGCTGCACAGGAGTATTGGTTGAAAGTTTTGACCAGCTGGAGAACCTCAACAAGGAAGGTCTTTTGTACGGTGTTCCTGTGAGCATCAAAGAAAACATTGGATACAAGGTATTGTTCTAAAAAATTCAGGCGTTGCATCATTTGGCTGCAATAATAAGAGCTATGAAGATCAGTTCCAAAGGATTTGTCAAAATGGGTTAATCGAACAACTAATTGTGGAATTATGGCAGGAGTCTTCTGAAACTAACAAACCAGGTTAGGTCCTCTGGCCATTTATGAATGCTCTCCATAGGAGGCAACTTCAGTAGCACGTCAGAGCCTGTGACATGAAGTGAAAATCTTCCTCAAGAATGCAACCAGTCAATGTACTGACTTTGTGGTGGTCAAGCAGATGTTGTTTACTTTGAAGTCAGAAGGTTTCTCGTTCAAGACCACCTGTTCTCCTTGGAGTTGTATTATGAAGGACAGCCACTGTAAAACCTGTGCTAAATCAATATGCAGGCCAATGTTGGCTGTGCTCTGGCAACCCAGAGCAAAAAAGCTGAAATAACAAAGTTAATGATGTCCTACATTATAGTATCATGACACAATCATCATGTTTCAACAATAAACAATGTACCCAACTTATTGAGTCCACTGAACACATGGTCAGTCTATGCATAATACAACTAACCTTGTTGGAACCACTTCTCTGTCAAAACAAGATCCCCTGTACTTGATCTTCTCAATGAGGTACGCTGCAACCTTAACAGTGGAATAAGTCTCTTGGAAATGCAGTCTGGTTTGCACTCATCCTTCACATAATCAAGGTTTTATTAGATGTTTTTTTTTTTTTTTTTTTAAACCCACAAGAATCATGACTCGACATGTGGACTGAGCATGAGGTTGGACCAGCCTGCCCAGAAGGACAGTGTCCTTGTGGAGGTGCTGAAGAGCCAAGGAGCTATTCCCTTTGTGAAAACCAATGTGCCCCAGACCCTTTTCAGGTAAATCACTTCTGAGACTTGACACATCATTGGATGTTCTTGTACCAAGGTGAAGTGGTCAGCATTTTCATAGAGAATGAGAAGGCATGGCTAGCTGTATTAAATTCTGCAAAAAGGTTGTACCTACATCTGGATTACCACTGGGGAAAAAAAAAATCGCTGCTGTGGCAGCTAGCATTATAATTTCTTATGTAGCTCTTGTGCCCAGTTGGTGCAGTGCTCATCTCCAAATTCCATAGCGTCAAGCAGATAAGTCTATTCTCCTTGGATGGGACAGTCAACTGCAACGACAGTGTTATGTCCAACTACACACCTAAGTTAAAAGCAATGATTTGCTGATAGAAGCAGGTGGACTGCTTCAAAGTTAGAAGCAAGTTACTTGAAGTGGAGGAGCTAAAGAATCATGATCACAGATTATGCCCCAAACTACTCCTTCCCAAGTGCAGGACCAACAGGCTGAAAACTTCCTTTGTCCCTCAGGCCATCAGACTATACAACTCCTCACTCGGAAGGAGTAACGGGAAGACGGAGGTCGGGAATGAGAGGAACAGTAGTATCAGTATCAGTGTGCTTTGTATTTATATTTGCAAACTTTCTTTTTTTTTTTTTTTTTTTTTTTTTTTTTTTACACTCACTTTTGATACTCTGTGTGCTGCTATCCAATGCTGCTGGAACCTCAGTTTGCCTGAGGGAGTCTTCCCAAGGGATCACTAAAGTTCTATCTAATCAGAACTGTCATTCATGCTTGAGATTACAAAACTGCCTGCACAGCTGTAACATGAATCATAAATCTCTCTGACAATAGAGCAGGTGGCTCTGTGATGGACTATCAACTTGGACATGATTTGATACTAGTCTGCCCTTGGGCAAGACACTCAATCTGCATTGTTGCAGTCTACCCTGCCTTAAATGGTTACCAGCCTTGGTCATGAAAGTAACCAGTGATGGACTAGACCCCAGTCCAAGAGTTGTTGTAGCAACTCTCGAATCAGCTTACAGTATCTTGCAGTAAGAGGTGGCCCAATGCACGTCAGGACATGTGTCAAACTCTATCTTCAGTAACTGTAAGACCAAAGATGCAATAAGTTGTCTCTTCACTGTGTAAATGGGATGCCCCTGGACCTGTTAGTTTAGCAGTCTAACCATGGTGAAGTCACTGAACCTTCAACGCGTCTCTCACTGGAGCCTCAAGATTTACCTTAACCAATCCATCAAAGGCAATCACTTAAGAATTTCACAGTAATCTTAAGGTTGTGACAGGCGATGGAAGTATCAACGGGATAACATGTTGAGGCAGAATTGGGATTGCATTCCTGTAGGAAATTATTCCATTGCACAGGGTTAAAGATGGCACAACTGCAATCTAATGTAACTTTTGAATTTCAGTGCAGGCTGCAGCAACCCCATCTATGGTCAGACTCTGAACCCCCACAACCATAAGAAGACCCCAGGAGGGTCATCTGGTGGGGAGGTGGCTCTTGTAGCAGCAGGAGGCTCTCAGCTTGGTTTTGGCTCAGACATTGGCGGCAGCATCCGTGTTCCTTGCTCTTTCTGTGGGATTTGTGGCTTCAAACCCACAGGAGGCCGACTCAGGTCTGTATTCTAAATTAGCTTTATGGTTTGAGGTTTTACACTAAAATGCTGTCTTCTTTGCTTGTCATAGCTCACTTGGGGTACGTGCAACAGTACCAGGAACAAAGCCACGTAAGGAGAACTTCAATTGTCGAGGTTGCTTGGTAGCATACATGAGCTATTATACTTTTATAATTTTTTTTTTGTTGTTCATTTTAACCTTAGGTCAGCCATCTATTGGACCCATAGCAAAGGATGTGGACAGCCTGGCTCTGAGCATGCAGGCGCTACTCTGTGACCGCATGTTTTTCCTGGACCCCACTATTCCTCCTTTTCCTTTTAACTTCCAGGTATGTCTGGCACCACAGAACTCAACTCAGTGTTCTGCAATAGTTAAATTCTACCGTAGTACTTTCACCAACAAAATGGTGGTACTCCCTAAATATGGTAACTTCAAGTATTGATTAGTCTCTTGGTAGCAAAATTGTTGTCACCCCAATAACTTCCACTGCAGCAGCAAATGCTGCAATAAGTATTATGAAATCTGTGAAATTAAACCTCTATGGTCTAAGTTAAAAAAAAAAAAAAATCAATTGTTCAAATTTCTTAAGAAATATTTAACCTATTAGCCTAACACAGTTACAAGGCTTCCAAGCTAGCTGGGTTGACTTATTGGCATGGAGCTGATTTTGCAAAATAAAATTTTGACCAAGATGGTTCTGATGCAGTATCCAGGCCCAAAAGTTTGATTGGCAGATTAAAATAAAAATCTGCCTTCAGAAAATCACAAGTGTCTCTGGTCCAAATGCAAAGCTAGCTAGTAGCATGATGTGAGTCTATTTTCAGGAGACCATGGGTTTGTTTTTCTACTAAAACTGACTTTCTAATTACAGGTCACCTGAAGATAAAGTAGCCAGTTTAACTGTAAGACAATGAATTATTATTGAAACTTTGTGCACACAAAGTACAAAACAAGGTCTTCAAGGTTACTTACAGCACATAGTAAAACTGACAAAAGTAACAGGGCTCTGGCTGGGCCACTCAAGGATGTTCAGAGTTGTCCTGAAACCACTCCTTTGATATCTTGGCTGTGTGCTTTGGGTCCTGATGAAAGATGAATCCTTGCCCCAGTCTGCATTCATCAATCCTGACTAGTCTCCCAGTTCCTGCTGCTGAAAAACACCATCACAGCATGATGCTGCCACTACCATGCTTCGCTGTAGGGATGGTGCCTGGTTTCCTCCAAACATGACACCTGGCATTCACATCAGAGTTCAATCTTTGGTTCATTAGACCAGAGAATTTTCTCATGGTCTGAAAGTCCTTCAGGAGCCTTTTGGCAAACTCCAGGTGGGCTGCCATGTGCCTCTTATTAAGGAGTGGTTTCCGTCTGGCCACTCCACGATACAGGCATGATTGGTGGATTGCTGCAGAGATGCCTTTTATTAAGGAGTGGCTTCTGTCTGGCCACTCTACCATATAGGCGTGATTGCTGCAGAGACGGTTCTCCTCATTCCAGAAGAATGCTGGTACTCTAGAAGAATGATCGGGTTCTTGGTCACCTCCCTGACTAAGGCCCCTTTCCCCGATCGCCCATTTTAGACGGGTGAGTCCTGGTTGATCCAGACTCCTTCAATTTGCAAATGATGAAGGCCACTGTGGTCATTTGGACCTTCAAAGCAGCAGAAAGGGTTCTTTATCCTTCTCCAGATTTGTGCCTTGACAGTCCTGTCTTGGAGGTCTACAGATGATTTTCTTTGACTTCACACTTGGTTTCTGCTCTGACATGCACTGTCTGTCATGCTCGGCCCTGATCGGGGTTTTGGTTTTATTTTGTTTCCTTCCTTTTATCCACTGTCTGCCTCAGCTTTTTTTTTATACTTGGCCATAGTTCTGTTCTAGTTTTGTTCTGTTATTTTGGGTTTTATTTATCATGAATTTATCACTCGTTTATTTAGGTCCTCTCATTTATGTTATGCTTTTGGAATCAGGTTTTGTTTGGTTTATGATTTAGTCTTTATTTGTTTGTTGCCATCTGATTATTGTGTATACTTCTGTCATAAGCCAGTTCCAGCTTAGTTTTGTCTTAGTGTTAATTTTCCTAATATTCTCTGATCAGTTCTTATGTAGTTTTTCTTTTGTGCTTATTATCTTGATTCACTTCTCATGTTCATGCTCTGTTCAAGTTACTGTTCATAGTCATTTTATATTCTGTCTGCAGCTTTTGCTTTCTCAGTAGTTCCTCATTTCCATTTCACTCCATGCACCTGTCATTGTGTCTTTGTCCCTCTCATGATTTGTGTTGTCACTTCACCAGCTCTTGTGTCCTCATCTCTCTGTGTATCTTTCTGCTTTTACATCTACTCATGCTCTTGACACCTGTTCACGTCTCTTTTCATCAGTCCACGTTCTGTTGTCTTCACGTCAATATCTTGCACAGTGCACAACCTTTGTCCTCCAGCCACGGCCCCTTTCTAGATCATTCACCTCACGTGCACCTAGTTAATGCCTGCCTATTTATACTCTTCCCAGCCACTACACCTCTGCCAGTTTGTCATCATTTGTACACATTCCAGCTTCTTGTCTTCAGTCCTGTTTTTGCCTAGCTGTGTTCCATATCTTGCTCTGTTCTCCTTGACCACGCCTCATCTTTGTCTGTGATTACTTGTGCCTCTGAACCCTACGCATCCATGACTGCATTTTTGCCTGACCCCATTTGTACCTCTGCTCTGCTAACTGACCATCTGTGTACCGTACCAGAGCCTGCAATAAAGACCATGATTTCTCTCACACCTAAGCCTAGTCTGGGAATCTGCTTTGCGGGTCCAGCCACTTTGGATGCTTGGTGCCCGCCCTAACACTGTCAACTGTGGAACCTTATCTGCTTGTTAATTGTGATGTAACGCATCATGTGATTTTCAACTTCTGGGTCCAAACAAAAAAGGCGCGCTGTCATTAACATCAAGAACTGCACTGAGACGCTCTGATCAGGCTGCACTTAAACCGTTGCACACGGACAACAGCATTAAAATCGCAACATAAAACTCTTTGTATATTGTGCCTAAAACTCTCCTGGATATATTAACTGGGTTTTTAGACGTTGTCTGTTTTATGTAAAAATGCCAGAAGCTCAGGTCGTTTCTCCGTTATTTTCAATGAGTTGCTGCGATCGCTTCCTGTTCATGTCGTTCGGGGGGGAAAGTGAAGTTTGCACTTTAACGTCCTGTTTGATGTAATAACTTTTTTTTATTAAACAGACATGTATATTTTACCTGTGCATAATAAAATGTATTCAGTAAAAGAAAATTTTAAGTGTATGTATCATAGAAACAGACAAATGCAATTAACGGCGGTGGAGGCAGTGAAGGGGAGTGATGGAGGTTTGCGCACACTGTAAACACAAACTAAACTTAAACTATAGATCCTTAAAAGGATCGTACAGACATAACTTTAATTGTAAACTTGCAGGTCTTTGGACCCAGAAACAGATTTATCACATGATGCGGTACGTCAGAGCTTAACAACCAGATATGTAGACAGGTGTGTCTTTCCAAATCATGTCCAATCAACTGAATCAGGTGGACTCCAATTAGCTATAGAAACATCTCAAGGATGAGCAGTGGAAATGGGATACACCTGAACTCAATTTTAAGCTTAATAGCAAAGGATGTGAATACTTGTTTTTTTTTTTTAAATTAACATTTGAGAAAAATCTCAATTTTTCACATTATGGGGTATTGTGTGTAGAATTTTGAAAAATAATTTATTCAACTTTGGAATAAGGCTGTAACATAAAATGTGGAAACATTAAACTCTTACTGTGGATCCTGATGATAAATTTAATGGCCAAACATCCTGTGCTTAACTCTAAGATCCTGAATTTTTTTTTTTTTTTTAGTGTAAATGTGGAAGCTATATTCTGGGATTTGACTGGACATGTTAAGATGCTAAAACTAACCTGTTCTAATCTATTGGCTGTAAAAGAAATCAGATTAAAGTTCTTGTGGCTGCACTGATTTCTCATCATACACAAACATCCATTTGTTTCCTTCAGATGTACCAGAGCACTGGCACTCTGAGGATCGGTTACTTTGAGGCTGACGGCTGGGTCGAACCTTCTCCAAGCATGGCTCGAGCCCTGAGAGAGGTCAAAGGTCTCCTCGAGAGAGCAGGACACACTGTAAGTCTTCAGTTTGTACAAACACCAGATGTACACAAGCTGGAATGTTGCAGGTCTTTTCTCTAACACATGTAGTTGGTTCCCTTCAAGCCAGTGAGGGTTGGTACCAGTCTGCAGGAGCTGATCATGAGAGGATCCTTAGCAGACGGAGGAACCATCCTGAAGGAAGTCCTGTGAGTTGGTCTGAGAATAATTAACCAGTTCAGTCTTAGTACCTCACAAATGTTTAAGTAGTCTTTCAGCACTATTCTAGGGCAAAGTACAGAGGCTGGTTCTCAAGATGATTTTCTCGGTGCAAGTGGACATGTTGACATTTGAGTCGTTTGAGTAACACTTCAACCAAAGGAAGTGGGGCATGTTGACATTCACAAGAATCACTGGCTTCTATTCAACCACGCATCAGCACAATTTACTGAAGTACAACATTCTTCTGCTGCAACATCACAAGCATTTCAATGTCCTTCACAAGAACTGGCTTTTAAAAAACTACTGAGAAAAAAAAACAAAACGCTGTTTTTAATCATCTTCCCCAAAAAGAGGTGCACTCCCCCAAATCACATAGTCCACATAATCCCAACTGTGGCAGATAAATGGTCATCTTCAGGAGGTGAGGATGGATCAGTGACCTGCCACAGTGGCTGCAAATACAGCTCCTAGCATGACCTGAGATCCCATAGACACCTGTAATATCCTTATAGTGGAGCAGATAAGTATGACTTTTGGCCAGAATTGTTCACTTGGTGTTACAAGCATCAGATTTGGCATGAATGTTCTTCATAAATCAGTGTTTGAGGAAAAAAGTGCTGGCCACTTGAAAATCCAATATGGTGGCCAGGTAAGGGTCAATGAAGAATTACACAGGGGTCAAAATTTAAAAATGCTCCAATCATATTGAAAAGTATAACACATTATTTGTCTGATCATAAATATTCCAAAAAGGTATAGTTTGGACTATCTATGATTGAATGTTATTTAACTTTTGACTCCTGTGCAAACTGAAACTGACCTTTCTTACCAGTCTTGCTGTTTTTACCCCATAACTCCAGAAAATTCAGTCATATAGTCCAAACTATACCTTTTTGGAATCTTTGTGATCAGACACATGATTTGGTGTAGCTTTCAATATGATTGGAGCATTTTAAAATTTTGACCCTGTGTCATTCTTCATTGACCTCTACCTAGCCGTCATATTGGATTTTCATGTGGCCAGCACTTTTTTCTAAAAAACTGATTTATGAAGAACCTTCATGCCAAATCGGATGCTTGTACTGTCATGTGAAGGATTGTTTATCTGCTGCATGATTAGTTACTACTTTCATGGACTGAACACTTTCTTCTTTAGGAAGGGAGACTATGTGGACCCATGTATTGCTCAACAAGCTTTCTTATTGTGCATTCCTAATCTGATGAAGAGGATCCTCTCCATCCTGATCAAACCCTGGGTGAGTCCAATCATCCTGAGAGACTTGTGCTTAAACACAAATCATTCCAGAACCACGCTCACTCTCTTCCACATCCTGTTTCCAGTGTCCTCGTGTGGCTCAGTCCCTCAGTGTCAGCTCTGGATTTAGGTGAGGAAGTGTCTCAAACCTAGTCTAGCCTCAAGATGTCTTAAATTAAATATCTTCAAACTTCTAGGTCCGTTTCTGACCTGTGGAAGCATGATGAGGAGGTGAAGGTAAATGCACAAATTAAGGAGGCAGCAGCAAGTTTTCCTCTGGAATAATTTCTATCTTCAAACTCATTTAATTCAGGAATACATTTACGAGACCATACAGGAGTGGAGAAGATGCAGCATGGATGTGCTGCTGTGTCCAGTGTTTGGCCCCGCCTACAACGCCGTTAATTGTGGTCGTGCCTCCTGTGAGCAACTTTATTTATTTTTTGATAAAATGTGAACTTGGTTAAATCTCAGCTAAAAGCTGCCACCTCTGTCATCTACAAACATGATGGTTCAATCTGGTGCTTTTTAATTTTAGGTCCATATGTGCTGCTTTATTACTCCAAAATAAGACTTGACTATTCCAGTACACTCTCTGATAAAATCATTTGAGTGCAGGAATAATAAAATGTCTCAAAGAAGCTTGAAAGCTGAGTCGGTGACTTTATTTCCCTTCATGCTTTCAGTTGCAGTCTCCCACGCAGCGGTCTACAATCTGCTCAACTTTCCAGCCGGAGTTGTTCCTGTTTCCACTGTGACCTCACAGGATGAGGAGGAACTAAAGAACTACAAGGGATACTACCAGGACAAGATGGACAAGAACTTCAAACAGGTGAGAGGACACTAAAGCTGTCAGAATGTAAGAGGAACACCAGCTGTATTGAAAGTTACCTGCAATGATTCAAACTACTGTACCAGTTATACGGCAACTATGAAACTATACTTAAAAAAACTCATTGGATGAATTCAGTTATGAATTATCTTGCCTGGATGTGCTCTTAGTCGGGATTACATATATTTATTAAATGGAAATCCTGTTCATAATTGAATTGAGTTCATCCAATGAGTCCGTTTATTGAATGTAACATATGTGGACTTTTGTTTAACTTTGTCATTTCTAGGGGTCTAAATGTTCTCTGTGCACACAGGTTGCATAAAGGAATGCTTGGGGAGAGCTGAACTACTGATTTTTATTTATTTATTTATTTTTTCCTAACAATTGTACAGTCGGTCTCTGCAGAAATTACCTCTTGAAACCTGCTAATGCTGATTGTCAATTTATTTTTTTTCATAGTGACTTAAGACTTGATAAAATCAGTGTGATCAAGCTCGGAGATGAGCATTGTTGTGGGTACGTTGCCTAATGGTGGCAGCGTTGACGGAGGGCGACTTTCTGTGCAGGCTGTGAGCGGAGGCGAAGGCTTACCCGTGGCCGTACAGTGTGTGGCACTGCCTTGGCATGACGAACTCTGCCTGCGCTTCATGAAGGAGGTGGAACAGCTGGTCAGGCAGAACAAGAAGGCTGGGATCGACCCTGTGAAGTCCCGAAGGCCTTAAAGTTCAGCAGAGTGAAAATGTAATTGACCCTGACATCCTCTGAGTTTTTTTTTTTTTTTTTTTTAAAGGAAAACTTTTTAATGTGTAACGTTATGTTGATTTTTAAATCTAAAGAGCAGTAAATTGTCTGGAAATCACATGTAGGTTTAGTCAGTGTGGGTAGAAGTTCTGATACTTAGTCACTTGTATCAGTGACATGTACTTCACTGACTTAACCATAAAATATTAAATTAAATTCTAACTAAACTTAAGTTTAAAATGTTAGTCAAAGGACATAATCACTGTCCCTAAAATGAGTGTTTATACTATGTTCATACACTGAAAAATAACCAACTTAAAAGCATTACAGTATATTAAACCTGAATGAATTGTTAGTTGACCTAACTTGCTAACTTGAGTTCAAACAACTGAATTAATTCAGGTTTTACCAACTGTAATGCTTTAAGTTGGTTCAACTATTCTTTTTTTTTTTTTTTTCCCCAGTGTGCTGAGTTTGCCAAATTGGCTTCTTGCAGTTGATTGTCCATGGCATGATGCTTGAGTCAGGATGGTGTATATTTTGACAGCAATAGCAGGTCTGACTTAATCAGTCTCCACTGAAGGGTTTAATGCCATTTCCAAAAATATTTGCACATTTAACTTGGTAAATCACTGGACACTATAGGAGCAGAAACTACACAGCGAGTTATTAACTTGCAACAAGTACAGTGGTGGGTGAAACTGCACAGTGTAAATGGTGGTAGGAAATTGCACAGAACTTCACCACGATTGCATTTAAGGCTGCAACGATTAATCAAGTAATTCGATTACAAAAAATGTTCGAGGCAAAGAATTTGCCTCGAGGTTTTGTTTAAAGCTGTAGTTTATACACCAGGCCTGGAGATGGCGCTGTAACGCTCCCACAAAAACAGAAGACTATTAAAGCATGCTCATAACTAATGTAAGCGCTAATCGATGTAGCAGGCGATGCTACACGCTGAGTAAAATAAAGCCTTTTAAGAGAGAGGGCCGTGCTGATGATCTGAAACAGACTTGCTATGCATTTCACACACTTTAAATGAATGTTTAACTATTCAAAAAAAAAATTCCTTTTCAGATTTGGTAAGTTTTTATCAACAGGCTGTACAGTTAATTTATCAAAGCAGCTGTTGTGGAAACTCTGACTCACTCTCTGTACTACATGTATAAATATACCCTGAATAAATCAGTAATAAAAAGTACAAATGAAATGTGCAATGGGGGGGGGGGGGGGGGAGTGTCCTGTCTGCAGACTGAAGACTGCCTGGGTTTATAGTTTGGCAAAGCTCCAGAACTCTTAATGCAAAAAAATAAAAAATTACCCGGGGAAACAGAGGGAACACCCTAAACTTAAAATCTACACAATGGCACAGCAACATTGTGCCATTGCGTAGGGAGAGCCCTGCCACTACTGATACCGTTTAAAATCACAAAGTACTTTTAGCCGAGTACTCGATTCCAAAAATATTCAATATCTGCAGCCCTAATTGCATAAATTTTTACACAAACTGCACTCTAAGAAATGTTGAATTTAATTGATAAAGTTAAGGTAACTTTTTCCACATAACATTGTCAATTAAGTGCAAAACAATATGGTAGTTGAAATTAATGAAATCAAATGAAACATTGTTACTTAAAATTAACAGTTGCAAGTATATTGAAAATGATTGTATTAATTACATTTAAAACCCCTGTGTTTCATTTCTTAGTGTGTTGCAGCAGTTATTGGATTCAGTCTGAAGGCAGAATGTTCACTTTGGGCTTTAGCACCTCGTGCATCTGACTTCAGTCTCCCACATACCATCTGGTAAACTGAGATCATGATTTTTTTTTTTTCACTCTTGGAAAGCCTTAAATGAACAATGTGCACATATAGATCACGTTTTTTTATATATTACTTTAATGGAACTGATTGTAATCATTAATAAAACTCTTAAGCAAACCCTGTACTCATGTCACTGTTCAAAGAATTTACATTTTTAACAACTCTTCCCTAGGAGAGTAATTGTTCTACAATAGTTCTCTGGTACAAGAGCCCCACGAGTATTATGGTTAAAACTGATCATATCAGCTTTGGCAAAACATCCAATAACATTTAAGATGTTGAAATTATCAAATGATATTAAAACATGAACTTTAATTGCTCTTGCAATATTTAACATCATTCAAAGTTGACATTGGCAAACTAAATTTAAAATTTTCTGGTATTTCTACCAAACCTGGGGTTGCTGATGAACATTGTGTGCAGGATGACATGAGATGTTTTGTAAGTCACTACAGAGGTGTTATCAGGTTATAAAAACAGCATTTTCAGTTTTTGACATGTTTATTTCTCGGTAACTTTTACATAATATGAGAAAGATGTTATATTTACACACAAACGAAGCGCCATTAGCAGCTAGTTAGACCAGCTAGTGATGTCGCCACACTGTCTGTGAAAAGTCTTGTAAATCACTCTAGAGGTGTTATCAGGTTACAAAAAGTGTTATCAGTTTTAGAAGTGCTCTCACTAGCTTTTACATAATATATGAGAAACATGTTCTATTTACACAAACTGGGTTTTGGGCACCAGAAAGAGACCAGCCAGTGACGTCACAATGCTGCTCTACTCTGATTGGCTGTCACACCTGCCCCTCAAAAAAAAAAAAAAAAAGAATTTGCATGATTCATAACATAAAAGAAGTAAACAGAATATGACTTTTTGACATGCTAAAATAGGTCAAGGTTAGCCATCTTTGAACTTATCCCAAGAATGTTCCCTGTGAATTTGAAGACTCTAGCAGTAATAGGACTGGAATTATGCTGAGCAGAGACAGACGCAAAGCCTTTGCAATACCCGATTTCCATGTTTTGATGATTTCAGGTAAAAACTACTATGCCCTACCTCAAACCTGTTAAGCCACTCATCAGAAACATGGAAAGATCAATGTGCTCTTCATCAGCGGTCAGTGACCAACATTAGTAACATCCAACTTGAACAGTTTTGGTGTTAAATCACCATGTAAATTGGAGCTGTCATTTTGGCAACAGTTTAGATATTAATGTTAAGGCTACCACTCTGCTTTTTAAAAAGCTGCTTAGCTGATACTTGTCAAAGATTGGGATTTTTGTTTTGTTTCCCAATTGAGCCCCTTTTGACCCTTACAAAGACTTGTCAGGAGTTTTCCAGAGACAACAGCTTTCAAACCACCCCAACATTCAAAGGAAGTTGACACTATTGATGCAGTGCTGCTTAGACCTTGAGAGAAGACCTGAAAACTGCCTTGAACTTGTTTTGTTGACTATTTAAACTACAGCCATGGCTTACAGTTTGACAGTCTAGCATGTTAACCCTTCATGAGTTGATCTACTCCAGGCAGGGGTCGCCCACTGACGGTGCCTGTGGTGCTGATGCCTGTGCGGCTACACCCATGAGTACAAATGAAGTTGGACTACAGCAGTTGCAAAATGGACTATGCTCCAAGACTGGATCTGAAGACCCAATCCCCTCTTCCTCTCCCCAACCAACTGGTGGTGTTCTGGACATCTGCATGGACTTAATTCTCAATTTTGATGTTCCTGTATTGTTAAAAATGTTTTAGTATGACTTAAACAGTGGGCCACCCCTTTGAGTCTGGACTGCTTGAGGTTTCTTCCTCAAAATTATCAGAGGGAGTTTTCCTTACCACTGTCGCCAGTTAGACCTTACTTGTGTGAACCACCTATGATTTGGCGCTATAAACAGTGGTATGTAAACGTTTGGGCACCCCTGATGATATCCATGATTTTCCTTTGTAAATCATTGTTTGTTTGGATCAGCAATTTCCATTAAATATATTGCATAGCAGACAAACACAGTGATATTTGAGAAGTGAAATGAAATTTATAGGATTTACAGAAACTGTGCAATAATTCTTTTAACAAAATTAGGCAGGTGCATAAATTTGGGCACCCCAACAGAAAAAAATACATCAATATTTAGTAGATCCCCTTTTGCAGAAAAAAACAGCCTCTAAACACTTCTATAGCTTCCAGTGAGAGTCTGGATTCTGGTTGAAGGTATTTTGGACCATTCTTCTTTACAAAACAGGTCAGATTTGTTGGTTTCCGAGCATGGGCAGACTACTTAAAATCACACCATAGATTTTCAGTAATATTCAGGTCTGGGGACTGAGATGGCCATTCCAGAACATTGTACTTGTTCCTCTGCATGAATGTCTTAGTAGATTTTGAGCAGTGTTTAGGGTCATTGTCTTGTTGAAAGATCCAGCCCCGGCACAACTTCAATTTTGTCACTGAATCGTAAACATTGTTCTCAAGAATCTGTTGATATTGACTGAAATCCATGTGACCCTCAACTTTAACAAGATTTCCAGTACCTGCACTGGCCACACAGCCACACAGCATGATGGAACCACCTCCAAATTTTACTGTAGTTGCAAGTATTTTTCTGGAATGCTGTGTTTTTCAGCCATGCATACTGCCCTTTATGTCCAAATAACTCTATTTCAGTTTCATCAGCCCACAGCACCTTATTCCAAATTGAAGCTGACTTGTCCAAATGTGCTTTAGCATACCTCAAGCGACTCCATTTGTGGTGTGTATGCAGAAAATGCTTCCTCTGCATTACAGCATCTCCTTGTGCAAAGTGCGCTGTATAGTTGGACGATGCACAGACACTATCTGCAGCAAGATCATGTTGTAGGTCTTTGGAGCAGGTCTGTGGGTTGACTGACTGTTCTCACCATCCTTCACTTCAGCTTATCTGAGAATTTTCTTGACCTGCCACTTCAGGGCAGGCCTTAACTAGTACTGTGCCTGCGGTCTTCCATTTACTCACCATGTTCCTCACAGTGGAAACTGACAGATGAAATCTAATAGCTTTATATATCCTTCCCCTAAACCAGGACGTTGAACAATCTTTGTTTTCAGATCATTTGAGAGTTGTTTAGAGGCTCCCATGTTGCCACTCATTAGAAGAGATGGAAAGAGTAGAAACATTTGCAAATGGCCAGCTGAAATACCCTTTCTCATGATTGGATTCACCTGTGTAAGGAGGTCAAGGGTCAATGAGCTTACCAAACCACTTTTGTGTTCCAATACTTAGTGCTAAATGGATGCAAATCAAAATGACAAGGGTGCCAAAATTTATGCACCTGCCTAATTTTGTTTAAATAATTATTGCACACTTTCTGTAAATACTAGAAACTTCATTTCACTTCTCAAATATCAGTGTGTTCATCTGCTATATGATATATTTAACTGAAATTTCTGATCCAGATAACCAATGATTTATAAAGGAAAATTATGAAACTTATCAGGGTGCCCAAACCTTTGCATGCAACTGTAAATGAAATAAACTGAATTAAAATTGAATTGTTCAACTTTTATGATACCTAAGATCTTGTGGAGTCATGAGGTGCTTGGTGATGCTGATATTCTTGCAGAAGAATATGCAGCTCTTTAGGGTGAAGACTGGATGTCTTTGGTAGGCGGTGTCTTTGGAGGATCCTTGGATCTCGCTGGAATCAAGCGAGTGGTTACATCGAGGAAACATCGCCTACAATATTTTGTCCATGCAGTGTGTTTCTGTAGATGTGATCTAGAACGCAGCTGTCCGATTGTTGAGAACCTTGGAAACTGCTGCAGATTGGTTATTGTTGGAAAGTGATGGACCACTCAGCACAACCAGGTGGTCTCTTTGGTTGAAGATCCTCGATCTAATTCAGACTTAAACTGCTCTGCGTGTAGACATAGAGAATATGTGAATTTAATTTACACTAATTTAAATTTCTTTATTGTACTGCTGAACATGTGATTCAATTTCCTTTTCGTTTATCTTCTCCCAAGTTTATACAGACTCGTTTTTGTGTTCGGTGTCTTGCTCCAGGACACCGCCAACCCTTCGGTCGGTGAACAGCCTGCTGCAGCGGCCCTGTCAAATAACGCAGCTTTTTACGAGCTTGAAGAAGATACATGAATGCAACATTTGCAATGATTACGGTAGCGGAAAGTTGGAGCACACAAGGGCAATTTCCGTTGGGATTTTCAAAGTAAAATCCTTAATGGGACTTAAAGTAAATGCATAAGAGAAAATAGTTGCAGCAACCAGGGAAAAGCTGTGGTGCAAGGCAAAATTCTCAGTTTTGCAATCTTTTACGTGACCTCCTACAGGAGTCACGATGTTGCTCCTTCGCTATCCCAGTTGGTATGGTTTGTCCACAGCATTAAAATGCCTGCTTGATTCTTCCTTTTTAGAAGATTAATAGGACATGTCCACCTGCAAAGAATGCCTGAAGTGGATGACCAGTGGACGGAGAGATTACAGGTCTCATCCGGCCTGGAAAGCCCACAGGTGGATGTCGATGGGGACATGAACTGTTGAGCCTCTTTATTTAGACCTGGGTGCAGATTAACGTGGAAAATGGAAAATATTGATTTTTGCATTTCTTCCAAATCAAGATGCAATAACATAAGCAGCCAGATGAATCATTCACATCCAGACGTTCTCCATGTCCTTCTGATGTTTATCAAAAGTCCCCACACCAGAAGGGATTTAATAGTCCCATAGGCATCATCTTGTCTGATCTGGACTCCGGGTTGAACGTACCTGGAAAACCAGTATAGGTTCCTAGAGTTTATAGATGGAGATGTTGGGGGTGGGGGTGTCCAAAGAAGAGTTATGAAATTTATACCAGAATGATCTGATTTGGAATCTTAATCCAGATTAAGTGATTTCAAATCAACAACACTGGAAAACCAAAGAATGAGATGTGATTTATTAGCAGGGTTTAAAATACTAAATGGATATGAACCAGATGATAGTGGGGTTTTTTTCAACCAGACTGAATAATATGAATTTCTGTACTGTCTCCATCTGCAACGGTTTATCTGATTTCACTGTATGAGCAACAATCAATTTGTTTTGAGGAACATTGTGATTATTTTTTATATTTGTTTTCGATTGATTGTATTTACGTGTGTTGTATGTAATATAGTTTCAGGGCCTGTAGCCCTCAGTCACACTCATGATGTCTACTTTTTATGTACTTTGCGCATTTATTTCACAGCAATAAATAAATTACAAATTAACAAGATGGTTGAACCTTCACTTCAAGATTTTTCCTGTTCCTGTCCTATTTGAACATCATGAGCTGGAGACACACACGGAACGGTTCTGGACTACATTCAGTTCTGCATCGGGAATGTGACTGTGACAAAAACCATCCGGGCTTTTCCAAATCAGAAACCCTGGATAACCAGCCAGGTCCGCTCACTCCTCAGGGCCTGCGACGCTGCCTCCAGGTCAGGTGACAGAGCTCTGTATAGTGCTGCCAGAGCTGACCTGAAGAGAGGAGTAAAAAGACCAAAGGCGGACCACAGGATGCAGATAGAGTCCCATCTGTCTAGCAACAACGCACAGAGGGTGTGGCAGGGAATAGATGACATCACAAACTTCCGGGGTTGTGATGCTCCAACAGTGGACCTGAGTGCACCACTGGCAGAGGAGCTAAACAGCTTCTTTGTTCGGATCTTCCCAGCTGCACCCACCTGCTCCTGCCCTCCCCCCGCCCTCACCTGGTCCCCGCACCACCCCACTCACTGTAAAAGAGCATGATGTCAGGCGAGTACTCCTTGCAGTGAACCCCAGGAAAGCTGCTGGCCCAGACGGAGTACCTGGCAAGGTGCTCAGAGCATGTGCCAACCAGCTCGCCCCCACCTTCACCAGGATGTTCAACCTCTCCCTGGACCAAGCAGTCATCCCGTCCTGCCTGAAAACCTCCACCATAATCCTGGTGCCGAAGAAGTCTCCCATCACCAGCCTGAATGATTACCGCCCGGTGGCCCTCACTCCGGTAATCATGAAGTGCTTTGAGAGACTGGTTCTTGAGAGACTGGTGGCACATCAAGGACCACCTCCCCCCAGACCTCGACCCTCACCAGTTTGCATACAGGGCAAACAGATCCACAGAGGACGCCATCACCGTAGCTCTCCACTCTGCTCTAAACCACCTGGAGCAGCCGCAGAGCTACGTCCGAATGCTCTTTGTGGATTATAGTTCTGCCTTCAACACAATAATCCCAGACAGACTCACCACAAAACTGGACACTCTCGGCTTCCACCCTCTCACATGTGCCTGGATTAAAGACTTTCTTTCCAACCGTCCCTAGACTGTGAGACTCGGCCCCCACCTCTCCTCCACCCACACGCTGAGCATCGGCTCTCCACAGGGCTGCACGCTGAGCCCCCTCCTCTACTGCCTCTACACCTACGACTGCAGACCGGCCCACAAGAACAACCTTATCGTCAAATTTGCAGACGATACCACAGTGGTCGGTCTCATCTCCGGAGGTGATGAGGCTGCCTACAGAGAGGAGATCCAGCAGCTGGCAGCCTGCTGCTTAAAGAACAACCTCGCTCTAAACACTAGGAAGACCAGAGAGATCATCATTGACTTCAGGAAACACTGCACTGACCCTGCCCCCCTTCTCATCAACGGCGAGCGTGTGGAAAGGGTCCACACCTTCAGGTATCTCGGCGTCCTGATCTCAGACTGTATCTCCTGGTCCAACAACATCTCCTCTATCCTCAAGAAGGCTCAGCATCGGCTACACTTCCTGAGAGTCCTCAGGACCTGCTGCTGGCCTTCTACCGCTCATCCATTGAGAGCCTGCTGACATACTGCATCACAGTATGGTTTGGCAGCTCCACCGCTGCTGACAGGGAGAGAATGCAGAGGGTTGTTAAGGCAGCACAGAAGATCATCGGCCGCCCTCTGCCCTCCCTGTTGGATATTTACACCTCCCGCTGCCTCAGCAGAGCCAAAGCGATCTCCAAAGACTGCTTTCACCCTGGCTCTGCCCTGTTTGACCTGATGCCGTCAGAGAGGCGCTACAGGCTCACAAGGACAAAAATAAACAGACTGAAAAACAGTTTCTTCCCCAAAGCCATAACCACATTGAACTCTAGCATGCACTGATCGTCCTCGTGCAATCCTAATCATGTGCAATAACCCAATCACCCATGGACAATATACATTTCTGTGCAATATATTTATATCCTAGCCGCACCTTGCACTAGTGTCAATTGTATATATATATATTTTCCTTAGATTGTTGAATTTTTCTTCATATCTTGTTTTTGATATACTCTTGCACTATTTTTATCTCTTATTTTGCACTATTTTTATTCTATTTTATTGCACTGCAACTGGATGGCCCTAATCTCGTTGTACCAATGTGTAATGACAATAAAAGGCTTTCTGATTCTGATTTTATTTTAAAGAGCAGTTTTTATTACTTCCTGCCCCACTGTACTATTTGCAGTTACCTTGACGCAGCGGGGGGAGTCCAATGGAAGCCTTCGTCGCAGTCCGGTGGAGACAATCGGCTGCGATTTAATGTACAAATATTGTCCGATTCCGGTATAAGAGGCTTTAAGTGGTGTCGCAGTGAAACCGTCGGCGTGTGCGGTTTTGTTTTCGACTATCAGAGCCACTCGAGTGCCGGTACCGGCGTCTGTTCGGCCTTGTTTATACTGTGCAGAGAAAGCAGGCCCGGTCCTGTCTGTGCCACTTTAACGGCCGTCTGGCTTTTCAACGCACCAAGTGAGTGGAAACATCCGCATCGCTTCCTATTCGGTAATCGGTATTAAACGGATTTGTTTGTCGGCTCCCTTTTTTTTTTTCCTGGCTGTGATGTCAGTTTGTGGCAGTGGTTAGCACTTAGCCGACTGCGCTACGCTGTTGCTGTTACACGATGCTAACGGATAGCAGCTAAAACTTGAGCTAACGTTAGCGCTGACTGAGGTGTGTAGCTGATGGCAAACCAATAAGTCTAATAATTCCTTTTATTTATGGATAAGTTATTGCCCATCGTGTGTGTTATTCATAGTAACACAGCTTATTCCCTTAAATTCACTCGTTTGTTGCCGGTACTGACAGCTGTAGTTTAGCACCAAGCTAACGTTAGCATTGTTCTGTTAAACCAGCTGTTCAACTAGTAATTACTTTATAAACCGATTTTTCAAATTTTCTTGTTTAATCGTTTTGTTTTTGTCATCCACAAAGTGCATAAGTGCTAACACGTAAATGTGATATCCAGTTATTATTGTTATTGTTGTTCTAACAATTTATACGTCATTTTAATAATGAATAAATGAAATCAAAGGCAGAAACCTGTAAATTTTACAATTTCTAAAAAATCTCGACTTTATAGTTTTTGTTTGAACTAAACTTATTGAGTTTATACTTCCTCTGTCAAATCCAAGCAATCCTGCAAATTAGCATTTTGTGTTTTTCATGTGATTTTTAAAAAATGACAATAATAAATAAGCCACAAAATCACTGTTATTTAATTTGAATTATTTAATTGCATTGTCTGTGTTCAAGTGTTAAGCCACATTGACACTTACACAAATTTGATACCCACACTGGCACACAATCTTGCATGCCAATGAGTAAACCCATCATAAACTGTTGTAAACTTTGATTGCATACCAGTGCAGGGATCAAATTTGTGCAATTGTCAAGGTGGCTTTACTGTTTTCTGTCAGTTTACATCCAGCATTGATGTTTCCCAGCATTTTAAAACACCTGTTTCCAATGGCACCCACAGAGCAGTGTTCAGAAACCACACTTGTAAGCCCACTTGTCAGATGTGACCAGATGTTTTGTGTGTCTGTGTGTATGCGGTGTTTATTGTCCTTATGAGTCGAAGTTGTCAGAATCAATGTATTCACTCAAATGTTTCCCGATTCAGCCCTACGTTAGCCAGGTGTTCTGTACAGGGTGTACACTGCCTCTCACCTGACGATTGCTGGGATATATTCCCCCCTCCCTGACCCCTGATTGGAGAAAGCGGGTATCGAAAATGACTGGTAAATGGACTGCATTTATATAGCGCTTTTCACCTTGATGTCAGGCTGCTGCCATACAAGGCGCCCACTACACACCAGGAGCAACTAGGGGATTAAGGACCTTGCCCAAGGGCTCTTAGTGATTTTCTGGCCAGGCTGGGATTTGAACTCAGGATCCTCTGGTTTCAAGCCCAACGCTTAACCACTAGACCATCACCTCCCCCATGAATGACATAGACATAGACAACTTTATTCATCCCACCAGGGGCATTTGGTTTCAGCAGCCTGCATACCGGCACATCAACAATTCCTGACACAATATCTATTCAGCTCTCTGAGCTGTTGAGGAGCGTTTGATGGTTTTTCACAAGTGTTCAACATTCTGGACGAAATGCCATATGCATTTTAATCCATGGGCTGGCCATAAGGCCAGAATGGGAACATGAAATTGCACTGCATCTGTGCATCAACCACATGTTCTTGTGTTGCTGACCTGATGATGGGAACAAAATTTATCTGATAATTATTGTATTTGAACTGAACATCCAAAGTATACCACTATTTGTTTGAACATGAGTAAGTCCCTACGGCTGCTCCCTTGTTTCCACTTGGGTCGCCACAGCAAATCCAAGGTGGATCTGCATGTTGATTGGTACAAGTTTTACGCCGGATGGCCTTCCTGACGCAACTGCACGTTACATGGAGAAATGTGGCAGGGGTGTGGTTTGAACCGGGAACCGTCCACACTGAAACCAAATACACTAACCACGTGGCCACCATGTTTATGTTTGAGCATAATTTGGTTGAATCAAGTCCCTGTAAGGGACCACATCACTTTACTAAAGAGAATCTTGTCATTTTGTTGTTGTGTTTTTGGTTGGCGTCAGCAAGCTCTTTTAATATCTCTGTTGTAACCAATTGGCCGCAAGATAAAGCGCATCACTATTTCAAACTGCTACCACATGTTTAATCGTTGCTGTCGTCCAAGTGTGGTCCACTTTTTAATCACCCCACTGCCTGCCTCACTCGCTAGGTAATCGGTTGCACTGTAGCCTAAAACTCAGTGTTCACACACCTCTTGGGCACTTAAAAAAACAAAATCAGTGTTTTTTTACTTTCTGTTTGTAAAATTTTTTAATTGATATTTATGTGATACTGTCTGTTTCTTTGTTTGTAATCTTGACATCATTGTAAATGAGCATTACCATCAGTGGTCCTGTAAGAATGTTAAATAGAAGTTGGATGGATGAATTTGGTTTTCATTAGAGCCTGACTGATATGGACTTTTGGGGTGGGGGTGGGGGGACAATACCAATATCAGAGAGTGCTAATAAATCTGGTGATATATGCATAAAAAATGGCAATGTTTCTTAACCTTTTGCTTTCAAACCTTTATGACAATGAAATATAATAGAGGTTTGATGTTTTACAACTTAAACGTGATCTTTATTATAAAAAATATGAATGTAACCAACAACCAGCCAAGGTACATCAAGATGCCATCACTCAGATCGGCAGTTGATGTGTTGCATCGCTCAGCATTTGCATAAAATGATACTTCTAATCTATTTTTTTGCCCTGTCTAGCTGACTACACAGCGACCACATGTCTCTTGCCTCTGGAAAAAGCCCACTCTGAAAATGAATGACAGCTAATCGCTTTGCCTCTTTGCCGCTTTGCCTGTTACAGCTAATGTGACTAAGGGGTGACGGGGGTCCGAGCCATGCTTGACAGCATTGTAAACAATGCCATCTGAAATAAGCTGTGGGATGACACCATTTCCAACAGCTAAAGTGTTTTTCTGCATTGTTTATTCGGCAAATAAAAATTTTCATATCAGCAGAAATATCATAGATACAGATATTTTTGTGAAAGGCTCATATTGGCCAACCAACATGTTGGTCCCGCTCTGCTGAAATTGTTTTTTTTTTTTTTCTAATAAATATTTGGCAACACAGACAACTTGACACTTTGCACCTGAACAATGAAATAGTTTATCCACTAGGGGGCAGATTGGAGTCATCCCTACTTGACTGACTTCAGGATATTGTGTCGGCTCATGTGCCCTCTTCTGAAAAAGCATAGAATAGTGTTGTTACCCAGAGTTCCATTCTCTGAACTTAAAAGTTGTGTATGTGGTTTTTGATTGAGCTTGTGCATCAGAGTTTAAAATATTTTAATTATTGTCCTTTTTTAATTATTGTTGTTGTTGTTATAAATTGGAGATGTACACGGTGATATCATTTATTGCTTTTTAAGGGATTGGTTGCACAAGCTGAGTGGGATGGGCTGACTAACTCATTCACTTCTCATCACCACAGTGCTGTAAATTCACCCTCCTACAACTACAAACATTTACACTCCTCTGCAATGAACAGTGGTTTGTTAATTCTCTGTTTATGTTGCTAACACCAACAATGTACAGTCTTGTGGTTGTACAGGCTGTGTGCTGACTGTTGCCTCTAAATTTGAAATTTATATAAATTTCATGTGGATGTACATTCCAGCAGGTTGCAGCACAGTAAGTGATGTGTTCCTTTACATACAGGCTCATGATCCTTGTTCAAAACGTGTTTCAAATGCTTTGAATTAAACTGAGTATAGACGTGTTAGAAAACAATGACAAGCTGACAACTCTGAATGGAAGATGTCCTGACTCCTGGGAGAACAATGAATTGAAAAAAAGAATGTTATGAGTCTTTTTAAGTGTAGATGACACCAAAAAAAAAAAAGTGCACAAATGATCACTAAAAACAATGAAATGTTGATACTTAAAAAAATCCTGAACAATAAAAGTCTATGTGCTCAGGTGAAGGATAAGCAACAGCTGTCTGAAGCCTGCTGTCTATTTCAGCCGTTAGCTTATGTTGTTGCTACGTCATCAGCAGAACAGCACTTGGTGATTTAAGCCCAGTTCAGTTGTAAACACAGCGAGGTCAAGCTGTTTTCGGATAGTGTGGAGCTTTTTTTAAGTTCAGTCTGAAGGTGATTCTGAAGAAACTGTGAGGTTATGGTTTTGAGCCTTATTTAGATGACAATGAAAGAGCCTAAACCTTGGAGGAAAACCTTCAGTCTGACAACAGTGATGATGTTTGCAGAGTTCAGAACACAGAATGGTGATTAGAAAAATAAAAAAAATTAAAGAATGCAGGTGATTTCGGCATGCAGGTGGAGATGAACTGTTTTGTGCGTTTTTAATTTCTTTTAGTTTTTGTGCCAGCTGTTTGGTCGGAATCAACAGATTAAACAAAATCGTTTTACTATCTGTGACATCAGAAAAAAGGTGACGAAGTGTGGATTTTTTTTTTTCTTAGAAATAGGTACATACCTTTCAAATCTGAAAAATGACATGAGGGACTGAAAATATCAGCTATTTTTAAAATGAATACGTTCTTCTTGAATACAGTTAATGTACTGTATGTTAGCAGTGTAGCACATTAGTATTAATATCAAAACCATTCACACCGAAAACACGGTGCAGCTCCCACCCAAACCACTCGGTGGAATCGGGGCTGTCAGTAGCCTGTAAAAATCCATAAATTAATGGGGCTATTAAGATGATGGTTCTGGCACTGATATCACTTCCTTCTCCAATTTCGGGACTCGCCAGGAAGTTCCTGGTTTTTAGTGGTGTGCAGTTCAAAATCTGAATATTTATCTCTTCAGTAACTGCGCACAAGGAAAGGATAAATTTGTTGTGTAAAACTGTTGTGTAATTTTAGCCTTAAATACTTGTAAAAAATACTTGTAAATACTATGTAAAAAAATTACATATGTTAATTACACTTTAACTTGTTTAAAGCGCCTGGGTTAATAGGAAAAAATATTATTTATCCTATGGGTCTAATGCTCCCCCCCCCCCCCAACCAGAAAAAATGAATAAATAAAATCCTTGTGGGTTATGTGTACCAGACTGTTAATACTTTAACATGGACTTGAATGGGAACCTGTTTGCTTTTGAAGCCAGCCTCAAGTGGCCATTCAAGGAACTGCAACTTTCCTTTTTTTTTTTTTTTTTTTTCCCTGCTGGGCTTCATCTGAGCCTATTGAAGCTAACTCGGGGGAAAAAAAAACATGTAACTTATGCTCTGGTGCGATTTATATCTCTCTTTCCCCTCTTCAAGATTTATTTATTTATTTATTGTTTTGACAGGTGAGATTTATACTCTAGAAAATACGCTCATTGTTTGGTCCATAAAATAGTTACAAATGCCAGTTGTTGTTTTCCAGAGCTCAAGATGATGCTTTCAAATGTCTTTATTGTCTACATCCCAGAAGTATTCAATTTACTAGGGAGGAGTAAAACAGCCACTAAAATAAAATACTCACGTTTAAGATAATGAAATCAGAGACTCGAAGAAAAAGATTTTACACAACTAATTGATTTATGAAAATAGTTGTTGACTAATTTGGGCTATATGGGATAATACATTGGCAAAACAAAGTTCCTTATAGTATTGTTCTGGTGCATAAAAATTCACCTTGAACTTATCAGTTAATTCTTGTTATGCACTTTATTATTTTTTAATTTGGTGAGTTTTGAGATGATATAGCTTTTATTGTTTTTGAGTTCCTGTTGACATAAATTGGCTGGGATGAAATGATTTACAGAGCTGTGTATTAGCAGCTTGAGCAAAATCTCTGGCGGGTGCCACATGTTCTTAGCAATTTGTATCTGACATGTTGTTTGTGGTGTCCTTGTCTTCTCAGAGAATATGACCCAGATGCAACAATGACATCCAGATTTGGTAAAACCTACAGCCGGAAAGGAGGCGAGGGCACTTCAAAGTTTGATGAGGTCCTGTCCACTAAGAGAGGTACCCTCAGCACCAAATGGGGTGACACCACCTACAAAGCCAAGGTGAGCTCCAAGCGTGCTGGTGCTGCCAGGAACAACTCTGTCCAGGAGGTGCACAAGCGGCCCTGTCCCTGTGGAGACGAGCTGGATGACCCGTTTGGGTTCGACAGCGATGAGGAATCCAAGCCAGTGTCCTCTCGCACTGCTCCGCAGGCCAGCAGCAAGTCCTCTCCTGCCAAGCCAGCCTCAGCCGAGCCTCCACAAGCAGAGAGGCCGGGTGTCACACTGCACACCGGGAGCAGGTCCAACGCCCAGGGAGGGTCACACAATACTATGTCTAGTCGAGGGGTATCATGGCTGGGTGGTGACAGGAACCAGTCTAGACTGTTGGAGGACACACAACCATTCTTCAACAGCAGTGGCTCTAACATGGGTAACATGGCCACATTACATAAACGATACACAGAGGCCCTAAAGTGGCTAATGCGGTTTGTTACATAAATGATACATAGCGGCTCTAGCATAGCTAACACAGCTACATTACATAAACAATACACAAATTTCAAATGTATTAATTTATATAGCGCCAATTCGTGACAGGTTGCCTCAAGGCACTTCACACATCACTACTCGAAAAACAGAACAAAATGAAGTAAAAGCTTAAAAAGCACAATAAAATAATAAAAACATAAAAAGTAAAAAGAATTAAAAAATACACACAATAGCATAAAATACTAACAATAAAACAGGGAAAAAGATGGGTCTTCACTCTAGACTTAAAAATCGCCACAGAGTCCGAGTGCCGTATCTGTTCCGGGATGATCATTCCACAGAGATGGGGCATGGTAAGAAAAGACTCTGTGACCTGCAGACTTTTTATTCACCCTAGGAACACATAGCATTCCTGCACCCTGCGAACGCAAGGCCCAAGCCGGTAAGTAGGGCTTAACCAAGTCAGCCAGGTAAGGATGTGCCAGTCCGTGAATAATTTTATAGGCCAGAAACAGCACCTTAAAATCCGATCTCAGAGAGACAGGAAGCCAATTAATGAAGGGATGCCAAAACGGGTGTAATGTGGTCGAACATGGCTAACACAGCTTCATTACATAAACAATACGCAGCAGCTCTAACATGGTTAACACAGCTACAAAACGCAGTGCAGCACTAATGTTGCAAGTATAGCTTTGTTACATAAACGATACACAGCAGCTCTAACGTGGGTACCACAGCTTCGTTACATAAACAGTACGTAGTGGCTTAGCGTTGCCAACGCAGCTTTGTTACATAAACGATACACAACGGCTCTGAAGTGGCTAATGGAGCTTTATTACATAAACGATACGCAGCGGCTCTAAAGTGCTACCAGAGCTTTATTACATAAATGATACACAGCGGCTCTAACGTGGTTACCACAGCTTTGTTACATAAGCAGTACGTAGTGGCTTTAGCGTGGCTAACACAGCTTTGTTACATAAACAATACACAGCGGCTCTAACGTGGCTAATGCAGCTTTGTTACATAAACGATACACAGTGGCTCTGATGTGGCTAACGCAGCTTTGTTACATAAACGATACACAGCGGCTCTAGCGTGGCTAACGCAGCTTTGTCACATAAACGATACACAGCGGCTCTAGCGTGGCTAACGCAGCTTTGTCACATAAACGACACACAGCGGCTCTAGCGTGGCTAACGCAGCTTTGTCACATAAATGATACACAGCGGCTCTAGCGTGGCTAATGAAGCTTTGTCACATAAACGATACACAGCAGCTCTAGCGTGGCTAACGCAGCTTTGTCACATAAACGATACACAGTGGCTCTAGCGTGGCTAACGCAGCTTTGTCACATAAACGATACACAGCCGCTCTAGCGTGGCTAATGCAGCTTTGTTACATAAACAATACACAGCGGCTCTAACGTGGCTAACGCAGCTTTGTTACATAAACAATACACATTGGCAGTAACGCACTGTTACATAAATGATGCACAGCATCCCTAATGTGGGTAATGACTATGTGACATAAATGATATGCAGTGGCACTACTGTGGGTAACGTGGTATTGTTACACAAGCGATGTCCAGCAGCTCTAACACGGCTAATGTGGCTGCGTCACACAAACGGTTTGCAGTGTTTTGGTACAAAACCTGTTGTTTAATTTTGTTTTTCAGCTGCAGAGTGAAAATGCTCTTGGTGAAATGTTTTGTGTATTTCATTTCCTTTGATGAGTAAATGAGGTCAGAGAAGACTGAAGGTGCAAAGTGACCTAGTTTGTAGTTTTGCTGTGCAGTTGTAGAGACCGCAGCTTCACACTGATACACACGTGTTGTCTGATGTTATGCTGTGAAGCAGATGGCGGTCTTTGCTCAGATAAGGAATCCACAGTCTTTCTTGTCCTGCCAGGATATTGACTACAGAACATTTTGACACAGTGCTCTTTATCTGTTCAGTCTGTGTGTGAAAGCTACATGTAGTATGTTAAGATCTTTGAAAAAGAAATTTGTGTAACCGTAGCATATGTTGTCACAGTTAACCAACTTGGAAGCCTTTTTTTTTTTTTCTTCTTTATCAATACAAAAGACATTTTTTTTTCTTTCCCTCTGCCAGTCAGTGAGGGTAAAACAAACAGTGACTGAGTTTAGAGTGCATCGGTTCCACATCCGAGGTGTGAAATTTTGACAGTAGATAAATAGCTGTTTTTAGATGCATGGTGAAACTCATTAGCTTAGTGTATAAGTTAGCCTCTTTGCAAAGATAATTATGACTACATGGATCACCCACTCCCATCCCTGTCCCCAACAACATCTAAAGATCAGAGTTCACATTCTCCAGTCAAACTGGTTATATCGCCAAAGTGTTTCTTAAAAAAATGCCTTATCACAGTCTGTAAGGTGGAGTGGTACTGGAACTTGTGTATATGTCAGTCATTGTCATTTCTCTTCCGATTTTCTTCGATAGGCAAGTCTCACCAGAGTTCATCCCTGTCATTGGAGAACCAGCACAGCTACTCTTGGTACCAAAACGCGTCTGAGAGTGACAGGAAGCCCATGGCACAGACCACCACCCTGAAGACAGGGTCCAATGCAGATCCCACCTACGACACCTGGAGCGCTATCATAGGTCTTCGTTCACCCTCGCCCAGCCAAGAACCCCGCAACCCCGCCCCCACGCTTTGGACCTCATTTGGGAGCACTGTACGCAGCTGTGACCCTGGACGGACCCGGATTGAGAAGCCTCCCTCTCCTCCTCAGCTGCAGAGTCCCAGTGAGAGTGAGGCCCCTCGCGGGTGATTTGGACTTCATTGTCGAAACGTCTGAATACTCGCAGGTGTCCGCCTCGTCATCGCTACTAAGAAACTCAAACTGCCGAACATACAGGAGGCCCAACAAACAGGGCTCCAACAAAACCTGGGACTCCAGTGGCTTTTCAAGCATTGATTTTGGTGCTGACCTTCCGAAATCCACATCTGACAGCAGCCACAAAACAACAGCAGGAGAGCCGCAGGGAAGGGCGAGGGACTGCACAGTGCTCCACCCCTCTTCGGTGTCGATGTGCAATGTCACCTTTCAGGGCCGAGGGGCGGAAGAGTTTAGCAGTGACACAACTGCAGGTGCTGCTAGTAGCAGTGTTGTTTCTGGCAGTACAGCAGAGGTGGAAGAAGCAGGGTGGCAGCGGAAGAAGAGTGAACTACAAAACACAAGGTACAGCAACACACAGGTCATCTGCAGACTGCCAGTAAAGGTCCAATTTATATCCGATTTGAACCTGAGTCCATGTCACAGTGTCTGAACAGTCAAAAGTTGCACAAAATCTGTATATTTATTTATATCCTTTCCTAAATTTGTTTCAAGCCTCATTTGTAGGCTGTTTGAAATACTTTTCAAAAGGCATTTTTGCAAATCTGAACACTAAAAAAACATGCATTTTGTCACATCTGATACTTTTCACACCTTGTAAAGCTTTGGGGGAGGGAGGAGCTTTACGTGTTTGCAGTGTCTGGTGGGGGAGGGGGTAGTGAACAGCTGAAAGTGACGTCAGACAGCAGTTATGCAACTGTTTTGGTCTGTGACTACTAGGCATGGGCCGGTATGAGATTTGGGCGGTATGATAACCGTGGGCAAAAATACCGCAGTTTCACGGTATTATGTATAGCTTTAAAACGTACTTTAACAACATTATGGCTATTTGCATATGAAGCGCGCGATTCAGGTGCACTAATTGATGCGATGTCTACCGCTATGAGCACTATACCACTGATAACTGTAGAGAAAATACAAAAATGACAGTCTCTCTTTTAGACTTTTAGCGTCTGCCCTGTGGGAAACATGACTTATGAGGGTAGGCTGAAAAGTTCTAAGGCTCACCAAGAAGGAGAAATGCCATTTCAATAAAACTTGGCATGCATTAAGTTCAACTCTTCTGATGACTAACTGTGTTATTTTCTTCCAGGTTGTGAGGTAGTTTGTGGTTCAAAGCCAAGTTTGAAAGTGCGTGGTAGAGGGAAACGGCAAAAATGGACAAAATCTGGCATTGCGGTGTGATTAAGTATCTGCATAAGAAGGGGTTAAAGCCCAAAGACATTCATGCAGATATGGTTGCTACATTAGGGGATGAAGCTCCCTCCATATCTACAGTGCAGAAGTGGGCAGCTGAATTTAAGAGGGGCAGAGAGATCCTTGAAGACGACCCAAGGTCTGGGCAGCCTGCAACAGCCACAACCCAGAAAAACATTGACCTTGTTCATGAAATGGTGATGGACGACAGACGATCGACGATTAATCAGCTAGCAGATGCTGTGGGAATATCCCGTGAGAGAATTTAACATATTCTGCATGAAGAACTTGGAATGTCAAAGGTGTCAGCTCGGTGGGTGCCACGTCTTCTGACGCCTGATCAGAAACGCACCAGGCTAGTCATGTTGAAGGCAAACTTGGCTCAATTTGAAGAGGATCCAGCCAATTACATGGAACATTTTTTTTACCCAGGATGAGTGTTGGGTTCACCACTTTGAACCAGAGACAAAAAAACAATCAGTGCAGTGGAAACACCCAAGGTCACCACCTCCAAAGAAGGCCAAGGTCGTTTTGTCTGCGGGAAGGTCATGGTTTCAGTTTTCTGGGATGCCAGGGCATTGTGTTTGTGGACTATCTTGAAAAGGGACAAACCATAAATGGACAGTACTATTCTAACCTACTGAGACAGTTACGCGAGGCTATCAAAAAGAAGTGACCAGGAAAGCTGACGAAAGGGGTGCTGTTCCATCAAGATAATGCCCCAGCTCACAAGTCAACAGTGGCCATGGCCACTATCCATGAGTGTGGATTCGAACTGGTAGATCACCCACCATACTCCCCTGACTTGGCACCCTCAGACTTTCATCTGTTCCCAAACCTGAAAAAAAAAACTTGGCTAGGAAGCACTATCGGAGCAATGATGAGGTGATGGCTGCCATGGGCACTATTTGACTCTCAAGATGAAAACTTCTATGCCAAGGGAATCGAAGCACTCAAGCACCGCAGGAAGAAGTGTGTGGAGTTTCAGGGAGACTATGTAGAAAAATAACCCTGAATTTGTTCAATTCGACAACTGCATCATAGTCAGCCTTAGAACTTTTCAGCCTACCCTCATACTTGCTTAAGGAGAAACATTGGCTGGAATAAGGTCCAGAACTCGGGAATGCTCAATACTTGGCCCAGCTTCACCAACAAAGTGCTTGGAATAGATGTATTTGTCCTTCTTGACATTGACTTGACAAATTTGGTCGACCGCAAGCACGACTCGAGTCCAACACTTGTACTTCTCAGTGGTTTCAAAGATGGGATAAAGTTTACTCCTTCCATGTAATCCTTTGCGGGTATCTTGAATCGCTCAGAGTCTGACACATGCCATAGCTACGGTGCTTTCTTGCCACTGTTTTTGTTTTGAAGGGCTATTCCACGGAAAATAAAACGGAAAAAAATTGTTCGAATAGCTTTTCCATCTGAATCAGACGCTCAAAGCGCTTTACAATTATGCCTCACATTCACCCCGATGTTAGGGTGCTGCCATACAAGGCGCTCACTACACACCGGGAGCAATAGGGGATTAAAGGCCTTGCCCAAGGGCCCTTACTGATTTTCCAGTCAGGTGGGGATTTGAACCCATGATCTTCTGGACTCAACCCCAACACCTTAGCCACTAGACCATCACCTCCCCTGTCTCCGGGTGATTTATCTTTTGGAGCAGATTGGTCAAATGCCAGTGTCAAAAATAGAGAAAAAGACACTATTTTCTTGGCCATCTCCCACAACCAATAGGACAAAACGACAATCAGTGCAATTTATGTCTGTCGTGCCAAACTGCAACACGTTATCTCGAGTCATTATGCCTATACTTTACCCATCCCTTTAGCAAGTACATGAGATTAAGCATTAATTAAACATAAAATGGCATCAATAAACTCCCCCTCCCCAAAAAGCCTCCTATTCCTTATGTGTGCCATCACGCACATAAGCTTTGCACGGCCCCTCTGATGCCTTTCATATTGGGATATGTCGAAACACATACTGCATCTTAATAAGTAAAAAGTAATAAAAGTCTGCAAAAAGATGCTTGGAAAGACGTTTGTGCCGCACTAGGGATGGGTATCGAGAACCGTTTTTTTTCGAGAATCGCTAAGAAATTATTCGATCCACCGACATTAATAGCCTTTCATTCGCTTATGGGTCCTTCAGAGTGGCTGTTGTTTTTGAGGGTGTTTTAAATGATCATTTCTTTATGTTGATTTCAGACCCTGCAGCGGGTTTGTAATCAACCGCTTCTGCAGTGGCTCTGCTTGAAAATTGAAGCAACGAATCAGTGTTCCAACCAACTGCTTGGCTGCTTTTCCGAAGTGGCAAGTCCGCTTCTTAACCCCTCTCAGAGCCATTTAAAAATGTCAATTGTGAGTCACTTTTGTGCGGATGAAAGTCACTAACTAGGACTCTTGTTGCGAGCAAGAAATGAAAATCGTCCTCCGTTCTGTTCGCACAGCTCCAAACGCTGTGCGGCTCTCTGCCGAGTCAAGTTAGAATCGGGTCGGAATTAATAACTTCAAAGCGAATTTTAAATAAAATGACACCCCTGTCCAAAGGTAATATAGACAACAAAACTACAACAGACTAAAACGTTTTTTTACCTCCCAAAATGAGACGTTCTGCGTTCTTTATGGCGTTGACATGCAGTGCAACCGGCTGCAAGAGCTCAGCTCAGAGGTATGGAGTGACATTTGTCATTATTTGAAAGGAAATGCTTTTGAGAAAACTACAGATTTTGTTTATTTTTTATTTATGTCCAGAGATCAAGGATCCAGTGACCAGTTTCAGATTTATTTACTTTAAGACTCAATAAAATGTTATTGACATAGAAAACCTGTAAAGCCTACTTTAGTACACAGAGATAATGATAAGGGAATCGATAAGGAATTGGATAGATAAGCGGAATTGATAATGGCATCAATATCAATAAAATCTTACCAGTATCCATCCCTCTGCCCAGGGAAGTATTCCAGTTTCTGTCATGTCTGTTGCTGTCTTGTAACATAACTTGGTAAAGTAGGGTTTATGAAAGGTGTTTTTTTTTTTTATTTCTCTCTCTCTCATTTGAATGAACACCTACTTTTAGAGTGTCATGTTATGAGAAGCCTGTGCATGTCATGTACTGTCACTGTGGAAGCCAGTTGTTGTGGCTGCTGCTGGCCTACTGTCCACTATTAGCGGTTTGTATTTCCTGACTGCTAACTAGACTTAAACCTGGTTCACACGACAGGATTTAAAAATTATCTTTAGGTTTCCAAAACCTGAGAGACCACACACGTGAAGATAAAAAAATCATAGCTCTAACAGGTTTGGTTGTACAGTTTGTGGTGTTCAGCCACACGGTAAGGACAACACCACCACACACGAACAGATTTAACACACGAACATTCCCAACTCAGACAGAAAATCTCGCAAAATCTCTCGAGATTAAACGTGACTTCAGAGTAAACAAACGGAGATACTTTGTGGACTATTTAAAACAGGGGGAAAAAACAATACAAAAAGAAAAGAAAAGGCGTTCTTTAAAGGAGTGGGGAACAGTGCGACCACCAGACTTTCTGGTACGTCAGAACAGTCGTGTTGATTTATTTGCCGCTCCGTGCGTCCGTCACCTCGCTTTCTGATTGGCTGCACGTCACATTCAGCAGCTGTGTGCTCGTTTGGTCGGAGGACCCAACACACACAGCGATATCGGGCCAAAAAATCCAACATGTTGAATATCCCCAATTTGCGATCAGAGTGCTCCTGACGCCCTTCCGAGCCGATCAGAGCGCTCTTAACACCCACACATGGCAGGAATATCTGATAAGATTATCTTCAGTGTCATCACGATTGTCCTTAAGATTGTCGAAGGGGAAGATCGGGTCCGATACCGGCCTAATTATTCAGCCGTGGGAAAATTGTTTTGAGTGAATTTTTTGTTGTTGTTGTTTTTATTTATTTATATTTATTCTAATTATTCAGGTTAACTGCTGATCTGTTTTCTGCCCTAATACACTTGGGTGTTTGAATTTGAAAATGATTGATTGTGTAACCCCATTTCCTGACACCAAGGTTCGAAACTGTTCTCTGAACTGTTATTTACATTCTACAGAAGTTAAAAAGGTAAGCTAAAATAAATTTTACAATATTAGAAATGAATCATAGCCATTCATTAATGATTATTCATAGGACATCTGTTGTGTAGTGGACATTCATATAATTTTAAAAAACATTTTTTGTTGTTTTTGTTCAGCTTTTTGTTTTATTGAATTGTTGGGCTGCTTAAAGAGGAAATGGGCAGGAATAGTATGAAGATCGGTACTGATGATGTTTTCACAGCAGGATCCGGCAGACCCAGGCCAAGCCGAAGAAGGACAGCAAGCGGGACCTGTTTGGTTTGACGATGCAGATGGCCAGCAGGATGAGAACAGCAGTGACAACTCCGATGGCCATTCTAATTACAAGATCAAATACTTTGGCTTTGATGACATGATGACAGCGACGGTGCAGACGATGATGGTGATGGCTGAAACACAGGAGGCTAGCCAAGAAGCGGCTGTCGCCAAGGCAGCGCCAGAGGTTGTCATGGAAGAACCACCTGCTGACACCGTCGCCAGATCCCTTCGATACACTGATGGAGCTTGAACGCCCAGCAGCCATGGAAAGCAAGAACAGCTCTGAGAGCAGCCGGATACGAAGAGGTTAGCATGCATGCTGCTCTAATGCTAGGTCGGTTGCTAATGACGATACTGGCTTGGATGTAAGAATTCCATCAGATGAGTTCTTATGTTACATGCTAGTTGTGGTTCTGCAGTGTCTGTGACTAACTTCTGCAAACCACCCATGTCTACCCCACCCCTTTTTTTTCCCTCCTCGGGTGAATTTTTTTTTTCTTTTTCAAAATGGTCTTGGTGGCCAGTGGTCACACCCAAAAATGACTGATGACCATTTATATGTTGTGAAATTTTAAGTACACTTTAAGAAGGGATGCTCCAATCATGTTTTATGTTGCTGATACCGATCAGCCTTGAGTGCCGATCAGATTCCGATCACATGGATTGGCTGTAAATTTTTCAGTTTAGTTATTATAAGTGCTACTAGGCTGGCTTCATAAATCACCTTAATTTAGGCAAAAACATATTTTGCTTAATTCTTCAAAGAAAAATGTTTAAAAACTTGCAGGCACAGTGCTGCAACTATTCAGTCAAAAGGCCAACTGAAAAACACCTAAATTTACCTGCTATCAGTAACACAGTCTTTAACAGATTGAAAACATTAAGGCTCTGAAAAAGTGCAGAAAGTCTAATAGGGAAAAAAAGGGAATATATCTCACTACATTGTATAAATCATACAAGAGCAATCAGAGATTTCTGACGTCCACCAGTCCGTATCACCTCCAAAATTCAGTGGTGTCCTCCATGCCTTAATATCTGTGGTGCAAATTTGGTGAGAAGCCATGAAGTAGTTTTGAAGAAATCTTTCAAAGCCTGTATAAAGGGAATTCTTGATCCAGAATCTGCATCTGGAGCACCTCAAAAATGCAGTGGCGTCTTCCATGCCCTAATAGCCAACTGTGATGCAAATTTGGTGATTATCCCTGAAGTAGTTTTGACGTAATCCTTCAAAGCGTATATAAAGTGAAATCTTGATCCAGAATTTGGATTTGGATCCAGATCTCCTCCAAAATTGAATGGATGCATGGCTTAATATGCATCTGTGGTGCAAATTTGGTGAGAATCCGTGAAGCAGTTTTGACATAATCCTTCAAAGTGTACATAAAGTGAAATCTTGATCCAGAATCCAGATTTGGATCCAGATCACCTCCAAAATTTAATGGAGTTTCCATGAGTTTGCATTTGGTATCCCCAGTTATACAGCTTCATGATGAAGTGATATAGAGGAGGATTTTCTTTCACCAAAACATTAAATCTAGGCTTGTATCTCAGATGTACCTTCTGGAAAATTGTAGCTGAACATTCAGGTCTTCTTTTTAAGAAAACCCTCCTGTATACCACTTCATCATGAATCTGTATAACTGGGGATAAAAATGCAAAACATGCATAGTGCAAAATGCATGTTTTGCATATGGCTTTCCTCACTCTTCTCCTTCTTGCACAGTCACTCGATTTTTGAGAGCTGTCTACTCCATACAGATTTACCACAGAGTGCCATACTGTTCGTATTTCTTCACAACTGATGTCAATAAAGTCCAAGACATATTCACTGACTTGGAAATGTTCATGTATCTATCCCCTGACTTGTCTGAAGAAAACTGGCAATAAAATTGATTATTTCCAAGTATTATACCAAAGGGGCCCATTACTTATGCATCCCATCATCTGGTTTTTATATTTTAATTAAATTATATCATGTTGTAGAGGTTTGAGTTGAAGGAAAGATAATTTAGAAATTTTATATTCAGAAGCCTGATTTACTTACTGTATTTGAAATGCCATAAAGAAATTAAAATGTGTGAAATACCAAGGGGCTGATACTTTTGCAAGCCACTGTATATAATGGATTTGTCCATTTCATACATATAACGGATTTCAATAATAACGGACAAAATGAGTTTTACTGTATTTTCATGTCTAGGTGTGTGTTATTTCCCGATACCCCCCACCCCCACCCCCCCCCAACTGTTGGTTCAGCAGATAAACTTGCAGTTTCTTTGCAGATGTTCTGGACTTCTCAGAGGACGGTCTCAGGGTGTTGGCCGGGGGACCCAGGAGGCCAGCTCAGGGCAAACCAGCCGAGAGGAACCCAGACACCTTCCGGAGGATTTTCAGTGCACACAAGAAGGTTTGCGACACTTGCTTGTACCAGCACCGAGTCACTTCATTCAGTACAGCAAGTCGGGTTCCCAGTCAACTCTCAAATATTGGCAGACAAACTGATGTTGGATTTTTAATACTCTTTTGTATACAGAACAGTACATCCAAGGTGTTTCCCTGTTTGTTTGTTTTTTTTTATATCCAATCCAAGTACACCCAAGAGGTAACAAAACTTAAAAAAAGCAACAGACCATTTTTTTGGGGGGGGGGTGGGGGGGTTACTTTTTGAAAAGATTTAAATTGTGAGCAATTCTGCAAAGTATGACCATTCATCTTTGCAGTATTTAACAGGCAGTATGGTGGTTATTGGTTAGCACTGTTGCCTCACAGCAAGAAGGTCATGGGATCGATTCCCTCCTGTGGAGCTTAGATGTTCTCCCCCTTTTGTGTGGGCTTCCTCCAGGTACCCCGGTTGCCTCCCACATTTAAGACATGCAGGTTAGGTGAATTGGAAACTTTATAATTGCCCGGATCTCCCTTGCAAAAGAGATCTTGATCTCAATGGGACTAACCTGCTTAAATAAAAAAAAATGTTTTGGTTTGTGCTTGTTGCGAACTACAAGCATAGCATATATACATTGGCTTGATTTTAATGTGCTTGCAATGCGCTCTGTGTATGTAGGAAAATACAGGTTTCTGCTTGGGACCATATTGCTCAGTCTAGTTATCCTGGTCATTCATTCATAGCAGTGTTTCCTCACTGAAGGTAATTTAGGAAAAGGAATTTAGTCGATAGAATCGAGGTGGTTGCCGCTGACTTATTAGCCATTATGTGAAGGAGGGATAATGTTGTCTTTGAATGTCTCTAGAATGCAGTTTTATTTATCAGATCATTAATGGCCTGTCGTTCTGTGCTTCTTCAGGCTGATTGATTTCATAAGAGCCTTTTTATAGAGTAGACAGATCTGTGTCCTTAATCCACACCAGCGGAAACCGTCTTCAGTAACTTGTGTATTTCATAGATAGTTTGGCTTTGCATGGCAGCATGTATTTGAGATCTTCCAAGCATGATCGTGAGATGAGTGCGATCGATGGTGTGATGAGGCGAGTGTGTGATTTTTTTTTTTTTGATTTTTTTTTTATACGGTTTTAATGGTTGATCATTTCAGGCTGATTATGTTTGTTCGTTTTTCTTTGTTTATATCACAGTTGGGCTAGAAATAACTGTTTCATAACAATGTGGCTCAGTCTTACTATTTAAACTTTAGTCAATAAAATATCAGAAATGTGTGATGTCCTGGTACTGTTGAAGAGACAGAGAGAACTTTCGCTCTCAGGACAGAGATGAAAGTTGTTGGAGTGCTGAAGCTAATTTTCTGTGTCTGACCATTGCAGATGAGTGGACAGGGAACGAGGAGACTCATTGCACATTTTGAACATTATAATGTGCCAAATGTGATGTCTCATATTCTCTGTTGGTCTCCAGTTTCACTGCTTTCATCCGTTCGTAAAAGTTGAATAAGTTGTTTGGGTTTTTATTTAGTTCTCCTGATGATTTTCCTCATCTCCCCTTTTTTCTTTTTTTTTTGGGGGGGGGGGGGGGGGGGGGCAACAAGAGTGTGCATCAGCCTCGACACATAAGGTGCAGATTATTGTGAAAGCCCCCCCCCCCCCAACATACCTGAGAGTCGTGTTAAGCTTGTTATCTAAACAGCAGCTCTTTAAAGTGGCTGCCGTGTGAACTCAATTACAATAAATTGTACATTTGTGGCATCAGTGGAGCCGGACAGCTGTTAGCTTATTCCACCGAGGACGGGTGGAGATATTACACGTCCCCATAATGGTGGCAGGTAGACAGATTGTCCATGTTTCAGAGACAGTGTGGCGAGGTTATTTGGACAAACTTTTAATGGAATGAGCAGTTATTAGTTCCACAAGCATCAAACTCTCCATTCCGCCGCTGTGACTCCGTCCCTCGACTACAACTTAATAGTTTTATTTATGTATCTTCGTATTATGCTGTCCCCAAACTCCAGATGAGCTGTCTTTTCTTTTTGTCATCTTAAAAGGCATACAAATGAGATAATTTTGAGAAAATCTTTGAAAACCTTTTTTTTTTTGTGTGTGTGTGGGGGAGGGGGTTGATTTGTAAATGGTAGGGTATGACTGTTGGTAACTCATTTCATAAGCAGCAAATCATTGGAATTCTCTTATCGAGCAATTTTTTTTCCCCCCATTTCTAAAGGGTGAACTTCTTTTTTCTGTTTTCTTTTTCCTCTACATTCAAGAAAATTTAATTGCATTGAAAAATACTGATTTTCCAAGCTGTTGAGCACCAATGACGGACTGGGCTCACCAGCTTTTCAAAACTTTTAAAAGTTGTTCATTGTTTCATAGATGGAAATGACCAATTCACCAGTTGGTAAACTGGGTTAAATTGGATTGAAGGTGAATGACTGTTTGCTTAAAATTAACTAAGTATGTTGATTGTAGTTGGAGTTTTATAATTTTTAAGGTTTTTAACACTTCCTGGCAAATCGCTAAATCATCTCGGTCTCATCATCATGAGATGATGATGAGATGAGGTAACTGAGTGCAGTCCTGCTCAAACCGCTTGGAGTGCCTTTTTTTTTTTTTTTTGAAAACTCTTCTGCATATAGTGTTGGACAGACCAACAGAGCGGTTTGTTTTCCACTTGATTTGTTTTAGAGCCCACAGCGGGATAACGGCCGCATTCGCCCTCCTTCCTCACGCGCTCTCTCCCATGCTGCTTAGCGGTGGGTGGACGGGGCAAGTGGGCGTCTGTGCCATTCAGATTCCTGCAGGATGCTTTAATTTGGTGTGATGATGTTCCAGCGTAGCAGAGCTCATCTTCAACCTCCCCTTTTGTCTCATCTTATTAACCCCGCGGTGCCTCCCCAACAAAAAAATACCTCCCAGTGTTCCCTGCTCCAAACGCCAACACTCTCCCCGTGCTTCCATCTTTCCCTCTTTTGTTTTTTTGTTGTGAATACCCCAGCAACCACCAACCACAGGTTTGGCAAAAGTCTCTGGAGAGGAGCTGAGCCAAAGCTGAACTGATGATGGTTTCCACCCTGCTGTTTGACCGCTGCTGGCCCCCAGTCACCAGCTCCTCACTTTCCACTTTTCTTCTCTCTTTTCTTCACCATCTTCATTCCAGGATATAATCTGCTTTCTTTACATCTTTTACACTTTTCTTTGGACTTAAAGCAACTGCTCAGCCTCAATCATAATAAAGACTTGTTTGAAACAAACAATAATTGTACTTCATTCTGGAGGTGGACGATATGACCTGAAATTAATATCACAGTATTTTTCCCCTTTTTGGACATTGATGTATTGTATCCCAGTGTTACTAGTTTTGCTCAATCGACCCCTTTCATATTTTTTTAAGCAAGTGTTTAACTTAGACTGTTCTCATCTCATAAATGCTGCTTTACAGGTTAAAAAAACAAAAAACAAACTTAATGAATGAAATATTGTTACAGTTTTATACATTTAAAGGGAATAGATAATCAAAATCATCTTTTTCATGTTTTTGGTGTTAGTTCAGTCTCCCCGCTGTGAGGAATACACACGAAGTGCCAGCAAGTTTCAGAACCTCTGTTTCAAGTATTTCTCCTTTTTTGAATTGCCCCTAGAAAACAGGCCAATCCATTTTTGAGAGAAAACTTACGTCACTTTTTCACCAATAACCCCCACACACACACACACCCACACCCACCCCCTTTCAAACACGCCCCTTCGAAATTAATTATTCATAAGGTTGTGCCCACCCATTCGTAACACTCGAAGAGAAGCAATGGCGAGCTACAGGTGTGCTTTCCCAGGCTGTTTTAGTGGACTACGATCTTCCCACGGAAAGCAGTGTACGCGATCACTGGCTTTTATTCATTTTTAACTGCATCCCCAGTACATACAACCGCCGACTATTTCTTTGCTCTGCGCATTTCACGGAGGACTTTCACAAACCTTGCACGATTTCGAGCTGGCTTCAGTCGGCATTTAATACTCAGTAGAGGGTCAGTTCCGACTCTGCGACAAACTCAACCCCAGCAATAAGTACAGCCTGTGAGTATCACATTTTCTTTTGTTTTAAATTTGTGTTGCGCCATATTCCTGTTATAAGAATTGCACGTTAGCTCTGGTTTGTTCCTCTAAAGGGAATGAGCTAACCCCTTAGCAGCTAGGAATGTGTATCGAGAACCGGTTCCTTTTGGGTATCGTTAAGAAATGACTCAATCCACCGACATCAATAAGCTTTGTGCTTAACGATTATGTTATCGGTCCTTCAGGGTGGCCGTTGTTTTGGGGGGTGTTTGTCAGGAAAATGATCATTTCTGTATTGATTACAGACCCTGCAGCGGGTCTGTAAACAACTTTTCTGCAGCGCGGCTTTGCTTTGAACCTTGAACCAATCGAAGCAGTGCTTCGCAGATTGAAGCAATGCTTTGATTATTCTTTCTTTTGCTTAATTTTCTCCTGCTAAAACCCTAAAGAGCTGTGAGTCTGTGAGTATTATTTACCTTTTCTATGTTAAACCGACCTGTTATGTTCTTCTGAAACAGTTGATAGATGTATTTTATAACTTAAAAACGGGAGCGATGCTAACACGTTAGCATGTCTATGGCATTTTCAATGTTAAAAGTTAGCATTGCAGCTGTCATCACGTTCGGGTGCATTTGTTTTCAAATTGTAATATTTCTTAAATTTATTTTTGTTTATATATTAATAATCTAATGATTATTATATGCAATTTTAGAGAAAGAGGCAAAAAAAACTTGAATAGAAAATATAAAAGCAATGAAAATAAATAAATAATGCTTTCTTTTCAGTGAGAGCAAGGGCAGCCAATCAAACAACGGCAACCGATCAGCGCCACCTACTTGCATTTCATAATGAGGTTGCCAAATAAGCTGAGAGACACCATTCAAGGCAAACGAGGCATTCTAAACCCAGCATAGTAACATAGCTGTTTCAGAGAGCCTTTTAGGAAGGTTCTGAGCCATTACAGACCCAACCAATTTTTTTTGGGCTACATATTACATCACAGAACAAGGATTAATGCCCCATTCAACCTCTCTCTATCACCTTTAAAAGATTGACTGTGTTTAATGACTTACGACTTAACCAGTGCAACAAAATGAATCAGCTGGTTTAGTTTAACTATTTCCATGACTACTATGTCTTATTGTGAAAGTTACTTTGCATTGTGCCAAAAAGAAAAGTATTTTGAAATGATTGACTTTTTTTGATTTTAGGCAATAAAATTACAAACACATATATGTATCTGACTTTTGCCGAGAATAACACAAAAAAGCTTCCAGAACAGGTGCTTATTGAGCAGTGCAGTTGCGTTTGAGGGCTGGTGCTAAAGGGGTAAAAAAAATGACGCATATGACGTAATTTCTCTACTTCCGGGCACCAAACCACGCCAGTTTTTCGGCAAATTACACACAAAGTGAAAATGCAAAGAAAAAGTGATGATGTGGTGGGAAAGTGGATGTGTAGGGTTGGTTATCGAGAACCGGTTCTTTTCGAGTATCATTAATAAATTATTCGATCCGCCGATATCAATAGGCTTTGTGCTTAATGGTTGCCTTATTGGTCCTTTAGAGCAGCTGCTGTTTTTGGGGGTGTTTGTCAGGAAAATGATCATTCCTCTGCATTGATTACAGACCTTGCAGCGGGTCTGTAATCAACCGATTCTGCAGCGCATTTCCACTTTGAAGCGTGAACAAATGAAGCAGTGCTTCAATCCACTATTTTTTGGTTCTTTGATCCGCTGCTGTTCTCAAAGCCATTAAAATATTGTGAGTCACTTTTGTGTGGATTAATTAATTAATTAATTAACTGGGACTCTTGTCTTGTTGCAGTCAAGAAATGAGAATCGTCCTCCGTTTCTTTCGCACAGCTCCAAACGCTGCGCTGCTCACTGCCTAGTCAATTTAGAGTCCCGTCGGAATTAATAACTTCAAAGCGAATCACCATTTTAAATCAAATGACACTTCTTTCCAAATGTTGTAATACAGACAGCAACCTACAACAGACCAAAACATTTTTTCCTCCCAAAACGAGACGTTCTGCATTCTTTATGAATTGCAACCTGACGTGCAGCGCAGCTGACTGCAAGAGCTCAGCTCAGATGCATTGAAAGACATTCATGCCAGTAGTGTCTGAAAGGAAATGCTTTTGACAAAAACTACAGATTTTGTTTATTTGTATTTATGTCCAGAGGTCAAAGATCCACCATGTAGAGTTTAATATGTCCAGAATTTAAGGATCCAGTAACCAATTTCATATTTATTTACTTTGTCTCAATAAAATGTTGTTCAGTTTCAATTCAATTTTAATTTAATGAGCTTATAAAATGCCAAATCACAGCAAAAGCCGTCTCAAGGGACCTCGCACAGAACAGTTCAACATAAAAATTTAATTAAATAAATAAAAATAAAAAATTTCAAATACAGAAGTAAAAAAAAAACACATTAAAAAATAACTATTCATAAGAAAGAGAATAAAAATAGGTTTTAAGTCTTGAAAATGTCCACGGACTCTGACTGCCTCACGGTCGCAGGAAGACCGTTCCACAGAGCAGGTGCACGATAAGAAAAAGCTCTTTAGAAAACCTGTAAAGCCTACTTTTAGTACACAAAAAATTCACAAGAGGTATCAATAAGGGAATCGATAAGGAATCGGATCGATAAGTGGAATTGATAATGGTATCGATATCGATTAAAATCTTATCGATACCCATCCCTAGACATGTGTTGCGGTTTGTTTATGACCTGAAGCTCAAACATGTCAAGGCGGGTTTCCAGGTGAGAGAACGCAGATACTCTGGTTAGCTATATAGGCTAACACTTACAGACACGGCATCTCCTATTTGCCTCATCTTCCCCTCTCCACTGGGAACCGAAAAAATTGCACTTTTCGCGACTGCTTCAGTGATGGCAGTCAAAAACAAAACAGTGCACCATTTTCCCGTGTGAAGTTATGAAGTTATGCTGTGTATATATTAGACAACGGGAATGGAACTCCCCATAAGTAATGAAATCCAGCAATATCTTGCAGGGTTCAAATGAGACAGCGCTGCCCTATTTATATTGTGGTCCTCATAACCCAGCAACAAACAGGAATTCAGGTAAAAATAACAGTAGAATTGATCTTGCTAAAAAGAACACAAAATAAATAAAATGACTTCCGTAGATTAAAAAAAAAGTGAAGAAAACAAAGTTAAAGGGAAGAAATTTGCCAGTTATTAGTATGCTAAAAGGTGACATAATGTGGATGCTTAATAATACAAATAGATGTCTTGAGTATCATAAATAAAACTAGAGAATAACAACTGACTTGTTTTCTAAAAATAGGCTTTGACTCAGGCTGTTGAATGGTTCCGCTCCTTGGGGGGTGAATGGTGGCACAGACCACATATATAATGCTGAATTCAATTAAATTTATTCCATTTATAACACGCCAAATCACAAAAGTTGCCTCAAGGCGTCTCACACAAAACAGTTCAAAATTAAAATGAGTGAGTAAATTAACCCTCTGGGGCCGACGCCGTCGTATACGACAGCTGAGACCAAGCTTTACTAAATTATAAATAACTTTTTAATGATATGAGATAGAAACGTACTTTTTTTTTTTTTGCTGAAAAATTAACTCCGCTGACTTTCGAGCCACCATCCACCATTTTTGTACTCCTCATAGAAGCTGTGTGATGACGTGCGTAATGTGAGTGTCCATTCGGAATTGTTCACCGTCACATGGTCACATTGTAGGGCAGATTTACCTCACGTGATAAACCAAAGATCATTTTTTAGCAGTGATGTGTTACTAGTTGGCCTGTTTGAATAGCCATCTGGCTGTTCGCTCCAATGCGCCCTGTGTCATTACGCACAGCGATCAGTGAAAGTGAGCAGATGGAGAGCCTCTGATGACAATCTCATGTGCTCAAACACAGATTGTGTGAGTTTTAGAGATGCTCCACTCCTTATTACCTGTGAATGTTATTGAATAAGCCTGTGGCAAGCTCTCTCGCTCTGGCGTAATGCACTGCTTACCATATCAATGGAGCGAGGGGGAGGGGCCACTCCTCAGAGTGTAAATGGGCCAAAGTGTCAAAGTTGCTTTCAGAGCAGGACAGAACACTTCAAAACACAGTAGAAGACTTTTGTGATGTGACCTTTGTGTATTAACAGACAGAAATTGCTTTGAGATGAAGACAAACAAAACGCATGAACCATTTTGTATATATTGTTCAAAATGTGCATTTGTATTTGTTTGAAGCTTTTTGTTGTACAGTCTTTCACACAAGCCCAAATTACCTTTATAAAGTGTCAGAACACTTGTTTATCATTTACTGTGTGTTTTGAATAAATGTGTTACTTTTTCCTTTCTTATTTTTGATTGTAAATCTTTATTACACTTCTAAAACACAACTATGGCATAAGAGACATAAAACTTGATTTTGGGATGCAGGGAGAGCTGTTAACAGCAATAATAAAACATTTATACCAGGCGAGTGAACTGTACAAAAAGATTCAATTACACAATTAAAAGATACAAGTAAAAGACTAAAACAGATAAAAAAAAAAAGAAGCTATTTATAAGAAAGGGAGTAAAAATACATTTTTAGTCTTGACTTAAAAATGTCCATAGAATCTGACTGCCTCATGGTCGCAGGGAGACTGTTCCATAGAGCGGGTGCACGATAAGAGAAGGCTTTTTGACCTGCTGACTTCTTCATCACCCTAGGAACACACAGTACACCCGCATCCTGCGACCGCAAAACCCCGGCTGGTACGTAGGGTTTCACCAAATTGGCCAGATAAGGCGCCAATCCATGAACAATTCTATAGGGTAGCAGCAAGAACTTATAATCTGCTTTTACAGAGACAGGAAGCCACTGCAAAGATGCCAGAATGGGTATAATATGTTCAAACCTTCTGCTTTGTGTCAGAAGTCTGACAGCTCACCCCTTCTTGAAACATCAAGTGAAGGTCTCTCAAAAATTGACTTATATTACCAACAGAAAGGAGCATAGACAGTGGATGTTTTTCTGCATTCAAGGACAGTTCAATCTAGTGGCTTAACAACCATTAAATGTTGTAGGTATTAAGTCAGTAGACATGTATATTCAGGGTTGTGTTGTGTCAGAGTTCTGGGTGCCATTAGAGTTTCTGTGTTTGTGTTTCTTCCAGTCACCTACTAAAGCGGTGTACAATGCCAGACACTGGACGGTGGACAGTGAAGAGGAGCCGCCCCCACCTTTCTTTTCACGGCCACATGCCGCACCTGTAAGTGCACAAACACACCAACCTGGTTCTGCACCAAAACGTGCAGCCGGTCACTGTAAACTGCTCGTCACACATTGGAGGAAAAGTTTTGAGACATAGCTGGGCGGGGCCTCAGCCTAACCCCTCATTTCAGCCACGGTGAAATGAGGGGTTCCTTAGATGACCTTAAAACACAATCAGGATGTTCCCAAAAATAAAAACTGGCCTCAAGCCAGTTATCCAAGATGGCGTCCAAAATGGCTGCCATTTTTTTTTTTTCCCCCACTAAAACACCTTTAAACAACTTCCTACTATGTATTTTAATGATAAGGGCGGCCATTTTGGATGCCATTTTGAATCTTAAACCAATCAATCAATTCAATCAATTTTTTTATATAGCGCCAAATCACAACAAACAGTTGCCCCAAGGCGCTTTATATTGTAAGGCAAGGCCATACAATAATTATGTAAAACCCCAACGGTCAAAACGACCCCCTGTGAGCAAGCACTTGGCTACAGTGGGAAGGAAAAACTCCCTTTTAACAGGAAGAAACCTCCAGCAGAACCAGGCTCAGGGAGGGGCAGTCTTCTGCTGGGACTGGTTGGGGCTGAGGGAGAGAACCAGGAAAAAGACATGCTGTGGAGGGGAGCAGAGATCGATCACTAATGATTAAATGCAGAGTGGTGCATACAGAGCAAAAAGAGAAAGAAACAGTGCATCATGGGAACCCCCCAGCAGTCTACGTCTATAGCAGCATAACTAAGGGATGGTTCAGGGTCACCTGATCCAGCCCTAACTATAAGCTTTAGCAAAAAGGAAAGTTTTAAGCCTAATCTTAAAAGTAGAGAGGGTGTCTGTCTCCCTGATCTGAATTGGGAGCTGGTTCCACAGGAGAGGAGCCTGAAAGCCATTCTACTCTTACAAACCCTAGGAACTACAAGTAAGCCTGCAGTCTGAGAGCGAAGCGCTCTATTGGGGTGATATGGTACTACGAGGTCCCTAAGATAAGATGGGACCTGATTATTCAAAACCTTATAAGTAAGAAGAATTTTAAATTCTATTCTAGAATTAACAGGAAGCCAATGAAGAGAGGCCAATATGGGTGAGATATGCTCTCTCCTTCTAGTCCCCGTCAGTACTCTAGCTGCAGCATTTTGAATTAACTGAAGGCTTTTTAGGGAACTTTTAGGACAACCTGATAATAATGAATTACAATAGTCCAGCCTAGAGGAAATAAATGCATGAATTAGTTTTTCAGCATCACTCTGAGACAAGACCTTTCTGATTGTAGAGATATTGCGTAAATGCAAAAAAGCAGTCCTACATATTTGTTTAATATGCGCTTTGAATGACATATCCTGATCAAAAATGACTCCAAGATTTCTCACAGTATTACTAGAGGTCAGGGTAATGCCATCCACAGTAAGGATCTGGTTAGACACCATGTTTCTAAGATTTGTGGGGCCAAGTACAATAACTTCAGTTTTATCTGAGTTTAAAAGCAGGAAATTAGAGGTCATCCATGTCTTTATGTCTGTAAGACAATCCTGCAGTTTAGCTAATTGGTGTGTGTCCTCTGGCTTCATGGATAGATAAAGCTGGGTATCATCTGCGTAACAATGAAAATTTAAGCAATACCGTCTAATAATACTGCTTAAGGGAAGCATGTATAAAGTGAATAAAATTGGTCCTAGCACAGAACCTTGTGGAACTCCATAATTAACTTTAGTCTGTGAAGAAGATTCCCCATTTACATGAACAAATTGTAATCTATTAGACAAATATGATTCAAACCACCGCAGCGCAGTGCCTTTAATACCTATGGCGTGCTCTAATCTCTGTAATAAAATTTTATGGTCAACAGTATCAAAAGCAGCACTGAGGTCTAACAGAACAAGCACAGAGATGAGTCCACTGTCCGAGGCCATAAGATCATTTGTAACCTTCACTAATGCTGTTTCTGTACTATGATGAATTCTAAAACCTGACTGAAACTCTTCAAATAGACCATTCCTCTGCAGATGATCAGTTAGCTGTTTTACAACTACCCTTTCAAGAATTTTTGAGAGAAAAGGAAGGTTGGAGATTGGCCTATAATTAGCTAAGATAGCTGGGTCAAGTGATGGCTTTTTAAGTAATGGTTTAATTACTGCCACCTTAAAAGCCTGTGGTACATAGCCAACTAACAAAGATAGATTGATCATATTTAAGATCGAAGCATTAAATAATGGTAGGGCTTCCTTGAGCAGCCTGGTAGGAATGGGGTCTAATAAACATGTTGATGGTTTGGATGAAGTAACTCACTCATAAAATAACTCAGACAGAACAATCGGAGAGAAAGAGTCTAACCAAATACAGGCATCACTGAAAGCAGCTAAAGATAACGATACGTCTTTGGGATGGTTATGAGTAATTTTTTCTCTAATAGTTAAAATTTTGTTAGCAAAGAAAGTCATGAAGTCATTACTAGTTAAAGTTAATGGAATACTCAGCTCAATAGAGCTCTGACTCTTTGTCAGCCTGGCTACAGTGCTGAAAAGAAACCTGGGGTTGTTCTTATTTTCTTCAATTAGTGATGAGTAGAAAGATGTCCTAGCTTTACGGAGGGCTTTTTTATAGAGCAACAGACTCTTTTTCCAGGCTAAGTGAAGATCTTCTAAATTAGTGAGACGCCATTTCCTCTCCAACTTATGGGTTATCTGCTTTAAGCTACGAGTTTGTGAGTTATACCACGGAGTCAGGCACTTCTGATTTAAAGCTCTCTTTTTTAGAGGAGCTACAGCATCCAAAGTTGTCTTCAATGAGGATGTAAAACTATTGACGAGATACTCTATCTCACTTACAGAGTTTAGGTAGCTACTCTGCACCCATGAATTAATTTAATTTCGGCACACATGAGTTTGCTGTGACCTGCAATGGTCTTCCCATTGAATCTCTGTGATATTTAAGTTGTTTATATGTTGTTTAAAGGTGTTTTAGTGAAAAAACCCATTTTGGTGGCCATCTTGGACGCCATCTTGGATAACTGGCTTGAGGCCAGTTTTTATTTTTGGGAACATCCTGATTGTGTTTTGGAGTCATCTAAGGAACCTAAAAACATTGGTTTGGTGTAGTCCTGGGGGGAGCAAAGGTAGTGGTCGTAGCTCCCCTAGTAACTTGGAATAACCTCAGAGTACACATTACATCAACTCTGTATACATGTGGTTACAAACACGTGCTTTCACTTTAAGAAGTTGTGATTCACTTACGTCTCCTGTAGGTGTCTCTTGAGGGTTCATATCTTTTCATTTTGAGTGTGTTGATAGAGGATGACAGCAGATTCTGTTACGGTGATGGTGTTTCCACTAGACTCAATAACTGTAATCCATTACAGCTATTACAGATAAACTGTTAAGCCTGGGTCCCACCGAATAATGAAGGATGAAGAAGGAGCCACGCAGCATGTTTTCTTTGCTACGAGAGGGTTTCTTCAACTATCGTGGGAGTTTCATGGCTCTGAGTGGCTCTTAGAGGCATTATCTTCAGTTACCGAGGCTCCTCTCTGAGCGTGGCGCTTATTTCAAGAAGTTCAAAATTTAGCAACAACAGTGTGGCGCAGTTTGTGTACGAGTTACTGCGACGGCTTAGAAGCATTTGCGTGGTGCTTACCAGTCTGCTAAAAGTCCATTATCCGTGCGCATGGCAGCTTCGCAGGAACTGAGAGGCTGTTTTTGGAGCGGCTCTCCTCTTGCGCACACAGTTCCACCTGCTCTGTGCGCTGGACTCTATATATAATAATTATTTTGTAGTGGATTAATCATTTTCTGTCAAACCTTGGATGCTGAAAACACCTCTAATCACTTCTGGAATCACAAAGGACCGTTTCATCTGGATACTTTTTTTTCTCTCTTCCCTGCTCCATGTGGAATGTATTTTGAACAGCTTAAGGTAACTATTTTTAATGTTTTTTATAGCTTGATAAAACAGTTCCTAGCTGTAAAAGTATGTCTGTATGTTGATGTCTGTTGTATGTAAAAGTATGTTGATTTAATATCTTGTTAATGGATCACATGAGCTCCGCTATGTGTGCGCACTGAGGCAGGACCTGAGAGGCTATTTTTGGTGCGGCTCTCCTCTTGCGCACACAATTCCACCTGCTCTATGCGCTGGACTCTATAGAAAATAATTATTTTGTAGCAGATTAATCATTTTCTGTCAAACCTTGGATGCTGAAAACACCTGTAATCACTTCTGGAATTAATGGATCACATGAGCTCTGCTGTGTGTGCGCACTGACGCAGTGACTCATCATCACGCTTCAAACGAGCATTTAGGCAGAACGCCAGCTCACAAAAGAGTGATTTTTCAGTCAATACTGGACAAACACAGTTAAAATTTAGGTGTCTGCATAAAAGTGGATGTGTGTTTAAAGCCATGGAAGATAATAATTCCAGTGGAGCAGCTAAGAGCAGAAGCTGTGCGGCAACACAGAAGGAGAGCGTGCAAAAGACCGATTTTGAAAACAACACAAAGTTAAAAGTTGTATCATGGTTACTTGTAAGCTGCGGAAGAAATAATATATATATATATATATATATATATATATATATATATATATATAAAATATTATTTGACCTGCATATCGCTATATATACATATATAGGTATATATGGCACAGCCCAAGCAGAGGGTCACCCCCTAGAGCCTGGTCTGCTTGAGGTTTCTTCCTAAGAGGTATTTTTTCCTCACCACAGTTGCCTAGTGCTTGCTCTGGGGGTCGGTAAGGTTAGTCCTTATTTGAGTAAGTGACTTGGGCCAAATTTGTTGTGATTTGGCGCTTTATATATATATATATATGTGTGTGTGTGTGTGTGTGTGTGTGTGTGTGTGTGTGTGTGTGTGTGTGTGTGTATATATGTGTTGTGTGTGTGTGTGTGTATATGTGTGTGTGTGTGTGTGTATATATGTGTGTGTGTGTGTGTGTGTGTGTATATATGTGTGTGTGTGTGTGTGTGTGTGTGTATATATGGTGTGTGTGTGTGTGTGTGTGTATATATGTGTGTGTGTGTGTATATATGTGTGTGTGTGTGTGTGTGTATATATATGTGTGTGTGTGTGTGTGTGTGTATATATATATGTGTGTGTGTGTGTGTATATATATATATATGTATGTGTGTGTGTGTGTGTGTGTGTATATATATATATATATATATATGTGTGTGTGTGTGTGTGTGTGTGTGTATATATATGTATATATATATATATGTGTGTATATATATATATATGTACACACACACACATATATATATACATATATATACATACATATATACATACATATATACACATATATATATACATACATACATATATACACATATATATATACATACATACATATATACACATATATATATACATACATACATATATACTCAACAAAAATATAAACGCAACACTTTTGGTTTTGCTCCCATTTTGTATGAGATGAACTCAAAGATCTAAAACTTTTTCCACATACACAATATCACCATTTCCCTCAAATATTGTTCAGAAACCAGTCGAAATCTGTGATAGTGAGCACTTCTCCTTTGCTGAGATAATCCATCCCACCTCACAGGTGTGCCATACCAAGATGCTGATTAGACACCATGATTAGTGCAGAGGTGTGCCTTAGACTGCCCACAATAAAAGGCCACTCTGAAAGGTGCAGTTTTGTTTTATTGGTGGGGGATACCAGTCAGTATCTGGTGTGACCACCATTTGCCTCATGCAGTGCAACACATCTCCTTTGCATCATCCGTGAAGAGAACACCTCTCCAACGTGCCAAATGTCAGCGAATGTGAGCATTTGCCCACTCAAGTCGGCTACGACGACGAACTGGAGCCAGGTCGAGACCCTGATGAGGACGACGAGCATGCAGATGAGCTTCCCTGAGACGGTTTCTGACAGTTTGTGCAGAAATTCTTTGGTTATGCAAACCGATTGTTTCAGCAGCTGTCCGAGTGGCTGGTGTCAGACGATCTTGGAGGTGAACATGCTGGATGTGGAGGTCCTGGGCTGGTGTGGTTACACGTGGTCTGCGGTTGTGAGGCTGGTTGGATGTACTGCCAAATTCTCTGAAACGCCTTTGGAGATGACTTATGGTAGAGAAATAAACATTCAATACACGAGCAACAGCTCTGGTTGACATTCCTGCTGTCAGCATGCCAATTGCACGCTCCCTCAAATCTTGTGACATCTGTGGCATTGTGCTGTGTGATAAAACTGCACCTTTCAGAGTGGCCTTTTATTGTGGGCAGTCTAAGGCACACCTGTGCGCTAATCATGGTGTCTAATCAGCATCTTGATATGGCACACCTGTGAGGTGGGATGGATTATCTCAGCAAAGGAGAAGTGCTCACTATCACAGATTTAGACTGGTTTGTGAACAATATTTGAGGGAAATGGTGATATTGTGTATGTGGAAAACGTTTTAGATCTTTGAGTTCATCTCATACAAAATGGGAGCAAAACCAAAAGTGTTGCGTTTATATTTTTGTTGAGTGTATGTGTGTGTATATATATGTGTGTGTATAAGAAAAGCCAGAGAGCCGCGGAGCCAGTGAGGAGCACAGAGGGGGCTCTCCAGGAACCCGTGGTTTGGGTCTAGCTGGTCTGGTGCATTACAGGTGGACAGCAGCCTGGCGCACAGCGCACAACTGCGGAACTGTGCTGGAGTGTCTATTTTTGGACTGCGTTTAAAAAAAAAAAAAAAAAAAAAAAAAAATGGGGGACATCTTTAAATGCTGCTGTGAATCTGTGAATTGAAATCCCACACTTTAAAGGGACCAGGTCTGGGAGGGCTGGAGGTTTGGACCAAATTCATGCCTAAACGTGCGCCAACATGGCGCTGTCATGACACTGTGTGGCTTAGTGTGGCTGATGCAAGCCATTTGAGGCTCTGACAGGTCGGTCGTGGCTCACCAGAGGCTGCTACGTGGCACATGCGGGGTACAGAGAGGCACCTTCATAGCAGATATGTGATAGATGAAAATGTGGGTCATTCTTCGAATAATCGTGACACACCCATGCGTGGCTCCTTCTTCATCCTTCATTATTCGGTGGGACCCAGGCTTTAATTCCTCACCGGTCACAGACCTAACAGTAACCAAAGTCTAGGATTATAGCTTTAAGACTGCTCACGCTCTTACATAAGCGTGTGATCAGCAGCCTCCCAGGCTCCCTCTGATCTGTCTGTCAGAGAGGTTTTGCTGAAATAAATGGGGGTAGCTGCGCATTAGAACACGACGCTGATGTTATGTTATCGCACGTGAGGGAGTCACTAATGTTACCGTTTCCCATCACCTCCTCCCGGACTTCTCCAGGCAGCTGTTTCAGCTGGAGCATCCAGTAAGGATTGCCCTGATGTTCAGAAGGATGACGCCGTTTTCAAGGCTCCTCCCCCTCCTCTCAAGGTCACAAAGTGTGTCACCATTTCCGCATATCCTGAACAGGATACAGTCACTGCACTGAAATGTCGCAAAGAACACAAGGAGGTAATTCAGTTTCCTGTCTGCATCGTGCTGATGTACACATAGCAGTATCCTAATATTCTGATGCAAGTTATTAAAAATAGATAATCCTCTTAATTATTTTGACTCGGCATTTACACGTACAGTGTCTGTTGTTTTATTAGTTCAAACTCACGTTTCCTAGTTCTAGATTTTGTCAAAATTTGACCTGTTGAAGCCATTGTGTGTCAAAGTGTCCAGAAATTAGCAACCATACATACATGAGACTTCGTTCAGACTAGATCCCGTGCACCTCTTCCGTTGTTGGGTTCTCTTCAGGTTCATCTCATCTGAGTGCCATTGCCCACCGGCCCTTAGTCTCAGCGATGAGAGGGGTTGAGTGGAAAGCTCTACCTGATTGGCTGGTCAGAAATGTACCAAACGTGGCATCTGTCGAAGATAGACTTGGTGCCCATTTGAAATAAATTAACGTAAATGCGTGTCTGAAATGCTTCTTAAGTGCAACCACTTCACAACCGGTGCATGATCAAACATCGGCTAGTGTGGTGGGTGTCTGCTCCATGAACCTGTCGCAGATGCAACAGAATGTAGATGATATGTGTGTGAGGTCAAGTTCACTTGCAGCCTATCAGCTGTCATTATGCTAATTTTGGGAGGTGTGCGACATATACCGGTAATACATCTAAAAAAAATTTAAAAATCTCATCGGCTCCGAGGTTCACTGGTGCTGGTGTTCAATTCCAGATTCTGTATTGAGCCCAAGGAACAGGCTTCAAATTAATACTAGAATATTGGAAATATAGCTGTTTTTACATTATGTGACAAATCAGGATCCAAGAAAACAAGCAATCATACCTTTATGATGAGGGTGATTACCACGAAAAGTCAAAATAGGAACATGTACTCACTCCCAGTCCCCCATCCTCTCTTTTTTTTTTTTTTTTTTTTTTTCTCTCCCAGCTGTACACAGTTGTCCAGCATGTGAAGCACTTCAATGATGTAGTTGAGTTTGGGGAAAACCAGGAGTTTACTGATGACTTTGAGTATTTGGCTACTGGTCTGAATAGTGGACAACCTCTGAACACACGCTGCCTCAGGTAAGAACTGTCCCTCTGTAGTAGATCTGAAGTACCCTCTTTCTTGCATATCGCTGTCTTATCTGGTCTGGTTCTTTATTAAAGGGATTTTTTTTTTAAATCTTGTTATTTTAGTGTAATTAGTCTGGCGACACGCTGCGCGATGCCCAGCTTCAGGATGCATCTCAGGGCCAGAGGGAAGGTGGCTCAGGTCTTCAAAACACTCAACGATGCTCCACAACACCAGGTAACCAAATACACCATTGAAGTTCCTCTGCCCAACACAAGAGCTGTAGCTGGACTCTTCAGAAACAGTAGTCCTATTGTCAGCACTGTCAGAAGAGGATTTGTGTTTTTAATTTGGTGTAACGGGTATAATTGTGACAAAAATTCAAATCAAAAAGATTCCCTACTTGCAGACTCTCATTCTGTCGTTCTGTTTTTCTCAGAACTTGGCACTGTGCACGGCGTCTCTGATGTACATCCTCAGCCGAGACCGTCTGAACATGGATCTGGACCGGTCCTGCCTGGACTTGATGATACGCTTATTGGAACTGGACCAGGACCAAGGTGGTGGTACCGGGTCAGACTCTACCCCTCAGCTGAGTGCCAGGGAGATCGCTAAGATGAAGGAGAAAATCAGGAAGCTTTGCGACACCGTGCACAACAAGCACCTGGACCTGCAGAACATAACGGTACTTGAAGTGGAACCTAGTTAGAATCTTTTTAATTGTTTAGAGTGTCAGGTTTGTCCTGGAAAAAGTTGTTGCATCTTTGGAAGTCGTGGTTGTAAAGTTTGCTAACTACGACGATTCACTGTCCCTCTACCTGCAGACAGGTCATTTAGCCATGGAGACATTATTGTCTCTGACATCAAAGCGAGCAGGAGACTGGTTTAAGGAGGAGCTACGGCTTCTGGGAGGACTGGATCACATAGTAGATAAAGGTTAGACACAACCTATGGTACATTACAAAGACGCATTGATTAAAACCTGAAAATGAAGATGGGATGGTGTTTCTGATCATTGATTGTTTCTCCACAGTGAAGGAGTGTGCCGACAACCTGAGCCAGGAGGAGGAGAAGAAGTTGGTCTCATCTCTGTGGGGTGCTGAGAGGTGTTTACGGGTACTGGAGAGTGTAAGTACCAGGGCCCAGGTCTCATACTACATGGAGATGAACCCAGTACATGGCAAGAGAAAAAAAATGGTCTTAATTTTTTTGCTTTCATTTATTTGTTTACCTTTGTCCCTCAGTCCGAGATGAGTGGGACTAATGCATTCCAGATTCACGCACAATGTACCATGCGTGGTCTGATTATTTTTCTGAAAAATCAATCAAATTTTTCATAAATTTGGCACAAACAATCCTTGGGAGAATGACTGGCATGAGAATGACAGTGGGTTGAGGCATTTTATTGATTTTTGTCATTGGTAGTATGGCCAAAGCAGATGGTCACCCCTCTGATTCTGTAGAAAAAACTTCAAGCAGACCAATCAACAACTCTACAAGGAGCTCAGAATGTACCCCTGTGAAGTGCTTTGGGAAAACTTATCTTGTGATTTGGTGCTATATAAATAAGTTGAATTAAATTAAACTGTTTCAGTTGAATACATACAAATGTCTTAGTGGCACTTCCAAATTTGGCCAAAATTGCCTTATTTTCCAGAATATAAATCGCATCAGACTAAGTCGCACCTTTTTTTTCACTATTATTAGTGCTTTAATTTGGGGGTTTTGTGCATTGGTGTAGTGTACTTTTTGTTTTTGGCATTTGCTCTTTTATTATTAGAGTTTATTTTGTTTAGTGTTTTGATTCATGTGAAAGTCCTATTTAAATAGTCATTCTGATTGTTATTGTTAAAATCAAATATGACACCTCCCAAACTATCTTAAAAAACAAAAAAGTGAACTGATACTCTGGAAAATACAGTACTCTTTCTTTGTCCAAAAGATTTCATGGACTCGTTTTCCTTCTTTAAATTTTTTTTTTGTTTGTTTTATTTAACCAACTGCTACTTCAGCAGAGGTGGTGGCCAAGTGGTTAATGCACTTGGTTTCAATTCAGAAGGTTCTGGGTTCAAATCCCACCCCTGCCACATTTCTCCATGTAATGTGGAGTTGCGTCAGGAAGGGCATCCGGCGTAAAACTTGTGCCAATTCAACATGCAGATCCACTTTGGATTTGCTGTGGCGACCCCAAGTGCAAACAAGGGAGCAGCTGAAGGGACTTACTTTTACCAACTGCTACTTCAATGAGTGACAAAATACTTTGACTGTGAAAAGATGAAGACGTGGGTGGATTTGTTGGATTGTTCCTTTATTTTACTGATGCACTACTGAACACTTTGAAAAACCAAAACCTTTTTGTTTAAAAAATGCTGTCCTGGTGACTCATGAATTATCTGTGATCCGTTGCTTCTAACGTGCTGCAAGTTCTCAAATGGAATGACTTATTTTATATTTTTGAACCAGATATGCCCAACCAAGAACCAAGTTGATGAAAAATTTAATTTAGACCTTATTTTTTTCAAGTCCCAACAATCTTCAGAAATTGAGTCCATCAACCAACACTGTGTTTCTGTAAGCTCCGACTCGAGTCTTCTGCAACAGCTATTGGCACTGAAGCAGGCATCACGTGTTGCACCTTATGAGCTTTTATGGAATATAAATGCGTATTTAATTGATCAAATGTTTTGCCTTAACTGGTGTGTTAAATGTGCTTTATGTTGAACCTGCAGGTGACAGTTCACAACCCAGAGAATCAGAGCTACTTGATCGCCTACAAAGACTCGTCACTCATCATCTCATGTGCAAAGTGAGTTCAGACAGATTTATTATTGCAGCCGGTCTTCACAGGCGCTTGGGTTCATAATTATTTGGACAGTGACATAATTTTTGTGATTTTTGCCTCTGTACACTGCCAAAGGGGAGTTGAAATGAACCTCTGAAGATGCTATTGTAGTGCAGATTTTCAGCTTTAATTCAAATGGTTTAACAAAAAATATCACATGAATAATTTAGGAAGGAATTTTTGAAAATATGTGAAGTTTCAGCTGCATTTTTCCAGACAGCAGACAGGAGACTCGAGCATAGATTTGAGCTGTTTTGTTATGTGGAAATGTTCCTCTGTTCCACTCTACCGTGAAGCTGTAGAAGTGGTGATGCAACAGACAAAAGTTGCACCATGCACAGTTTCCCAGATAACAGCCACAGAAATGGATAACTCTGCGATTGCCAACCCTACTCCTACACTGCTCGTTTTCTAGCTTTTCCTGTCTTCTTTTTATTTATTTCTTGGCTCTACCCATTGCTAATTAATTCAGTCAGGTGTGTTCACTTAATAATGAGCTGAGAAACACCGACCGGGGGGGATACCAGACATATCAACATGCTGGGCAGGTTCTCTCCAGGATCAGGGTTGGAGACCCCTGCTATGTCTCCTTCGGAGTTGTCTGGGTTGAGGACTGCCTACTCCAGACAGATTTACCCGACAGTGCCATACTGTTTTATTTCTTAGTTTTTTCCAATTGCTAAAACACAATTTTGCAAACTGGGCTGGTTTTATCAAAATACTTAACACACTTCACAAAGCCATACACCCAAACGGCAAAAACACCTCTTATATCCTGAAAAGTGAAGCACTACAACAAAAACTACATATACAATCAAAATCAGACTTTTATTTGAATAGACTGTACAATTGTACATACAACTAAATGTGTCCTCTGCATTTAATCCATCCTAATTACAGTTGGACACAATCCAGCCACTAGGAGCAGTGGGCAGCCACACTATGGCACCCAGGGACCAATTCTAGATGTAGAGATGCTCCTTTGGTCAGGGGCAGACAACGTAGCAGAGCCTAAATAAGCCTGTTTTTGATAGTGGGAGGAAACCAGAGTGCCCAGAGGAAACCCACACAGACACGGGGAGAACATGTAAACTTCACACAGAAAGGGCAAGAAGTGATCCCACAACCTTCTTGCTGTGAGGCACCAGTGCTAACCAGTAGGCCATGTGCCACCAAAATTAGTGCATCAAATAGCATACACTTCATTCAGATTTTTTTCTAACCAAGTACATACACATTGTTGTGCATAATGAAAAGCATTGTTAGTATACTTTGCCATAATACTAAATTAGTTCAAATTGTAGAAAATTCTTTAGATTGTTCACATGCACAGAAATACTTGCAGATACACACACATGCTGTAGAAACATTTATTTATTTCACCAAACAAGTCAGTGCAACATATGCACAGCAGATCTATTTACATTGGAGTGAACAATAATATGCTCACAAAAACCAGTAAACTGAAAAAGACAACTGCAGAAAAAATGTCGGAATAATAATTGGGCAGCATCTTGCCGCACAGCTGGGTCTGGCCACAACGCCTTGTCCACATTACAGGCAATAGCTTCCATTGCCAGACATCGAGGGAAGAAGCGCCTTGAGTGCTTTATCCATCCTTGAATCGCACCCACATCAGTTTCATCACATGCCTCTTCCATAGCCTGCACAAGAGGCATGTGCGCAAAGGGCCGCCGTTCATATACCTTCCACCACCGTGCTGAAAAGAACGCTTCTATGGGGTTCAGAAATCGTGAGTATGGTGGAAGGTATTGCACGAGAAACAGTGGATGGTCAGCAAACCAGTTTTGGACTGGGACTGCACGATGAAAGCTTACGTTGTCCCATACAACAACGTACCGGTGTCTTTGATGGTTTGCATCATTCATACACTCTGGTGGTATGAGTTTGTTGTAGAGTCTGTCCAGAAATGTGGGATTATAGGCTGTGTTGTATGGTCCAGGGTTGGCATGACAGTGGAAAATGGCAGCACACATTGTGATGTTCCCACCACATTGGCCAGGAACATGTATAATGGCTCTGTGGCCAATGATGTTTCTTCCCCTTCTTCTGATCTTTGCTAGGTTGAACTCAGCCTCATCTGTAAAGATGAACTCATGTGGGATTGCATGAACATCCATTTCCAGTACTCCCTGAAATCAAAGAACAAAAATCTGTCAATATGGTATTATCCAGTACACTGAGAAACAATGTTGCGTGTAGTGTACTGCAGTCAATATTGTACTTACATCCACATACGCTATTCTGAGCTCTTTGTTTCTTTGAGAGTTTCTCTCAAAAGGCATCTTTATAAAGTTGTTTCAGTCTGATTTGGTTTTGCTTGAGAATGCGAGTCAATGTGGACAGACTTACTCGTTGAATGTTATTGAATATGGTGTTATCTTGGATGATGTGGCTTTGAATTTCAAAAACTAAGCTTACACTGGTAGCTTCCTGTACTGCGGTGAACATTTGGCCCTTTCCTCCATCATGGTTGCACCTCTCAGTCCTTCAGAAAAACAAAAATATATTGCCCCTTGGTCTAAGGACTCTGTTGTGTCTGCGTGACCAAGCTTAGGTTTTTTGTTGACATCATCCCAATATGTCTGACAAAACACATTTCAAAACTACCACATTTCAACATACTTGGAGAAATTTGTACAGCATTAAAGCTGAAGGTAATTCTTTTTTTGACAAACTACCAGCTGTATTGGCATGGAAGTTGGAAAATTACATTCCTTTATGACTGACGTTTTCATAAAATAAACAGCTACGGTTTGTCTACCACGTCAATATAGAGTTGGATCATTTTCTTTGTATGTACAGAGAAATGTTGGTGTGTTACTGAACATGAATCTGGAGATTTTTTTTTTTTTCTTTCTAAAATGAGTAAATTGAATAATTTTTCCTGTCTGTTGATAGGAAAAAGTTGCCTCCACAGCATGTCTTTTTCCTGGTTCTTTCCCTCAGCCCCAACCAGTCTCAGCAGAAGACTGCCCCTCCCTGAGCCTGGTTCTGCTGGAGGTTTCTTCCTGTTGAAAGGGGGTTTTTCCTTCCCACTGTGGCCAAGTGCTTGCTCATAGGGGGTCGTTTTGACCGTTGGGGTTTTTCATAATTATTGTATGGCCTTGCCTTACAATATAGAGCGCCTTGGGGCAACTGTTTGTTGTGATTTGGCGCTATATAAAAAAAAAGTTGATTGATTGATTGATTGATATGCATATGGAAATGTCACTTTTCATTATTGGGGGTTTGTTGTTCAATTTCCTGGTTGTGACATCCTGTCAGTCACTGCACTGACCTTTGAGTTTCAGGTTGTCAGTTGTTTTTTGTGCAGACAGTTTGACACATAAGAAATGCCCATTTCACGGCAGTGCGGATACAATCCGTGTCGTTACTACACTGTGTGAATGCAGTGTCAGGCTCATGGTCTCAGTTGTGTTGTACTGTAATGGTCACTGCTTCACCCTGATTGTGGTCCTCTGGAGTATATTTTTTCCCCCCTGTATAAAGGTTTTTTTAGTTAAATGCACATTTTCCTGTGAACATGTCCCGAGCCGTGTTACTGTCGGCCTAAATTTCCCTCCTCTACTTCCTGCTCCTGTTCCGCTGTTGGCGGAACCAGACTTTTGGTGATTGTAGACATTGGCAATGAGGCGGGCTGAGGAGCACAGAGGGCATGCAGGTCAACAAAGAGTGTCTGTTTGTGAGTGACGTGGGGCTTCAGCTGCCCGCTCGCATAACGCGATTAACCCTGAAGACCACAGGGTGAGCGAGTGAGGACCGCCACCTCAGCTCCACCCCATGTTCTCTTCCTCATATGGTTTAAAACACAGGAAATAAAACATCAAAATGTGAACCCACGGTTTTAATATTAGCACACTAAGAATCAGAAGTAGTAGATTATATTTAAAGTGGATATGACACCTAAAAAAAAAATAGGTAAAACTGATATAAATATCAAAAATATACATACAGTATAGTAAATTGGAAGTGGTTTTAATCATTATCACTGACAAATAAAGTTTGTACAGCTTCTCAAAAGTGTGTTTCTTGGAAAGCGCACTGGCAGCATTCCATCAGCGGTCACATGATGCCGTGACATCACAGCGTGTAGAGTCCCATCTTTGTCTGTTCAATTGACAACAGGAACAGATAGACCTCAGCATGGACAGTGATGAGATCGAGAACTTTTCTGACTCCTCTTCAAGTGTGGATTATTTCTGTGAGGAAATCAAGACTGACTCGGATCCTGAGGATGTCGCAGCAGTGATTAGACCCTACAGATTGGAGCCGTATCATTCGGATGAACATTCAAACCAGGAGCATTCTGGCATGCCGACGGTGTTTATGACGGAGCCAAAGCAGAGGCAAGAGACGTGCCAATTCCGATGGATTTTGAAAAGCTGCAGAATACGGAATGGTAAGGGAGGCTTTGATTTTTGTTGCTGCTGTTTATAACACTATAAATATAGCATTTTCAATTCTAGCGTCTGTTTACCGCCTTTGTTATTTTTACGGACCCACGATAGTGTAGCTACTACTTACGGACCACTGTCATTACCTTCGGGTTTTTGCCATTTTCAAGTGCCAGTCATTGCATTCATCCGTGTTTAGTTACGTTATTTTCACAAAAGAATAGGAAATAAACGGCGAAAGTTTCGAAAAAGATCACCAAAAACAACAGTGAACATGCTGCCGCCGTGTTTACTATGTATTGCACTGATATTTTTCGAAGTTCTTTTGACCATTTCAATCAATCAATCAACTTTTTTCTTATATAGCGCCAACATATTATTTGGGGTTGACATTTTAGGTGTTCCTGTGAGCGGTGAGAACATGGAGACGGTAGAGGAAAGTGTCTGCTGTTGGGAGCAAATGCGGGTGTGTGAGCAGAGGGAGCGGCAGCCTGACATTTCGTGTACCGCACAACACCATGGCGTTCGATCAATCTGCCTGGACTTGAAAAGGCTAAAACCTTTCGCCCTTGTGTTTGTGCAATATGCTGCGACACACTGGTCAGGCATATCGACAAACAAGTTCCTGATAGCTGTGTTTAATCAAAGTTTCTGCCGCTAAAAAAAGTGTAAACAACGGCCGCCATGCGTACAAGCCGATATGGTCTACAGGCAGTGACGTATTTCCGGTTTGTTGCTTAGCGGGAAGCTGGTCACGGGGCATGCAGATTTTTCAGTGGCGGGATGTTCAAATGTTGTATATAACGGGAGAACCGCATCCATTTCCCCAAAACGCTTAGGTTGACCGAATTATATAACCTTTGTTACATGTAATAAGACCATATTGTCTTTAAGTGTCATATCCACTTTAAGCTCTTTGCTAATTATAAATTACACAAAAGATTTAAGTCTCAATTTAAGAAATTCAACAAATTTGCCTAATGTTGGCTGTTAAACTGTTTCCATAAACTTTTACCATGATGAACAAAGGCTCTACAACCTGACTTCTTCAACCTAGGAACACGGAGCAGGACATGCGGCGGCACATAAGGCTCAACGAGTTCAGCAAGCAAAGTTTAAGGAAAACCACTGTGTGTTTTATATGTTAGCAGGATAGTCTTGGAAATCTGACCTAGCACCAAGGTTATATGAGCAAAATATCGGCTTTCTGATCATCTGAAGTCTTCATATACTGCCACCATGTGGTAAAGCGGGAAATTAAACAGGATAGACATCAGTTCCAGAAGATAGAAAAGTATGAATCAGTATCTTTGTCAGCCATATATGGGCTCAGTTGAAATGCAGCGTTACCCAAAACCAAAAAAAAGTTTTTTTTTGTGTTTCACTCTAATATTTAATTCAAAAGAGAAAGAATCACACACATTTTATATAGTTTCAATACTTTTTGTGCTTTTCTCTTCGTTCACTCTCTCATTCTCACAGCCTTGTTGCTGTATGCGCCCCCTCATTGTGTGCACCCACACTCGCCCTTCCTTGTTTCAGCTGTCTGCCGATCTAATATAATTAAGTCCCAAAACCACCAGAACACACTTCCTTTGACTTGTTGCTTGTTCACCAGCATTTGAACCGTATTTGGAGTTTCTCCTTTATGGACAAAATAACGAGTTAAACTCACCGTCAGCTCCTTCAGTGAAGACCTAAACCAGGCAGATCTTTCCTACAGCACGCAAATGGCTTCATCTCAAAACCCCCACTTGTTTTGGTGTTAAATTATTCCCAACATACTAAATCTGTTGAAGACAAAATCTGTTGATTTTTATCTTTCGTTCATCTCAACAAAAAGAAGCTGAATTTCTGCTTTATACCAAGGAGTCGTTTCAGCTGGATTAACAGTCAAAAGGAGAATTTCTGTTCATTTTCAGGAAAAATCTTTGGGGATTTCTGATGAATTGAAGACCAATTCTGCTCTTGGTTACCATGGTAACACTTCGGTTTCAGAAAGTGTTTCATTAAAGCCTGTAAACAATGTAATCTTGGAAGTAATTTGACGCCAGTATTAGGATTGTGTAAATCTGAAGAAATCCAGCCGCTCGTCTGGTGGAATGTAGTGCTGTGTGTAATTTATTTTGATAACATGAGTCATGCAATTAAACACAAACTGCATATCGCTGCAGTGAATTGAGTTGAATTGACAGCAGTTTTATTGATTGTTTGTTAATCAGGCAGAAATGATGTTACATTAGACTTTCACAGGATGAAGATTTTGGTTTTTGACTCTTGATTTTATTTTCTGACATTATATACTGTATTTTCCTGGGTATAAAATGTGGTTTTATTTTTTAAACTAGTTTGGGAGGTGCTGCGACTTAGACACTGGTGCACTTTCAGTACAAAAATAATGATCTGTTAATAATAATAACTACTTATAACTGGCTTTCTCTGGAATCAAAACACTAAAACAAATAAACTCAGTAATTGGAGAATAAATGCCAATAATGCAACAATACACAAAAATCCCAAATTAAAATGCTGATTCATGTCTTTATTAGAGTGTTTCCAATGCTGTCTGATCCACACTGTTTCCAAATATCTGTGTCCATCTGATGATTTCGTCTGTGATAATGGTGTTGGATAATACCCAGTATGGATGTTTATTTGTCCATCTTGCTCATTTTTGGAATTTAAGAGTGTCTGTGTTAAGAAACAGCACAGCTGTGGTGTGAACATGTGCTACACTTTACTATACTAAGCTGTGCAGAGCTCTGTTGAAGTAGGATAAAAATCCAAATCCACAGAGGCTCAGCATGTCTGAGCCTCTATGGATTTGGACCACTGACTGTGTGGACTGTCTGCAGAACTGACCAACTGTATGAATTTAAAAATGATCCATCTGTATTTCACATTTATCCGAATGGCATGGTTTTTCAAAAATAAAGAAAATTTTGTGTGCGTGTGATAATGGTGTGTATCAGAGTGGCACGCGCGCGTGTGTGTGTGTGTGTGTGTGTGTGTGTGTTTTGGCTCATTTGCAGACTTTAAGAAATCTTGTTGACTAGTTTGCTGTTTTCTCTGATTAAATTGGGGGTTGTGTCATCATCTTTGCTGAGCTTTTACTTTATCCCGTTTTGCTCTTGTTCTCCACAGTGTGTGTTTAATTTAGTTTCTTTTTCCTCTGTCCGGTTGGCCTGTGCTTTCCGTTCGCCGTCGTCATTATGGATGTAATCTGGTTATCGAGCTGCAGCCAGTGTCTGTCTGTCTGTTTAACATTGCTGGCCGGGTTTCCCTGAATGCTGCTCTGTTTAAAGATTAAAAACTGAGAAGGAAAGAGGAAGTTGCGCTGTCGTAGTTTCAGATGACATTTGGCTGCGGAACCAGTTTGGTCAACAACAGCTGGCAGTAAATGGATTTTTGTTTGTGCTGCTCTGATACTTTACATCACAGGTTTCCATATGACACTTTATTTCCTTCACCGATCACACACGTTCTGTGTTCAAACATCATCTCAGCTCCTCGACACTCCCGATCGCCGCTCAGCTCTTCCATGCATCGTTTAGCTCACTTGTTGTCTGAGTCGTCCCTTTAGGAAGGGATTTCATTTTGTTACTCCGATTAAACACAAAATTTCATCGTTTGTTGAGAACCAGAGGAGGCTTCAGGAAGGTTTTTGGGTGAATCCTGAAGTGGCAGAGTGATGGATGTTTGTCTGTGAGATCTGGGCCTTCATAACTAGATGTACAGTAGTGTTCAGAATAATAGTAGTGCTATGTGACTAAAAAGATTAATCCAGGTTTTGAGTATATTTCTTATTGTTACATGGGAAGCAAGGTACCAGTAGATTCAGTAGATTCTCACAAATCCAACAAGACCAAATATGCACAGTCTTAAGGCTATGAAATTGGGCTATTAGTAAAAAAAAAAAAAAGTAGAAAAGGGGTTTTCACAATAATAGTAGCCTTGTGCTGTTGATGCTACAAACTCAAAACTATTATGTTCAAACTGCTTTTTTAGCAATCCTGTGAATCACTAAACTAGTATTTAGTTGTATAACCACAGTTTTTCATGATTTCTTCACAATAGCCCAATTTCATAGCCTTAAGAGTGTACATATCATGAATGTTTGGTCTTGTTGGATTTGTGAGACTCTACTGAATCTACTGGTACCTTGTTTCCAATGTAACAATAAGAAATATACTCAAAACCTGGATTAATCTTTTTAGTCACATAGCACTACTATTATTCTGAACACTACTGTACATTGAGAAGAGCATTGACCTGCACATTGTTGTAGTTATAACACTGTCCTGTGGCCGTTAAATAGAATTACAGATCACTCTATGCCCTTGTTTTCTGGATTTTTTTAAAACCTTTTTTTGTGACTTTTTTCCCATTAAATAAAACCTGAGCTGTTGATTTTGTGCCATTAAAATCAGTTCTGTCCTCTCCTTGTTTCCTATGTCATTTCTTGTCACTCTGCTGTGGTTACCACTGTTGATCTCATCTTCCTTTCTGCTCACCTGGTTTCCTCCTCTCTTCCCCTCTCCTTGTTTCCTCCCCTCCTCTCCTCTTTCCTCTGTTGCTCCATCAGGGCATTGAGGAGGTGTGAGATGATGATCCGGTGTCACAGCAGGGAGGTGGCTTCAAATGGAGCTGTGGTGGGGAAAGCGGTGGAGGACTGTATGAGGGCCATCATCGGAGTCCTGCTCAACCTGACACACGACAACGGTGATCTTTTCCTCGTGTTGCCTAAAGTCGCAAAGTGTCTCAGCGGGATTTACGCTGTTCAAAACACACGATTCTTTACGCACGCAGACCCACAAACTCTGAATTCAGACACACTTGCTAGAATTCACATTATTTTTAAAATGCACTTTTGGGGGAAGGGCGTAAATCTCTTTTTTTTTTTTTTTTTTTTTTTAAGCATCTGTGTATACGTCATAATGTGTCAGCTTGTGTGTCGTTGCAGAGTGGGGCAGCACAAAGACGGGAGAACAGGACGATTTAATAGTCACGGCTCTGAACTGTGTCCTCAAAGTCCCTCAGTTCCTCCCGCAGGAGCAGAGGTTCGACATCAGAGTACTGGTTAGTATCTGACACGCACGCGCTCCGATTGGCCAACATTAAGCCACCCCCCCCACGAGCAACGTTCCAGTCAGAGCTGAGCATCAACTTGAGCCGAAGCAGTAGGATTCTAAAATCCAAAACAGAATTAATTGCAAACTGCTGTTTCTTGTGATTTAATATAAAAATCTGTGAAAGAAACTCAAAGCATACAGTGTGGTTTCTGTATGCAGACCGTCTCGGTGAGTTTCTGTTTAGTGGTTAGCTGTAAACCCTCATTTAGTTTTCTCCTTCTGGGCGAGAGGCCCGTATGTGGAGTATTAGACCTACTCACTTGTGATGGTCCATCCAGAGTGTCATTCATACTGTTTGGGTGCCTGATGTCGACCCGTGAAGACCTCTATTCTGGATAATGTTGTCCCGAGATAGTTTGGGTTTTAACTGCAGTAATGGCGTAGTACAGATCAGGTGACCTGAGGAATATTGATATTCAGGCTGCCAGCTGGTACTGTGGAAGGTCTACCTTTTGGCGCTCTCAGTTTGCGTGTGTGATGTGTTCAGGGTCTGGGCCTGCTCATCAACCTGGTGGAGTACAGTGCCAGGAACCGGTACTGTCTGATGGAGATGGAGATGGAAGGGGAGCAGGGTCCTTGTGACTCCACCGTGCTGCTCAGCCCTCAGCACCAGGACATCACGGGCACTGGCTCGCTGAGCGCCATCGCCGCACTGGTTCAGGTACACCACGACCCAGGAACCAGATTGTGTCACTCACCTTCTTTATTACACAATAAGTTTGTGCGAGAGCATAAAAACTAAACTGTTAGCAGGTTGGTGTGTGTCACGTTCTTCTTTGGTGTGTCACGTCGAAGATGATGTCGTGGCAGTTTCATGCTGTGTGGCTACGATATGGTATTTGGCAGTGGAAAAGGAAGCACCTGGTATCAAATTTGAATTGAATTGAGTTGGATCCATCCAATGGAAGCATTAAAAAAACTGAGTTTTATCCACTGTGAAAATATTTATTCAAATAGTGACTCCTGACTTTTCATTTTTGCGTTAAATTGTATTTCATGTGGAAGACGACGCAGTAATCGACTTGGTTTAAACTGACTGTATCACAGGAAGGAAGCGTGATCGCCTGCTTTTTGCTGAATTACCACCTGGTGGACGAGTTGATCTGCAGCCTCCAAACAGCTTGCCACATATATGAGTCGCTGGCTCTCCATGGCTATTGGCTGAACTAAGACCAGTCACTCATATTAACGCTGTCATACTGAGAGCTGATCTGTGATGTCATTTAAGTGATGTCTTTTTGTTCCTGTGCGTAACAGAAGCGTAACAGACCAGGGTCTGTAGTAGGGATGGGATGACTAGTCGTAATTGTCGACTGTGACTAGCTAACATCTGACTAGTCGACTATTTTTTTTATTAGCCGACTAGACGAAAGGCATTTTTTAAGTTCATTTAACCCTTAAAAGAATCGACCTGCTGGAGCGGCTACCACTGCCTTCACTCAGTGAAGAAAGTGTGCAAACCTTGGCAGGTAAATTAGTCAGCTCAAACAGGTAGTCCATGCCTAGTAAATGGATGCAGGTATCGTCTTCATGCTAATGCTGTTTTTTGTATTTGTGAATTTCTTTCTTTCTTTCTTTCTTTCTTTCTTGCTTATTTGTTAAAATAAATGTCACATTTGAGTTTCACCATGAAGATGTCCAATTTAGTCGGCGACTAGTCAGTGACTAATGGTCATGGCATAACTTCATGGGATGATTTTCATTAGTCGTCCCAACCCTAGTCTGTAGGATTAATGATGCCTGCGTGCTCTGGTGGTTTTCTGGAATGGGGTGGGAACATTTGACAATTTTTATTCTGAAATTTGGTACAAAAAGTCTGTGGGTCACGATCTGGTCACGGTAAGTTGGACTTCCTGATTGAATCCATGTGAGCCCCCAGGGGCCCCAAGAAGTACAGAAAAATGCCATTTTCCCCACACTTCAGGTTATTGCAGATAAACTGATGAATAACTTTTTTTCCCCTCTAATTTTGCATAAAGATTTTTTTTTTTTGAGAGGTTGTCTGCAGGCAAAACAAAAATTTCACATTCCTTGAATCACTCTAAGGGTCCCCAAAAGGCCCAAAAGTTCATTTTGCACACTTAATTTGTGTGTCAGGAACTTTTTTCCATAATTCTGCAGATAGAATCCTTGAATCAATTTCCACAAAAAGTTTCATTCACCTTGAATCTTTCTAAACACCCCCAGGGCTCCCTAGAAGGGTTAAAAATTGCTGTCACCTGATTATTATTATTACTATTATTATTATTATTTCCCCCATACATTTCAATGAATTTGTCTGAAATTTAGTGCAGGCAGTCCTTGTGAATCCTTGTGGGCCCACGGAAGGGCCAAAAATAGTGTAAATTTTGTCGCCCATTTTTCAATTTAGTGTTAGCCTTAGTCTTAGTCACATTTAGTCATTCACATTATTTTTCTTAGTCATGTTTTAGTCGACTAAAAGTCTCAACATTTTAGTCTAGTTTTAGTCAAACAAGAACTCAAGGTATTTTGGTTGAGTTTTAGTCAAAACATTTTAGTCTTTCTATTTATTTCAGAAATAATTTTTGTTTATTAATTCCAGTTGACTTGTGTTCCACAGTAGAAATATTGATTAAATGTCTGGAATAACAAGCATCTTGAATGAATGAATCTTAAATGCAACTTTGCTAAAAGTGCCTTGTTTGTTGTTTGTTTGGTTGGTTGTAGCATGCTGTCTGTTTTACGTTTGGAAAGAGGTGTCCTTTGATTTGAAACGGTGATTCGCTTTGAAGTTATTGATTGTGGAATGATCAGTCTTTCCACCTTTACTTGGCAAAGAGCCGCAGCAAACCCCACAACACACACAGACACGGAGCGAAGGATATTATCATTATTATTTTCATGAGGGACATTAACTTTAGTTTACGAACCAGAGAAGCGGGAAATATTAATGTTCCAGTCCACGGCAGAGATCTGCGTCATTGGCTGCCCCACAAGAAAGGCACATTAACGATGAATGAATAAAAGCTGTCTGTGGGAAGCGGTGGCCGATTCTTGCAGAATCACGCAGCGAGAGAATACGAAATGTAGCCGACAGTACAGTAGAAGAACTGCTGGCACAAACACATGACAGCTGGACTGGATGTTGCAGTTTTTTCTTGTGTACTAGATGAAAATGAGGAGGGAATTTTTTTTTTTTTTTTTCTTGCAAAACATTTTCGTCTCGTTTTTATTCGTCAACAACGCACATTTACGAGCGTTGGTGTTTTTAGAACGTTGGTGCTGTCTCGTCATCGTCTCGTCTTAGTCATTGGAAAAGGGGTTGTTGACGAGTTTCGTCGGACGAAATTAACACTAGCCAGAAATGCATCACCCCCCCATACACACACACACACACTTTTCAGTTTATTGCAGAAAACTGATCAAAAACTTTTTCTCTAATTTTGTTTAAATATTCTTTGGGAGGGTACCTGCAGACAGGGAGGGAAAACAAAGTCTAATTTTCACTGAATCATTCTAAGGGCCTAGAAAAGTGTCACAAATGACACTTTGCACTCATCAAAATTTATAGGTGGGAAACTGCTCAGTAAGCTTTTCTTTGATTCTGTATAAAGAATCATTGAGTCAGTGTTGACCTACACTAAGCTTTTCATTGATCTTGAACCTTTCATGCTACTTTCCCCATATTTGATCAAAATGACTCTTTCGTTGTCCAAGGGACTTCAGCGTATCTTGATCCTGTTTTTCCATGAGATTTTATTTCTTGCTTTGTTGTGCTGTAGCCTACAAACAAAGCCTTACTGAATGACATGGTTCAGAGTCTGGCTTCTGTGTTTTAGTTGTTCAAATTCCATTCATCCTCCTCATTATTTTATATCTACATTTACACATATGAGGTGTGTTTACAGGAAGAAACCCCTTGAGTTTCTGCGACTTGAAAGTCTGCAGAGGAGAAACGCGAGCTGAACTTTATTAGAAGCGACATCTGTCAAAAATAGACTTGGTGTATATTTGAAGTAAAGCAGAGCGTTGTGTTCTTAAAACACACCGCTACGCTGCTGTTGGCTGTCAGATGGGTCTGGTGGGTTTAAGGGGTTAGGGGTAAAACTTAAAATTGTCAACGTCTGGTAAACCACGTCGTCCTCCTCGTCTTTCTCAGCTGTTCCTGCAGCGTGAGCGGGCAGCAGTCCTGGCTGAGGCGCAGACTGATGACCTCATCAAGGAGGCGCCAAAGGCTTCAATGGACCAGAGCGGGGAGTGGCAAGAGACGGGTGGGGAGATCCAGTGGGTTGCCAATGACAACACCTCAGACAAACAGGAGGAGGGCAAGAAGAAGAAGGAGGATGAGGACGAGGAGGAGTTGGACCTCAACAAAGGTACGAATATTTATAGTCTGGGTTCAAATAAAAGATGATCAGCAGGTGAGGTTGTTATTTCAGACTGAAGAAGTTTGGAAGGTGTACGTATTAATAAATTTGAACATGTTTAATCACCCCGCCCCCCAGCTCTGCAGCACGCGGGGAAGCACATGGAGGACAGCATCGTGGCGTCATACACGGCACTGCTGCTGGGTTGCCTGTGTCAGGGAAGCTCGGTGAGACAAAGCTTCACACTGCTCTTATTACCACCATCTGTTTTCTTCACACTCACACCACATGTACATTTGTTCACCTCTGGTTTTGGCCCTCACAACCTGCCGAGCAGTGGATTTTTTTCTTAATGTTATTTTGTCAGTTCTGCTTTTTGATTAGGAAGACGTGACGACGTATTATATATTATAGTTTTAGTTTATTTCCTGCAGCATTGACAGATATGTATTAAATGTTTGTGTCTTATTGTGTGCCTTTTATCACGTTGCTAGGACACACCGTTGCTCCACCCAAAATGGACAGAGTTTTCTTTCAAATTTTTGGGGGCAGATTTCATTTGAGCTCAGTTTACTGACAGTCTGTAGATTCAGTCATTGACTCATTTAGCCTCGAGTTCAGATTGTGGTGAAGCCTGTTGTGGAAATTTTTTTGCCAACAGCCAATCCATGAGCTGTGCACATTTTGAAGTAATGTATAAAACCGAGTTGGCCATGTGACATTCATTTTTGACAACATCCTGCTCTGCTGCTCCACAAACGCATCAATGCAGTTGGACAAGATCACAAATACATTCACGTGAAGTAATTTTCAAACTTGTTAGTTAGTAAACAAGCTGCAGAAAAACTCTTAAAATGACGTTTGACTGCCGTCAAACGACCCATTTGCTTTTTCATGCAGCTTTAATTTGCTTTGTGAAACCATCCTGTTTAACTCCTGGCTAATTCCTACATCAAAATAAACTCTTTATTAAGGGAAACTCATTAAAAAAAAAGTCTTATTTTCTGGAGGGAAGCCTCATCTGTTAAAAATGCATTATGTCGTGCTTTTTCTGTATGTGAAACTCACTTGTTAAAACAGTGAGTTTTAACAACGGACAGGAACTCAGTGCAGCACATGTGCACACCACATCATATGCTGTTACTAAGGACTTTCAAATTTCAGAAATAAACTAGATGGACAAATAAATGTGTGATGGATGTTACTTGATGCAGATTAACACATATAAATTAGAAATTGATATAAATTAATATTAATTGTTATAATATATATTGTTCTTGTTGATAAAAATGAACATGTGATTTGTAAGTATGAGTCAATCTGCTAAAGGGTAATAATATGTAACAAATCACTTAAAATTTCAAATCCATTAATTTATTAATCATTTTTTTATTAAACTTTGATAACTGACAATCATACAAACTAGTGAAAACATAGTGCTTTCATCACATTTTAAAAAAATGACCAGTTATATTTCCAAATCTACGCTTACGTATGTATACTCCTTTCCTAATTTATGTTCAAGGTTGGGTAGGATTACTTGTAATCCAAATGTATGTACATACATACATGTAATCCACATGTATTCTTTCAAAGTAATCCTACCCAACCTTGCTTATGATCTATGACTGACAGCAACAGCCCGACGCTCAGACAGGCATTTTCTCCTTCCTCGCTGAAAGCGGTGAGGTAGTGAAAGCTTGCAGTGGTGTGGGCTTCCCGGAAACACTTGGGCCTCAATTTCCAGGAAATACCAGTATTACGCATGTTATTTCTTGACAAACATCTACATGGTGATAATTTATGGACCTTGAGGCAAGAGGTTTTATCTTTCCATCGGGATTTATTCAATAATATGGTTGACGCCCAAAATATTGTCTATCACAGCTTTTTGTCATGATTTTTGAAGCAGTAACCAGCAATTTCTTTTATTTATTTATTTATTTTAATGGACAGGGTTGTGCGGAACAATTTATATATAAATGAATGAATAAATAAATATAGTGGCTAAAATGCATCATATGGCTCCCAGAAATGCAGAATTTTGGCTTATTGGAAGTGTTACATTTGGCTGGAACAAATTTATTGGCTCACATGAATAGTTTTTTTCTTTTTCTGAAAGGGAGTGGTTGGACTCATACTAGTCGCAGGCCCTCCAAACTACTAATAAAAATAAATAAACAGCTGCTTATACTCTGGAAACTCCAGCACTCATCTCTGAGTGCTAAATTAATGATTGGACACATACAAACTAACGTGCTTTTTCCCCTGTTAAAACAAAACATAAAATGAGGATGATCTGGTCATTAATTTTTCTCCATAGAACCGGTTGCTTCTGGATAAATTTTTACCTTAAAATAATTATTACCAGTAAGTAATTGTGCTTTCTGCACTCGAGTAGGGTGGCACGGTGGATTAGTGGTTTGCACTGCTGCCTCACAGGTTTGATTCTGAGCCAGTCCTTTCTGTGTTCTCCTCGTGTTCGTGTGGGTTCCTTCCGGGGGCTCCGGCTTCCTCCCACTTCCACAGACATGCAGGTTAGATGGATTGATGACTAAATAGGATGTATCAGTGATTGGGTTTCTGTCAGTATGCGGCCCTGTGATAGGCTGGGGTGGCTTGTCCAGGGTGAACCCCGCTAGCCCTCTGACGGCTTTTTGGTCTTCTAGTCTTTTATCAATCAATCAATCAATCAATTTTTTTATATAGCGCCAAATCACAACAAACAGTTGCCCCAAGGCGCTTTATATTGTAAGGCAAGGCCATACAATAATTATGTAAAACCCCAACGGTCAAAACGACCCCCTGTGAGCAAGCACTTGGCTACAGTGGGAAGGAAAAACTCCCTTTTAACAGGAAGAAACCTCCAGCAGAACCAGGCTCAGGGAGGGGCAGTCTTCTGCTGGGACTGGTTGGGGCTGAGGGAGAGAACCAGGAAAAAGACATGCTGTGGAGGGGAGCAGAGATCGATCACTAATGATTAAATGCAGAGTGGTGCATACAGAGCAAAAAGAGAAAGAAACAGTGCATCATGGGAACCCCCCAGCAGTCTACGTCTATAGCAGCATAACTAAGGGATGGTTCAGGGTCACCTGATCCAGCCCTAACTATAAGCTTTAGCAAAAAGGAAAGTTTTAAGCCTAATCTTAAAAGTAGAGAGGGTGTCTGTCTCCCTGATCTGAATTGGGAGCTGGTTCCACAGGAGAGGAGCCTGAAAGCCATTCTACTCTTACAAACCCTAGGAACTACAAGTAAGCCTGCAGTCTGAGAGCGAAGCGCTCTATTGGGGTGATATGGTACTACGAGGTCCCTAAGATAAGATGGGACCTGATTATTCAAAACCTTATAAGTAAGAAGAAGAATTTTAAATTCTATTCTAGAATTAACAGGAAGCCAATGAAGAGAGGCCAATATGGGTGAGATATGCTCTCTCCTTCTAGTCCCCGTCAGTACTCTAGCTGCAGCATTTTGAATTAACTGAAGGCTTTTTAGGGAACTTTTAGGACAACCTGATAATAATGAATTACAATAGTCCAGCCTAGAGGAAATAAATGCATGAATTAGTTTTTCAGCATCACTCTGAGACAAGACCTTTCTGATTTAGAGATATGTGTAAATGCAAAAAAGCAGTCCTACATATTTGTTTAATATGCGCTTTGAATGACATATCCTGATCAAAAATGACTCCAAGATTTCTCACAGTATTACTAGAGGTCAGGGTAATGCCATCCACAGTAAGGATCTGGTTAGACACCATGTTTCTAAGATTTGTGGGGCCAAGTACAATAACTTCAGTTTTATCTGAGTTTAAAAGCAGGAAATTAGAGGTCATCCATGTCTTTATGTCTGTAAGACAATCCTGCAGTTTAGCTAATTGGTGTGTGTCCTCTGGCTTCATGGATAGATAAAGCTGGGTATCATCTGCGTAACAATGAAAATTTAAGCAATACCGTCTAATAATACTGCCTAAGGGAAGCATGTATAAAGTGAATAAAATTGGTCCTAGCACAGAACCTTGTGGAACTCCATAATTAACTTTAGTCTGTGAAGAAGATTCCCCATTTACATGAACAAATTGTAATCTATTAGACAAATATGATTCAAACCACCGCTGCGCAGTGCCTTTAATACCTATGGCATGCTCAATCTCTGTAATAAAATTTTATGGTCAACAGTATCAAAAGCAGCACTGAGGTCTAACAGAACAAGCACAGAGATGAGTCCACTGTCCGAGGCCATAAGAAGATCATTTGTAACCTTCACTAATGCTGTTTCTGTACTATGATGAATTCTAAAACCTGACTGAAACTCTTCAAATAGACCATTCCTCTGCAGATGATCAGTTAGCTGTTTTACAACTACCCTTTCAAGAATTTTTGAGAGAAAAGGAAGGTTGGAGATTGGCCTATAATTAGCTAAGATAGCTGGTCAAGTGATGGCTTTTTAAGTAATGGTTTAATTACTGCCACCTTAAAAGCCTGTGGTACATAGCCAACTAACAAAGATAGATTGATCATATTTAAGATCGAAGCATTAAATAATGGTAGGGCTTCCTTGAGCAGCCTGGTAGGAATGGGGTCTAATAAACATGTTGATGGTTTGGATGAAGTAACTAATGAAAATAACTCGGACAGAACAATCGGAGAGAAAGAGTCTAACCAAATACCGGCATCACTGAAAGCAGCCAAAGATAACGATACGTCTTTGGGATGTTATGAGTAATTTTTTCTCTAATAGTTAAAATTTTGTTAGCAAAGAAAGTCATGAAGTCATTACTAGTTAAAGTTAAAGGAATACTCAGCTCAATAGAGCTCTGACTCTTTGTCAGCCTGGCTACAGTGCTGAAAAGAAACCTGGGGTTGTTCTTATTTTCTTCAATTAGTGATGAATAGAAAGATGTCCTAGCTTTACGGAGGGCTTTTTTATAGAGCAACAGACTCTTTTTCCAGGCTAAGTGAAGATCTTCTAAGTTAGTGAGACGCCATTTCCTCTCCAACTTACGGGTTATCTGCTTTAAGCTACGAGTTTGTGAGTTATACCACGGAGTCAGGCACTTCTGATTTAAAGCTCTCTTTTTTAGAGGAGCTACAGCATCCAAAGTTGTCTTCAATGAGGATGTAAAACTATTGACGAGATACTCTATCTCACTTACAGAGTTTAGGTAGCTACTCTGCACTGTGTTGGTATATGGCATTAGAGAACATAAAGAAGGAATCATATCCTTAAACCTAGTTACAGCGCTTTCTGAAAGGCTTCTAGTGTAATGAAACTTATTCCCCACTGCTGGGTAGTCCATCAGAGTAAATGTAAATGTTATTAAGAAATGATCAGACAGAAGGGAGTTTTCAGGGAATACTGTTAAGTCTTCTATTTCCATACCATAAGTCAGAACAAGATCTAAGATATGATTAAAGTGGTGGGTGGACTCATTTACTTTTTGAGCAAAGCCAGTAGAGTCTAATAATAGATTAAATGCAGTGTTGAGGCTGTCATTCTCAGCATCTGTGTGGATGTTAAAATCGCCCACTATAATTATCTTATCTGAGCTAAGCACTAAGTCAGACAAAAGGTCTGAAAATTCACAGAGAAACTCACAGTAACGACCAGGTGGACGATAGATAATATCAAATAAAACTGGTTTTTGGGACTTCCAATTTGGATGGACAAGACTAAGAGTCAAGCTTTCAAATGAATTAAAGCTCTGTCTGGGTTTTTGATTAATTAATAAGCTGGAATGGAAGATTGCTGCTAATCCTCCGCCCCGGCCCGTGCTATGAGCATTCTGACAGTTAGTGTGACTCGGGGGTGTTGACTCATTTAAACTAACATATTCATCCTGCTGTAACCAGGTTTCTGTAAGGCAGAATAAATCAATATGTTGATCAATTATTATATAATTTACTAACAGGGACTTAGAAGAGAGAGACCTAATGTTTAATAGACCACATTTAACTGTTTTAGTCTGTGGTGCAGTTGAAGGTGCTATATTATTTTTTCTTTTTGAATTTTTATGCTTAAATAGATTTTTGCTGGTTATTGGTAGTCTGGGAGCAGGCACCGTCTCTACGGGGATGGGGTAATGAGGGGATGGCAGGGGGAGAGAAGCTGCAGAGAGGTGTGTAAGACTACAACTCTGCTTCCTGGTCCCAACCCTGGATAGTCACGGTTTGGAGGATTTAAGAAAACTGGCCAGATTTCTAGAAATGAGAGCTGCTCCATCCAAAGTGGGATGGATGCCGTCTCTCCTAACAAGACCAGGTTTTCCCCAGAAGCTTTGCCAATTATCTATGAAGCCCACCTCATTTTTTGGACACCACTCAGACAGCCAGCAATTCAAGGAGAACATGCGGCTAAACATGTCACTCCCGGTCTGATTGGGGAGGGGCCCAGAGAAAACTACAGAGTCCGACATTGTTTTTGGAAAGTTACACACCGATTCAATGTTAATTTTAGTGACCTCCGATTGGCGTAACCGGGTGTCATTACTGCCGACGTGAATTACAATCTTACCAAATTTACGCTTAGCCTTAGCCAGCAGTTTCAAATTTCCTTCAGTGTCGCCTGCTCTGGCCCCCGGAAGACAATTGACTATGGTTGCTGGTGTCGCTAACTTCACATTTCTCAAAACAGAGTCGCCAATAACCAGAGTTTGATCCTCGGCGGGTGTGTCGTCGAGTGGGGAAAAACGGTTAGAGATGTGAACGGGTTGGCGGTGTACACGGGGCTTCTGTTTAGAACTACGCTTCCTCCTCACAGTCACCCAGTCGGGCTGCTTTCCCGGCTGCTCGGGATCTGCCAGGGGGTAACTAACGGCGGCTAAGCTACCTTGGTCCGCACCGACTACAGGGGCCTGGCTAGCTGTAGAATTTTCCACGGTGCGGAGCCGAGTCTCCAATTTGCCCAGCCTGGCCTCCAAAGCTACGAATAAGCTACACTTATTACAAGTACCGTTACTGCTAAAGGAAGCCGAGGAATAACTAGACTTTTATGTGATCACTTTGAGCAGTAAAGATTTGTTTCTGCACTGGGCGCACACTGGGATAAAAACTGTTCAGGTCTGATGCGTTTTTTTTCCCCATTTGTCTCTCCGGCAGCTGAATGTGACTACTGTGAGAGAGAACCTGCCCAAAGGAGATTTCTCCATCATGACGGAAATGCTGAAAAAATTCCTCAACTTCATGAACCTCACGGTGAGTAACTTTTTTTTTTTTTAACAATCTTCCAGTGAAAAGTCCACCACAGAATGCCGCTGCTGGCCCCAGTTCTCCCCCCCCCCCCCCCCCCCCCCCCGTTATCGTTTCTTTTGCTGTTGGAAGATTAAATTTAATCAGCTATATTGTCTGAGTTGTGTTGACCTTTTGTGAGCTGATCAGCGGCTGTACAGCATCAACTATGCTACAAATTTATATATTGCTTACCAGGATAAAGTTCCAGTCTGGAGATAGAACTGTTAGATTTGTTAGAAAATTCAAACATCCAGAGAGCACTTATTGTAGCCTGATGCTAACATTTAGCTTTGTAGCTGTGGAAATGAATTGGACAAACTGTGACGTAGCACCACAGACTGCTCCTGAGCGACACGGAGCAGGAAGGATCTGAGAGGACTTCTTATCCACAGCTTATTTTTAAGCTTGTGTTGGCAACAGAGACGCTGAATAAAAGCTCTCAAAGGTAAAGACGAGCGCGATTTCTGTGACGACGTTAACGCTGCTTATCACAACCCTGTTTTTTTGTCTTTCTGCAGTTTCAATTGTGTTTTCTCTGAAAGTAATAAAGTGTATTTTCAAAATAAAATGGCATCCGTCCTTCACTCTCTTCCAGTGTGATGTCGGCACCACGGGACAAAAGTCCATATCCCGGATTATAGACTATCTGGAGCACTGCTAGAGATGAACCGTGACCATCTCCTCCTTCGTCTTCATCATCACCATCATCGCCACATTCTGACGGTTGAAGACTCGCTGGAAAACGGGCCTGTAGTTCTTCCTAACAAACACAGTCGCATGCAGTCATCTTCATCTTCCTCAGCTCATCGATGTCATCGTCCTTCAGTAAAACCAACAATGAACTGCTGGATTCTTTTTATTTTTATTTTATGATTTGAGCAGTTAGACTTTTCTCTCATTTGACTCCCCCCAAAAATTGTTTTATTCAGTCATCCCCTCAAACAGCTGTGGTTTTATTTTAGTTTTTTTTCTTAAAGATAAAGTTTGTCAGTATTATATTTTATTCTCTCTATTTATAAAAGTTTCCTGGACACTGTCTTTTCTGCAGTTCTTTTCTCTCTCTCTCTGCTATCCTTCGTATCGACTGACGGCACCTCAGAGCGAAGCTGCCACTTTGTCCAGGTGCTCGTCAAAGTGTCGCATTGAAGTGGTGTAAGGAAAACTGCTGACCAAAGCAATCAAAGCGCAGACCTCCACTCTACCGCGGCACCTCATTGCGCTCACGCTGTGTTCTTCTTTGTCCTGTCCTCTGTCTGACAGCGTCTCAGAAATCAAAGTATGGATCTTTTATTTTGTTGTTTTTTTTGTTTGTATTTTTTTTTTTCCCTAGCCTGTCGGGAGACCAGAGATCGAATCACAGGTGTTTTAGATGACAGATTTTCAATTTCTGCAGGTACTGGACAGTTTGTCACTCTGGCCCACTTTTCCAACAGGTTTTTTTTTTTTTTTTTTTCTGTTTAGAAGTAAGTTTCTCTTCCTCTGCCTCAAATATCTTCAAATTATTTGTTCTCTGTGGTTTCCTTTTCTGAGACCTCAAAAAACAAAACAACCAACAAAAAAAATCCGCAACCTTTGGGCACTGAAAACTTCTAACAAAACTTTTTTTCAATTCAAAGAATCGTTCGGCATTTGTTGCTGAATCCTGAACATCAAAGCTGCGTCTCTCAGCAGGACACGAGCCCTCTGGACCAGAAACTGTCCTTTTCCCAGCTTCTTTCAATTATGGTCAGGGTCAAGCAATCCGCTCGCCACCTGGCATCCAATTACGGCACAGAAGCCAGCGGTCAGAGAGGTGTGGCCCAGGTGCTTCTCTGAGCACCACAGGAGGCACTTAGACCATCCGGCTCTGTACTTTGTCCTTCTCGCTCCTGTTGTTCGAGCCAGCGATGCTTCAAAACACTGGGATCATTTCTGTTAAATCAAAATTTCACAGCTCCTAATTAAAGTGCTCCTCTGATCCTGTAACGTTTCAGATGGAATCAGTTTTCTTTGAAGTGGTGAAATTTTAATTTTTACTTCCCCAGCCCGCCTCATCTTTTCCTTCCTTCGATCTTCCTTCAGCACCTCTTAGAGGAGCGTGAACATCACTCCAGAAAGTTGTCTCTGACAGAGCCCTCAAACGACATTATAGATCTTGGAAATGTTTCCAGTTTCCAAACTCTTCTGGTGGGAACATCTGGATGAGACATTACATCAATTTAGCTGCTGCTTCTGTGCTGTTTTTATGTTAAATTTTGTTTCTTTTTGCCTTTTCATCCACCCGTCTTACTGGGGAAGAACCCAGGAGATGACACCCAGACAGACACGGATCACAGAAGGTTTCAAGGACAAGCCTTTCTGTTCATTATCGGTGTCTTGACCCAACAGTGCACTAAAGGCATCAGCATGCTTCATCTCAGTGGGTTCTTGGGATAATTGTGGTACCTGGTCAGAATAGATGTTTGCTTCTTCTGATGTCCTGAACTCATCTCCTGCTTAAAGGGTCACGTTACATGACGACAAAGAAGCACAAGCTTGGCATTTTCTTCTCACCTTGACGTGTCCCCCCCCGTTGTTGACTGTATACGGAATAATGTTCCACACTGGAAGAAGACATGCGCCCAGCCTCCTACTGTCAAAGCACACCTGCCTGTTCGGATCACAAGCCCTGTTAGTTTGGAACTTGGGACTTGTCATTTGCATCTGAACAATTTCAGGCAAACCAGCTGTCATGTTCATGTCTCTGGGTCCTCAGCCTTTGATATCCAGACACACCTAGTAAGACCTTACAGTGTCATGGAGTCACTGGTCAGAGGTGTTTGGTGATGCTGATATCTTTGCAAGCGAACGAAGGTCCCTGGTGCTTCCTGTCTAACTTTGTGGTTGATAGACTTGGACTGTCACCACTGACCTGAGGTGATGACTGGATGTCTTTAGTACCAGGACTCTTTGGAGTGTGGTGGACGCTTCTGCACCACTACATGCTCCCAGACCTGATCTGATTCTTGTTAGGAAATTATCCTCAAACTTTTCAGAACCACCAAAGATATTTTGAGGTTTCAGTCATGGTATAATCAAGCCTTTTCATCTCAACCAACCTGAAGTCCAGGAACAAAGTGAGGTTCAGTTTGTCTTGCTCAAGGACACTTTGAAACCTCTGATCTCTTGACTCATGCAAGGTAGAAAATCCACTGTACCCACTGAGCTACCTTGATCCTGTTCCACTCCAGCGACTGTCATTTCCGAATTCTCTCGTTAATGTGACCACATGGTCGACACGTGAAGCATGAACAATGCGCTAGTTTCAATTGAGTCCTTTTAACTTCTACGAAGTTTTTTTTTTCTCTCTTTCTTTCTTTCTTTTAAATAAGCCGAATAAATGTTTGGTGATTCTGAACTCCTAACTGATGTTGGTCAGGTTGTAATTTGAGGGCAGGGCAGAGAAGATTGGCGCTGTACCTTGTTTTTGATCTGACCTTGTTTGGTCAGAGCATCGCTGGTGTCTTTAACTTATACTTACCTAACAACCCAAAACTCAAATTTCCGTGAAATAAAACAACTGAGATTGATCAGAGATCGGTCGTTATCTTGTGCTTGATAAATGATTGATCGAATGATGGCATGATCCATCAATCAGTCGCATCGTTAAAACAGAACAGTCTGTTATTCTGTTGATGAATTAATCAGCTTTTGTTGGAGTTAAATGGAGTTATTTAAAGGTTTTTTTTGTTTGTTTGTTTTTTGGGGTTTGGTGATTTGGCATTTGAAGCAAGTGTCATGAAGATTTCTCTCATCTTTTTTTTTTTGGTCCACTTTTTGTGATGATTAAAAAAAATCAGTTTAAACCACACACTCCTTTTCTTAAAACGTTTACAAGAGCTTTATCGACAAAAGTGTGGATGAATGAATGAAAAGAATTTTGTACATAGTTTCTGTACATAGATTTGATTTTCCTCTTTGAGGAGCAGAGGCTGATGGGTAATGGGGCAGGGCGGGGTAATGTATTTGAATTTAGGCTGGTAGACTCTACTTTTCTGACTCTATTTTTGATTTTCTAAAGCCTTTTGTCTCAGTCGTGTTGTTTTTTGGACAGAGCCTCTTAACAAACTGCAGGAAACTTGACCTTTGTACCAATTTGCAGACTGATGTATTTGCTTACTTGTACATAATTTTAAAAGAATAAAAATTGCTACTTTCAGTATACCTGTTTCTTTGCGTCTGTGTCCTGTAGATGTGTCGGAATGTACCAATCACCATTTCTCTCTCTTAATGCAGATTTCTGAGTGCTGGACTTGAGCAGATTTTCTGATATCTGCATGTGACAAATGATTAAAAACTTTCTGCTCGGTGTGAAAGACCTTCAAAGTAATGGCACCCAGCTGGGCAACACAATGGAGGTGTGTGCTGAAATTTTATTTTCCAAACGGTGTCAAGCAGAAGATTCTTGCCTTGAAATTAATAAGTATTTGACATTGAAATGTCTTTTTTTTTTTTTTTTTTTTGCCCTCATTTAAAAAGTGACAACACCAAAATGCTCTCAACTACAAACATCATTGTTAAAAAAGTACGAGTCTAACCATGGATCTGTTTTCAGACCTCGCTCTGTTCTGAGTGCTTTGTCTTTGCATGTGCCAGATTTTTTTTTTTTTTTTCCTTCTCTCTGTTGGTCTGTCTTTTGTCCACTCACCAAGATGTTTCAGAAAATTGAAACAGAAACAAAAGCATCTTGTTAGCGTTGGTCCCTGGCAGTAAACTACATCTTCCTAACTGGATTCTGGGGCCATAATTTTCCTTATAATAAAGCCTTAGGGCTTAAATAAACAAGTTTTTCTCTACTTTTTAAATAAATGTATAATATTTCTTCTTATTGAGCTTTTTTCACTTTATGACATCACAAAACCAGATAATGCCAAAGACCTTTTGGGGGGCCAATTCAGATTTTATTTATTTATTTTGACCCCTGTGTAATTCTTCATTGACCCCTACCTGACCACCATATTGGATTTTCAAGTGGCCAGCACTTTTTTTCTCCTCAAACATCGATTTATGAAGAACATTCATGCCAAATCTGATGCTTGTATCACCAAGTGAAGGATTGTTTATCTGCTGCACTATTGAAAATCCTTCCTGAACTGCAGCCTCAAACAAATCTGGTCCTGAATTGTGAATTTTTACTTGTTAATTGGTCCATGAACCAGAACCTTCACCTGTGACAAGCTGAAAATAGTCCAAGCCACCAGACACGTGGCTTAATTTTTAATAAATACTCAAACTGACCTTCAGGACAGTTTGTAAGAAGTACAAATATACATACAGACCTAAACTTTTCAGTTTTTGACTATATGTTTCAGATGAGAGTACAAAAGTAGGTTGGCACAGCAGTAAAACCTGAAAAGTCCTGCTGAAAAGGACTGCTCAAATAGTCACCGGGTTCATCTCCTCCTCCGGGCTCCCGGGGCTCTGTAAAGGTCCCCGCCGGGGCCCCTCGGCCAGCAGCTCTGGCCCCTGTGACGCCGGTTCCGCGGCTCCGTGTGCGTCCTGCTGCAGCAGCTCGCTGAGGGTGGAGATGTAAATCTGCGCCATCTGGAGCGTCTCTGACTTGGAAAGCTTCCTGTCGCTCTCCAGGGTCGGGATGACGCTCCGCAGCCGGTCAAAGGCCACGTTGAGTCCCAGCATCCTGCGCCGCTCCCGCGCGTTCGCCGCGAGGCGCCGCCGCTTCTGCGCCCGCTCCACGGCGCACGGATCCGGCTGGAAGTAACGCAGCGCGCCGCAGGACGGACCCAGCCGCAGCTCCACGATGGCGCACGGAGGGCCCCGGTGGTCACAGCCGCTCACCGCGCGCTCCGGCGCATCCTGGATGTCTGCTGCCACCGGCTCCGCCGACACAAACGGACCAAAGAGGCTTTTACGCGGCGGCATCGCGCTTCTGCTCCGTGTCACAAAAAAAGTTTGCCCAAACCTCCAAGTTTGACACGCGAATTTATGGACAGGCCAGCGGCGGGGACGCGCCGTGCGTGCTGCAGGGGCGTGGAGAAGGTCGTGTGCTGCCTAATGAACAGAGCCAAAGTCCTGCAGGAGGTCCATTAACAGAGTTCATCAAAACGGGATTAGACGCGTCTCAGTGCGCGCGTGAAGGAGGATCAATGATCAGAAATCAGGTCACCAGCCACCTACAACGACAAAACCTCCGTCCAAACAAGTTTAAACCATTTCCATGAATGCAGGAAGCAAAATTAATGCATTCAGAGCTCTTAAAAAAACAACAAAAAAAACGCCCACACAAATAACTAATGTTCCTTCATTCTTCCAGCAGCAATAACTCCAAACTATTTCAGCTACAAACTTTGACTTGACATACTTAGAATTTCAGCAATTAAATCACCAATTAATAATAATATAAAAAACTACTGCTTTCTGAAAAAAATTCTAGTGATTACGTGAGAAATTTGTAAAAAAATGATAAAATTTGTTAAATGTAGGACGTTCCACAAAAATTTGGCAGTTACATCTGCAGTTAGAGCACCGTGCTCATAGAGCGCAAACCTCCGCCAACACAAATTTTACATTGGAAAAGGTTTTCAAGGTCAAAGTCCTGTTAGAAGGGACTTTTCAAAAGCTAAATTAGATGTGATCAAATGTCAGGAGTATGTATTTAGTTCATGCACTTGAGTCAAAGTTTTTTTGTGGTGTTGTCAGGCTATTCTTTTTTTTTTTTTCTTCAACTTTTTCGGCTTCTGAATTCTTTTTCAGATAATTTTGACAGAACCCTGGTTATTTCTGCTTTGCACAATTTGTCATTGCTTCTTGGCACTTGGTTTCCAACTGATAACTGGAAGACAAACAGTCATAAAATTGGAACCCCCATCTAATTTTGGTGGTGTAGGTAAATCAGTAACAGAAAAATGAGTGACTGAGGCACTTTTGATTGAGATATAATGCAAAATATACACCAAATGGGCTTTTCAATATTAATTTCAAATGTCCATAAAATCCACAATCTGGATCAGATCCGGATCAAACTTTGTCAGGTGATAGTGAGTGCCAGTCTGCACCTCACTTTCAAATATGACAGTGATTGGGGCACGTTTGATTAAGAATTAATGTAAAATACATTAAATGGGGTTTCAATGTTAAATTTAAACAGCCACAAAATCCACAATCTGGTTCAGATCCCAATCAAACTTTGTCAGGTGATAAAGGATGCCATCCTACATAACGCTCTCAAATATGAAAGAAATTAGATCTTTTTTTGACAGATGTGAATTTTTGAAAATTTGTTCAATGTTAAAGATGGGGATTTTTCCTGACTTTGACCTTTGACCTTGGAATTTGAATCAGTTCTTGCCTATCAGGATATGAATCTTCAGTAAAAATGTCATAATAATACATGAAAAAGTATGGCCTACAGGCTGTTCACAAACAGGCAAAAACATAATTTGGTTGGCAGAGGAAATAAAGTTTTTGTGACAATTTTGTTTCTTCTTGCGGATTGAGACTGGAAAGCATAAATCATGTATTTGATCCAGTTCTTTGGACCGCTGAGGTGTGACACAGCAGTACCCTGTTGTATACACCTGATTTGTTGTAATGAACGTTGTTCCTGATCACTCATATTGGATCTTTGAATCTTGCTGAGGGGTTTAATGTTTTCATTGCCATCTCTGTGTATCTTGTTTAGATCTTGGAATCAGGATCAAAGGAATTGAACGCTAGGGTCAGATCCTGACCTTTGCAGCTTATCAGTGAACTGAGATCCTGGTTGTTCATTGCTTTCATTCTGTATAGTGCAGCAGCTAAGAGAATATTTAGAGCAAAACTGTGCAAATGGTGATACAAGCACCAAAGTTGGCACAAATACTCCTTAGACATTACTCCTTTGAACAAACCGACTGGCCACTTGAATTTTCAGTAGGCAGCCAGGTAGGGATCAATTGAAGAATTACACAGGGGTCAAAATTAAAAATGCTCAAATCATTTTGAAAACTACACCACATTATTTGTCTGATCATAAAGATTCCAAAAAGGTATAGTTTGGACTGTCTATGACTGAATGATCAGGAGTTATGAGGTAAAAACAACAAAAATGGTGACAAAGGTCAGTTTCAGTTTGTACAGGGGTCAAAAGTTAAAGTTGGTTAAATTTTGAGAACAAAAATGATGCAAATTATTAGTTGAGTTAACAGGGTTTTAAAAAGGAATAGTTTGGACCATGTGTCATGCTTAGTTATCATGTTACGGGGTAACATGTCACATGTCATAGAATCCAATGGACGTTGACCTTGTTTGACCTTTACTTTGGAGACCAAACATTCATCATAATCAAAACTATTCCATTATTAATCCTATTAGTTCAACAAGTAATTTGCATCACTTTTTACCAAAATTGAAGCAACTTTAACTTTTGACCCCTGTACAAACTGACACTGACCTTTGTCACCATTTTTGCTGTTTTTACCCCATAACTCCTGATCATTCAGTCATAGATAGTCAAAACTATAGTTTTTTTTTTGGAATTTTTACGATCAGACAAATAATGTGGTGTAGTTTTCAAAATGATTTGAGCATTTTTAATTTTGACCCCTGTGTAATTCTTCAATTGACCCCTACCTGGCCCCTATTGAAAATTCAAGTGGCCAGTTGGTTTTTCAAAAGAGTAATGTCTAAGGAGTATTTGTGCTAACTTTGGTGCTTGTATCACCATTTGCACAGTTGTTTATCTGCTGCACTAGTAGTCACAACTACCTGAATCAGGATCCAGCATCACAGATGAGGTTAGGATGAAAGGCAGGATCAAAGTTCCAAGGTGAGCTCTGCACCAGAATTTTAATTAGCTCTTCTTTAGTTGACATTTCCACCAAATTCCATTGAAATCTGTTCATCCTTTGAGATATCCTGCTAAATAAGTGACAATTCCACAACTTTGATATTAAAGGATTGCATATTGTCATCGTGTTTTCAAAATGATGCACACCAAAGGATGAATTCTCTGAAGGGGAGGAAAGGAAGTGGATGGATGGATTGATATCCACAAGCCATGAGTGTCACAAATGCTGTGACATTGCTTTCCTATAGGGGGTGCAGTTTGACAAATAGAGGCTTTCTTGTGTGACAGGAAAGCATTAATAATGTTTTGTGTTATGGTGGTACAACAGCAAACTATACTGATCTGGTTTTGGTTGCATTTATAATTCAGGAGGGTAGAATATGAGCACCACCTCCATTGTAGACAATTACGTCTCTCATTTCAAAGGTTCAGTCGTGGCAGTTTGAAGCTGCCGTTGATGCAGATTTGTACCAGAGTTCAACAAAGATGAATTTTATTGCACAATTACTCTAACAAATCTTTTACCTTTATGGGTGATTATTTAACTACTGGCACTATTGGCCTTGTAAATGTAATTTCCACCACACCATTGCCTTACAATATAAAGCACCTTGGGGCAACTGTTTGTTGTGATTTGGTGCTATATACATGTGCTCTGATGTCACTGTTTATCTCCATAGAAACTACCCAAACAATCTTTCATACAAACTGTTTAAAGGGACATTACAGTGTTGTGGTGGAAATTATGGCAATAGTGTGGGACAACTACATTTTGTTTAAAAAAAAATCACAACAGTTGTATGACATTGAATACCCCAATTATGTTTTGATTGTTTGACTGATATTTTATTCAGAGATATTTTAAAACATTAGAAAAAACGTTTCTTTACCATTCATTTTTATCATTGAAGGGTGTGGGACAAGCACAAAACGGTAATATTTGCATATAATGATGCTGAATAAAGGTGAAAAAGGCATCATAGATTACTAGAACAAATTTCTTAACACACTTTCATTGTAAAGATAACTATAAAAGTGTGAAATTTCCCCTTTTTTCTGTTTTTCATACAATATGATCAAAGGACATAAGTGCCCGTAGTCTAAGAATCACCCTTATCTATTTGAATGTGTTCTTTAGTTAAATAATGACATTTGTCGTCAGTGTCGTTTTTTAGGGGATTTGAGCAGTGCAGCCTCCTGTGGTTGAAGCTCAATGATGACTGACACTCTGGCGTCCATGCATCCTCTGGATCTGCTTTAATAGGATTTAGCAGCGTGTCGGACTGAAGCCACCGCCGTGTGCCAGCTCTCTGCCAAGCCGAGTCTTTACACACGCCACAGCGTGGCACCAAACCGCCACAAAGATGGCTGTGTGAAGTACATCAGCATAATGGACTCCTGATTGCCAGGAGGACCCCGGCTGTCAGGGTCTCTCCTTTCTCTTTTCCAGTCTGGAGCACGTGGGGAGGTTTCTGGCACGCTCCACTTTATTAAACCCAATGAAACGGCTCATTGCTGCCAGCGGATGGACACAGGCTGCAGATCAAACCTGCGTACAGATGACATCCACACCCCAGAACCTGCTGACCATGCAGAACCTTCTGTTCTCTTTTGGACTTTTTAAGTTTGTGGATAAAATCAATCAGCTTCCAGCTTTTAGAAAACCAGTATTCTTCCTTGTTCGAGTAACTTTTACATGGATCAGGGATTGTGGTGCTTCGAACCTCAAAATATAAATGATGGCAAAACAAAACCTCCCTCTGTGTCGTGTTAAAAATATGACAGTCTCACAGAGGAGGTTCAACTGTTGGAATTATTCATTTAGTAACTAATGTTCTGATTTTCACATCACTTGGAAATGACCTGGAATAGAAACCAGGAAATCTGGGATTGGTACCACAGGATAGAAAACTTTAAAATTGCAATCAATAAATGTTACTGGGGCAAACTCTTTTAATGAAAATATTTGTTTTATTTAGCCATTCTCACAAAGTGTTTCACAATATCAATGCAATGAAAGAACAATAACGCAACATTAAAATAGTTGAAAACATTATAAAATTAAAAGCAACATTAAAAGAGAATATATTAAAACATTAAGATACAAGTTAACCACCATCTGTGATTACAGGCAGCCAAAAAGAGATGCCATTTTTCATTTCATTTATATTTATATAGCACCAAATCACAACAACACTGCTTCAAGGCGCTTCACACAAGTAAAGTCTAACCTTACCCCCTAGGACGAGCACACAGGCAACAGTGGTAAGAAAAAAAACTCCCTCTCATGATATTGAGGAAGAAACCTCATGCAGACCAGACTCAAAAGGGGTGACCCACTGCTTGGACCATGCTACCGACACATTTCACAATACAAATATACAAGAAATTGTGGGAGTCCATGCTGGTGTCCAGAACTGGAAGCTGGCTGGGGGGGATTTTGAGGTCCACAGATCCCGTCTATTTCTATCGTCTATTACATCCAGTGTCTGGCTGGACAGTTTGTTTCCACACAATAACTAAAGAATGCCTCTTGTGATTGAAACCATTTCCTGGTGGCAAATGGGGAAGGTTCTTTTTGAAAATGGGGTCATCTGTTACGCAATGTGGCCCCCACAGGCGCCATCTTGATTTTTTTTTTCCGCACAATAACTAAAGAACACCTCGTCTGACTGAACCCATTTTCTTGATTTTTGTCACCAAGAGTCACATAGATAATCAGAGTGGATTTATCAAATAGAGTTCTTAGCTTAGCAAGCCTGACGACCATCATCCCAGTCTTGTCCGAGTTTAGCAGTAGGAACTCTGCACTCAAACCAGACAAACCTTTAACTTGGTAATATTGGACCCATTTGCTGTGAGCACTGACCTACATAACAGCAAGTCATCAGCATAGTGATGAAGGTCAATGCCACTGCAACAAATCTTAATGGTGCTAAATACAGAGAAAAGAGGAATGGTATAAGAACTGACTCCTGCGGAACCCCATGCTAAAGGGCAAATAATCCCAATGGCATTGTTGGAGGCAACACAATGCAACAGACTTAACAAAATTTCAACCAAAATGGCACATTAGCAGAAGTAATAATTAAAAACAACAAAAGTTTATCCAAGCAATACTTCAACCACACCTTTTCAAGTTTTGTGAAAAAATGAAAAGTTACACAATAAGTAGAGAGGTTTGTTCTGTTTTCATAACATTTTATGTTACAGCCTTATTCTAAAATGGAGTAAATTCATTTTTCTCCTCAAAATTCTACTCATAACACCTCATAATGACAACATGAAAAAAGTTATTTTGAAATATTTGCAAATTTCTTAAAAAACAAACACTCACACTCTTTGCTCAATACTTTGTTGATACACTTTTGGCAGCAATTACAGCCTCAAGTCTTCTTGAATATGATGCCACAAGCTTGGTGCACCTATCTTTGGGCAGTTTTGTCCATTCCTCTTTGCAGCACCTCTCAAGTCCCAGGCTGGATGGGGACTTGAGAGGTGCACAGCCATGTTCAGATCTCTCCAGAGATGTTCATTCAAATTCAGGTCTGGTCTCTGGCTGGGCCACTCAAGGACATTCACAGAGTTGTACTGAAGCCACTCCTTTGATATCTTGGCTGTGTGCTTAGGGTCATTGTCTTGCTGAAAGATGAACCTTTGCCCCAGTCTGAGGTCAGGAGTGCTCTGGAGCAGGTTTTCATCCAAGATGTCTCTGCACATTGCTGCATACATATTTTCCTCAGTCCTGACTAGTCTCCCAGTTAATGCTGCTGAAAAACATCCCCACAACATGATGCTGCCACCACTATGCTTCACTGTAGGGATGGTGTCTGGTTTCCTCCAAGCATGATGCCTGGCATTCACACCAAAGAGTTCAATCTTTGTCTCATCAGACCAGAGAATTTTGTTTCTCATGGTCTGAGAGTCCTTCATGTGCCTTTTGTCAAACTCCAGGTGGGCTGCCATGTGCCTTTTACTAAGGAGTGGCTTCCGTCTGGCCCCTCTACCATACAGGCCTGATTGGTGGATTGCTGCAGAGATGGTTGTCCTTCTGGAAGGTTGTCCTTTCTCAGAATGCTGGAGCTCTGACAGAGAGACCATCAGGTTCTTGGTCACCTCACTGACTAAGGCCGTTGTCCCCCAGTGGCTCAGCTTAGATGGGCGGCCAGCTCTAGGAAGAGTCCTGGTGGATATGAACTTCTTATGTTTACAGATGATGGAGACCACTGTGCTCATTGGGACCTTCAAAGCAGCAGAAATGTTTCTATACACTTCCCCACCCCAGATTTGTGCTTTGTCTAGAGGTCTACAGACAATTACTTTGACGCCATGCTTGGTTTGTGCTCTGACATGCACTGTCAACTGTGGGACCTTATATGTGTAGCGGGATGAAGGTCCCGGGTCCTGATTGAAAAGACGTCCCCGCTAGCTTGGCTAACGGGAATTCCCCTTTGGTTGACCTGGTAGAGGAATGGTCTTTAGTGCGAGCCATCCAGGTTCAATCCCACCACCGTCCCGGCCACAAAGGTCCTGCGGTCACAATCTGGCATCACGAACAGGATGTGGGTAGTCACAGAACATGCTTAATGCACCTGTGACTTCGGGACGAAGTCAAAAATGGTGGGGAGATATGTAGCAGGATAAAGGTCCCGGGTCATGATTGAAAAGACGTTCCTGCTAGCTTGGCTAACGGGGAATTCCCCTTTGGCTGACCTGGTAGAGGAATGGTCTTTAGTGCAAGCCGTCTGGGTTCAATCTCACCACCGTCCCGGCTACAAAGGTCCTGCGGTCACAATCGTAGACAGTTGTGTGCTTTTCCAAATCATGTCCTATCAACTGAATTTACCCCAGGTGGACTCCAGTTACACTGTAGAAACATCTCAAGGATGATCAGTAGAAACAGGATGAACCTGAGCTCAATTTTGAGCTTCAAGGTAAATGCTGTGAATACTTATGGACCTGTGATTTCTTAGCTTTATGATTTTTAATAAATTAGCAAAAATCTAAAAAAGAAAAAAATCACATTGTCTTTATGGGGTATTGTGTGTAGAATTTTGAGATAAAATTAATCCATTTTGGAATGCGGCTCAAACATAAAATGAGGAAAAAGTGAAGCGCTGTGAATACTTTTCGCGCTACAGTGACCCACCAAGTCAGCTAGCTTGTCTAGTTCAAAAACAAGCTTGTTGAACTTTTTTGGGTGAATCATTAGTTATGGAAGCTGCTGATTATCATCTGGTTGCTACTCTGTTACAATTTGTTAGAATGTTGGATATTTAAATGTGATGACTAACAACTGTTGGCTATAAACTAACATCCATGCTAAAAGCTGCTAGTGCTAACCATTCTGTTAGACTGTGTCGACACATTTTGCTTTGCAACTGTTTGTGAGCTTCAAATAATCCTGCTGACAGACAGATGAGGTTAAAAAAATGGAAGCAGTAATGACAGTTATTATTATTTTTCATTTTATTTTTACCCATTTGTTTTTAGTATTTTCTGTTCTATTTTTTTTATGTTGTATTTATGTGAAATATTTCATGAATAAAGATGTTAATATTATTATTATTAATAATATTATTAGTATTATTATTATTGAAGTTTGACATTCAGAAGCTGCACAACGGTTCCTTAATGATTAATTACCAAGTCAGTGGTGCATTGATTCCACAGTGGGTGATTGATGCACGCCCAGCGTCAGCTGAGTGTTGGCTCAGTGTGTAGGGACTCTTTGATGATCCAGCAGGATGACCCTTTGAACACGCCAACAATGGCTGAACACGCACACACAGCAGGTTAAAGGCAGACCTCACACAAGAACGAGTGCACACTCGTTTGTCTTATTTCACACCACTGATCCTTCCTCCCTCTTTGTGTCTCCCTTTAGACACACTTGTTTCTGTCCGTGCCGGTCCAGTTATCAGTTATTGATTAGGCCAGCTGCGTGTGTGGCACTGAGTCGAGCTGTTGCACTGTGTCCTCTATCGCCCCCCTCAGGATGCCCCTCTGAAATTCAGTTTTCGCTTGTTTGTTAGCAGGACTGCTGAAAAACAAATGAACTATTTTCATTAAACTTTGTGAAATGTTGGTGCTGGTCTGGAAAAGGAATTTAAAAAAAAACTGCAGTATGCTTCATTGTCACAAGAGGGCGCACACCACATTGGGTGTAATTTTTGTGGGTCTGCTGCAGTGTGGCGAGAAGTTGTGCAGATCTTGGGATGTTGTGACTTGGCTTAACGTGTTGAAATCTTTTTTTTTTTTTTTTGCTTCTGGTATATTAGACGTAGTCAGTCCGTCAGTCACAAACCGATCAATATGAAGCTCAATCAATATGAAGCATCGTTTACATCCTGCCAAATGTGATGCTGTTGCATTCAGCCCCTCCTTTCCCTCCTTCCCAGCTCTGAACTCGCTGTCTGTCCTGGTTTTGGAAGCTGTCCGCGGCGCTGACGGTTGAGCCGTTCAGGCGTGTTTTCCTCATCGTGATGATTTGACCTTGTGACCTCTACCTGTTTCTGCTCAGCTGACGCTGCTCCTGTAACCTCCAGCAGCCAGTGATTAATTATAGTTGCAGGAGCGGAGCCGTTGGCGCCGTCGGGACGGATTATGAATCCTGCCTGAAAGGAGAACGGACCCAAATGATGACGACAGCGCTGACTTTTCCAATTACACGTTTATTGCTTTGACTTCAGCCTCTCCTGGTGTTTGTTGCAATGAAGAGTCCTGTGAAGTCCACAGAGTGAATTTTACTCAACTTTGATGAGACTGCGATGACTGGATTTGCTTGGATCCATGTCTGGAATCTCAAATAGTCCATGTGGACATTCCACCAAACAAACCCATTGGTGGTTTAAGTTAAACTCTGGTGACATTCCGAGTTCCTTAAATGAAGACGCAGGACTTTGTGTTCTTAATGGGTCCCAGTGAGCAGCACAGGAACATCCATTGTCTTTAAAACAGTCTGCGTCCACACATCTGACTCCTTCAGGACGTGTTTCATGTTTGCTGGACACTGTGGAGTAAATCTGTTTTTCTTAGAGTTACTTTGTGCTGATAGTACATTTATGTCTATGGTGTGTCCCAAAATTACAGCTAGTTTTATAACTAGTAAAACATTTATTTTGGGGAGGAAGTCCATTGCAAATATTGTCAGTTTGGTCAGGGAAATATTTAGGAAATGTAAGAACTTAGAATTTCCCGTATAGAACTATTAACATACTTTTAATAAAATGATGATAAAACATTTGTCTCCCCACTGACTGGTTTTGACAAACCAAGTAAAAATGTTTTAGTTCTGATAACTGACAGCAAACCCATGTGAGCGTTTTCTAATCTGTCCAGCAGGTATCCTGCAAAATGATCATGTGAAACATGACCAGATTTAATCTGTATTTCTTTCTGTTTGGGAAGAAGACAACTTGTTTTCATTTTATGCCCTTTTTTAATTTTTCAACCAAATTCAGTTACAATTAAAGGTCTAAGTAAAGTAAATCAGTAAGTCAGTAAAAAGTAAATCATTCTGTTTCAGTGTTTAAAGTGTGTGTGTGTGTGTGTGTGCGCGGGGGGGGGGGGGGTGCTAACAGCATTTACGTGACATTAAACTATTAAACTTCGATCCGTATCACTTTTTATCTGTTGTTTTTCAAGGTGTTTGTGTGCAAATTGGCCTCGTTTCCCCAACCTAATATACGTTTGTCTGTGATGGGATAACATGTTCTATAGCAACAGAAAAATCATTGAGTGGGTGGGGCTAAAGACTGTGGCCACTAGGGGGTGTCATTGTTGACTAAATCTGCATTACTGGTGTACGTATGTTGGTGGCACCTCGTTCTTACAAAGACAAATGAAATGCCATCATGTGGACCAACAAGTGGTCTTTAGGGGCTTGGCTAAGTAATTAATAATTAATAAAAAAATAAAGTAACTATTAATGAGGCAACTTTTTTCCACATTTTGTGTGTTTGTGCCTGGTTTCACCATCAGTTTAACAAAGTGAACCAGTAAAGACTTGTACATTTGTTTTTTCTGTATTTTAAAAACATCTTTTTAGCATTTCCACAACTTCAAATCTGTTTTTAAGAGCTGCAGCTGAACTGCAGAGTGGACCGCTGTGTAGACCTGTGTCTCTTTGTGTGGACGTTTGTGTCTGTATGACCGTGTATGTATACCTGTGTCTCTTTGTGTGGACGTCTGTATGCCTGTGTGTAGACCTCTCTCTCTCTGTGTGGACGTCTGTATGCCTGTGTCTATAGACTTATCTCTCTTTGTGAGGACGTCTGTATACCTGTGTCTCTTTGTGTGGACGTCTGTATGCCTGTGTGTATAGACCTGTGTCTCTTTGCGTGGACGTCAGTGTCTGTATGCCTGTGTGTATAGACTTGTCTATTTCTGTGTGGACATCTGTATGCCTGTGTGTAGACTTGTCTCTCTTTGTGTGGACGTCTTTATTCCTGTTTATAGACTTGTCTCTTTGTGTGGACAGTCTGTATGCCTGTGTATAGACTTGTCTCTCTTTGTGTGGACGTCTGTATGCCTGTGTCTATAGACTTGTCTCTCTCTGTGTGGACGTCTGTATGCCTGTGTCTATAGACTTATCTCTCTTTGTGTGGACGTCTGTATGCCTGTGTCTATAGACTTGTCTCTCTTTGTGTGGACGTCTGTATGCCTGTGTCTATAGACTTGTCTCTCTCTGTGTGGACGTCTGTATGCCTGTGTCTATAGACTTATCTCTCTTTGTGTGGACGTCTGTATGCCTGTGTCTATAGACTTGTCTCTCTTTGTGTGGACGTCTGTATGCCTGTGTGTGTAGACCTGTGTCTCTTTGTGTGGACGTCTGTATGCCTGTGTGTGTAGACCTGTGTCTCTTTGTGTGGACGTCTGTATACCTGTGTGTATAGACTTGTCTATTTCTGTGTGGACATCCATATGCCTGTGTGTAGACTTGTCTCTCTTTGTGTGGACGTCTGTATGCCTGTGTATAGACCTGTCTCTTTGTGTGGACGTCTGTATGCCTGTGTGTATAGACCTGTGTCTTTTTGTGTGGACGTCTGTATGCCTGTGTGTATAGACTTGTCTATTTCTGTGTGGACATCTGTATGCCTGTGTGTAGACTTGTCTCTCTTTGTGTGGACGTCTGTATGCCTGTGTGTAGACTTGTCTCTCTTTGTGTGGACGTCTGTATGCCTGTGTATAGACCTGTGTCTCTTTGTGTGGACGTCTGTATGCCTGTGTGTATAGACTTGTCTATTTCTGTGTGGACGTCTGTATGCCTGTGTCTATAGACTTGTCTATTTCTGTGTGGACATCTGTATGCCTGTGTATAGACTTGTCTCTCTTTGTGTGGACTTATATATGTGAACCTCTGATGATTCCTGTGTGTCTCTGTGTGCGTACTGTCTAGAGACTCCTACGGTTCATGTGTCTCTGTGTGCGTGCTGTCTAGAGGCTCCTACGGTTCATGTCTCTGTGTGCGTGCTGTCTAGAGACTCCTACGGTTCATGTGTCTCTGTGTGCGTGCTGTCTAGAGACTCCTACGGTTCATGTGTCTCTGTGTGCGTGCTGTCTAGACTCCTACGGTTCATGTGTCTCTGTGTGTGTGTGCTGTCTAGAGGCTCCTACGGTTCATGTGTGTGTCTGTGTGCATGCTGTCCAGTGGCTCGTACGGCTCGTGTGTGTCCATAAAGGGATTTTGTGTGTCCAGCTGAGAGGTCATGAAGCAATTATTTCCTCTTTACTTTCTTCTCTCTCACTCTGTTCTCTCACATTGCTGGAATTTCAGGCTGACTTTCCTCTGGAGTCCTGTGTGTCGTCTTGTTGCTAATTAACGCCGGGCTCAGTCTCTGCTGGACATCACAAAGCCATCAGCTGGAGGTGAGCCTGCACACCTGTAATCCAGGTGTGAGTGAGACGTATGCAACACTTGGGGCAGTTGGAATAAAGAGGCGAGAATGATTTGGCATCAGTCACGTGTTGCATTCACATGTTGGCAGTAAACAAGATGCATCGCTACTTTCATTGAGGACAGTGAAAATTCTGCCCCTGCTGGCCGTAATAGGAACAGCCACACATTATGACAGTATGTGCTTGACAGTGAAATATTTCTACCTTCCTTCACAAGAAAACATACTCAATTGTCATCAATGATGATGAAAGTCACAGCAAAACATTCATTTAGTGCAATTTTACATCAGATAAAAATGAATAACTTGTACTGGAGCATCCTGTTTTAATGTAATGGGCAAAATGCTATAATGCTGTAGTGTCTAAGTACATCCAATGTCCCCTTTCAACAGCAGATCTGGCAGCTCACCGGGCCTGCACTATTACACCAAGCCAACAATCCCTGCACGCCAGAAATATTTTTTAATAACACAAATCCATTAACTTGAAAATCATTAAGTGTTTTGAGACATCCACAGTACTGGGAACAGCACTGCAGGACAGAGGCTGTGATGATCACTGCTGGTGTTCCTGCTGTGCAGCACACGAGTCACTTTCCTGCTGGCTGCAATTCACTATAAAGTTATTTTCACCATGAAGACTGAAGTTAATGGCTTATGATCTAAAATGTGATTCTGTTGTGTGAAGCAGTGGGCTTTTGTGTTACACAATGGTTTAAGCTTTAACATAACTAAACACAGCCAAATATTAAGCATTCGTTAACCCCTTAACGCCTATTGTCGCATATATGCTACAATATTTGACTCAAATATGCAACATACCAAATTGACCAGTATGCCTGTTGTCGCCAATTTGCAACATACCATTATAATAAAAATTACCAAAATTACTATTTATTTTTTTGTGCAAAAGTGTAATTAATAATCTCAACATTATTTACCATCTACGTAAAGGCAAAAATACACACAAAACATTTTTTTATATACAGCTATATAAATTCAGGCGTTAACAGAAATACCCTAAAATGCTCTCTCAGATTATTAACAGATCCCCCCACTGAACGGCCTAAAGCCACCTTGACACTTGCATTAATTTCATCCCTGCACTGGCACGCAATCTTGCGTACCAGTGAGCAAACTCGTTCTAACCTGCGCGAGGCTGTGTGTCAATGTGCAAAAAAAATTTTGTGCCACTTGCATGAAATAGTCATGAACTTTGCGCAACCTATTCACAAAAAGTGTGTCATTGTACGCAGGGACAAGTTTCTTCATTGGCACGTGAGATTGCATGCCAGTGCGGGGATCAAATTTGTGTCAAGGTGGCTTAAGATTTGGACCCTTCCGAGGAAAAAAAAAAAAAAAAAAAAAAAAAAAGATCCCCAACAAGTGAAAATTGCTACATCACAAAGCAGTCAGCAATGCCCCCTTTACATGATAAAAAACAAAAAGTTTAAATGCACTTTTTAATGCAGTGATGAAACATGCTCATTTTGGTCACGTGTCATTTTTGCAAAATTCAAAGGTTACTTGAAATAAACACCAGAAACTTTGTATTTTTTATGTTCCAGAACAGAAACATTTATTTGAAAAAGGAAGGGAAATAACTTCATAAAACTCTCACAAATTAAAATACATCTCTGTGGGGAGTAAGTTGGGGTTGAGGTCACTTGCTGTGAAAATCAGGTATGTCTTTAAATTTGGGCTTTCAGGGATCCATTATGCAATTTGTTTGGCAAAGTTCCAATTTGAACATTGAACCTTGAAACCCCCCCCCAGGACTAAACCAAACCAACTTTTTTAGGTTCCTTAGATGACCCCAAAACACAATCAGGATGTTCCCAAAAATAACAACTGGCCTCAAGCCAGTTATCCAAGATGGCGTCCATGATGGCCTAAAACACCTTTAAACAACATATAAACAACTTTCTATGTATTTTAATGATAAGGGTCTATGGGTGGCCATTTTGAATCTTAAACCTATGAATGAATTTAGGCACAAATGAGTTTGCTGTGACCTGCAATGGTCTTCCCATTGAATTTCTGTGATATTTAAGTTGTTTATATGTTCTTTAAAGGTGTTTTAGTGAAAAAAACCATTTTGGCGGTCATCTTGGACACCATCTTAGCTAACTGGCATGGGGCCAGTTTATATTTTTGGGAACATCCTGATTGTGTTTTGGGGTCATCTACGAAACGTAAAAAATTTGGTTTGGTTTGAACATATCACACCCATTTTGGCATCTTTGCACTGGCTCCCTGCCTCTGCGAGAGCAGATTTTAAGGTTTTGTTATTGACTTCTAAGGTTGTTCATGGACTGGCACCATCTTATCTGGCTGATCTGGTGGAACTCTTCGTGCCGGCCCGGGCTTTGCGGTCGCAGGATGCGGGACTTCTCTGTGTTCCCAGGGTGAAGAAGAAGTCAGCAGGTCAAAGAGCCTTTTCGTATCGTGCACCCACCCTGTGGAACAGTCTTCCTGCGACCGTGAGGCAGTCTGAGTCTGTGGACATTTTTAAGTCAAGACTCAAAACCTATTTTTATTCTCTTTCTTATGAATACTTTTTATTTTTATTTGTTGTATTCTTTTACTTCTGTTTTTATTTATGTATCTGAATTTTTTTATTCATTTTAAATTTATTCAATTTTATGTTGACTTGTTTTATGTAAGGCGTCTTGAGATGGCTTTTGCTGTGATTTGGCACATTATAAGCTAATTAAATTAAATTAAATTTCTCAACTGCACTTGTCGATCTTAACGCATGTTGTTCACAGTAAAGCGAATGCAAGCTGAGACCAGTATTGTGCCATGCGTGCAAGGAAATATGGGTCTTTTAAAAACAGGAACTGGAGAGAAATTTTGCAGCAGCAGGTCATTAAAATGAAATACGGCGTTTCCCATTTCTAGTTGGAGGAGGTAAATACTGTGCTTCAATGTTTTGGGGCAGGTTAGCATGGAAAACAATGCTAAACAATGCTCCCAGCATAGCCTAGCTTGCTAACTGCGCTATTAGTTACGGACTATAAATCAGATTTTATGACATCTGAGTGAAATGAATGGTCGTGTGACATATTTCAAACATTAAAATAAATTAAATGCTTGTATGTTTGTAAAGAAGTGGCTTATGGGCCTGGTTTAGACCGTTGTGGCAGGCGTTCCTGGTTCTCAGCAGATTATTTCAAGTGTCAGGCTGGTGAAGGAATCTAAGCTGCCATTTGTTCAGCAAAGGCAACTTTTTTACTGCTTTTAAGAGGAGCTGATGTTGTCCAGTTCACAGAGTCTCTGGTGCCGTTCAACTCCATCGTTTTCAGAATTAACAGCGTGGTTCACCGTCCTGCTAAAGGGCCTTTTCTGGCAGCACATTTGTTATTTCGAATTTTTAACTCAGTTACACGGTCTAGCGATTGAATATGGATTAAGAAATTGGGTTCTTTGAAGAGTAAAATTTAAAACATCAAACTGTACACGAGGGCGATGAACGGTGTCCACCAACGTTTAAAAACTAAAGTCTAACATTCTAGGAATATATCCTACAGGCCCTGAGGGCCAGTGGAGTCGCTGCTTATCTCCAAATTCTGTAGCGTGACGAGTCAACAGGACGACAGTTAATTCCCCAGCCAAAGGTGGTTCCCATTTACAGCTGGGTGGACAGAGTGCAGATGAAGGTCTTGTCCAAGGACACACACAGGTAGTGCGAGTGAGATTTGAACCCCTCCAGCTCCTTATTCCCGATACCCGCTCTAACATTCTAATCTTGAACTAAACTGCTGATGAACTACGCTGACTATATCGATCATGGCAGCACTCCTCCTTTCTGAAGACAGGGCCCGGAGAATCGGAGCAATGCTCCTGAGGAAGCAGTCCACTTCATCGTCAGGTATGTTTGTAATTCCAGGGATGTGGTTCCAGCCCACCTGACTCAGTAGTCTTTTGGAACTCTGTTTGGAGCTCTTTCGTTGAGGGTGTCCTCTTCTTTTTCTTGGACTGGATGTCCGTGTCACCATCTGCGTGATGTACAAGTATTTATTCATCATCACACAATAACACCAACTGTGTCTGGAGAAGAAGAAGAAGAAAAAAAAGGTAACGTGTTTGTACCGTCCATTCTGAAGGTGTCTCATGATTGTTGCTGACATCATCATTTCTGGGGATATGTTGCTCTGCCACTGGGACTGAAGCACCAATTGGAAAACCAGAATGTGGATCGGCATCAGGAAGGGCATTGTCGTTGGAGTGAGCACTCTCAGAACTATTTATGCCAGAATCAGTTCCCGATTCGTAACCAGTATTTTTTCCAAGTGCGTTGGCATCCAGATCTATTCGGACCAATTTAATGAACAACTCTGTAAGACAGGGGAGACGATTTGATTAGTGAAATAAGCATTAACAAGAAATCATTTAATATCTCAAAATGCCAAACAGTCTTCAACTTTAACATTGAGATTGTTTGCTTGTTTGTATCATGACTGCCGCCAAGGAACTTCTCATCACCTTACGTAGGAAACTGTTTATTTTCATAAAACCCAGTGACAAGGTTTGATTTAATTGGGAATGGAAACAATTAATTTGGCAAGACTGGAAAACTTCAATGGAATTTTGCCAGAGGTATAACGTCCCAGGGCACCTCCTAGTTTAGAGGAATCACCAATTCTCTGGAGCCCATCATAGCTGAAACTGAACCCTGGAGTTTCCCCTGTGGCCTATACATTCAAATGAATGCCATGTTGAATTAAATACCTTTTATTTTCTGCTGTTGCTCCAACACGGCAAAGACATTGTCACGCCTGAAGGTAGGAGGAACTGCTGCTGTGACTGAAGCATCGGTTGGAAATCCAGAAGGATCATCTTCATCAAAGTCGGCATCATCAGAGCCAGGTACATCAGAATATCTGGCCAGCTCAGGATCTGCATTAACATCCAAATGTTGTCCTCCAGCACTGCTGGTACTTTCATCCAATCGGACCAATCGAATGAATAAATCTGAGAAATAATTGAAATAAGAATATTTTACATTCACTGAAGCTTTCTGTGACTGACATCAGGGTGTGTCAGCCAGCAGAGGCACACATTCTAAGTCGAGCCCAACAGATATATTTGTTTCACAAATACAATGGCCATTTTTTATATGATAGCAAAACACATTTCACCAAATAAACAATGCAGAAAAATACTTTAGCGGCTGGAAATGGTATCGTTACATAGTTTGTCCAGCTGAATTTATTTACTCTCTAGTATCGGTATCAGCCCCTCTAAAAAAAATCCAAACTGGTTGGGCTCTAATTCTAAGAGCTCCATTGCAATTTAAATACCTGCTAATTTCAGTTGTTGCTTCAACTCAGGAAAGGCGTCATCCTGCCTGAATGGCACTGCTGTCGGGCCTGGATCACCAGCAGCAGATCCAGAGGAAGTGTCGACATTGAGAGGCACGTCCCCTACAGAACCAGGAGTGTCAGTCTCTGAAGGTGTCGCCTTTGCTTTTGACATTTTGAATACATTATTTTCTGGTATTTAATAAGGTAAGTTCTTTTCTGCAGTTTGGTAGATACCTTTAAGGGCACGTCTTTTGCTTGGATGAATCCATCCCTTGGCTAATTGATCCAAAATTCTCTTTCTTCCAATTTTAGATCGTATGGAAGCCTTGTTTCGAGGCATCTGGAATTAAACAATTTAGTGATTCAACTGGACCTCCAGCAGAACAAAAGGAATCCAGTTCACATTTTCAACAAGGAATAAAGTACGGAAGCTCAGATCTCTGACAGAATGCTATCTGATTTTTGGGATGTGATCAAGAGCCTTAATCAGTCAGACAGACATCTCAGTTGAGGTCAAAGGAACCACAAGTTGACTTGTTTAAATATTCCCCAGGTGGAGATCTCAGTTAGGCACTACGTACTGCACGTTTAGGCAGTTTATGTTGTACATAACACTAGAAGAGAGGGACGGCAAGCCTGAAAGCCGAATGTACAGTGGCAGTGAACGTATCCCTCAACTTAACCGTAACAGAGTGCAGGAACATTCTGAACCTTCAGCAGTCACTCTCCTGTACATTTTACTTCCTTGCTGCTTCCATGGTTTGTGTGACTCACTTGTAAAACTGAAAAAATGACTTCCAGGTCTGGATTTCATGTCACCAGTCAACACTAAATGCTTCTATCACAGTTACCTACAGAAAGTAACAGCAAAGAAAAAAAAAGGACACACCTTTGCAAAATCCAGTATAGCATGGTTTGAGTTGTAACATCACTGATGATGTCAGCAAGCCCATATAAGCAGCATAAGATGTGGGTAAGTTTGGCTAATTTAAACTTTTCCTACTTAAATTAATCAATGGTTAACTTTAGTTATTTATTTAAACCAGATGATGTAAACTGAATTGACTGCCATAACACAACAAACCTGGGACAGCACATGGATGCAGTGATGACTGAGGGGGTACTGGTCAAATTAATCACCAACACGCTGTGGTTATCTGCATGGCTACACTAGAGATCTTTACAAAATTCTACTGTATCTGCGTTAATACTAAATGTCCTCCAGGTAGAGAAATTGCTCCATTTTAAGAACCTTGAGACCAAACTGTTGCTTAGAGTAGTAGATGATGGTGTTTGGGTAATGAATGGTTTATTCTCAGTGTCCGCTTTGACCTGGAACCTCTGAACTCAGGTTCCTCTTGTGCCAACTTGAGTTAACACTGTGTTGGTTAGATATGAACTCTGATAGCTACAGACCGTTAACTAGGGTTTGGTTAGTGTCAAGGAAGACATGTTCTGCATAGCAAACTTCATGTCATATGATTGGTTAGTTTTTGTCAGTTAACAGGATTGTGGTGCCATTAAATAGTCTAGAAGCAGAGGTATGTAAAGTGGACTTACATGGGTGGGTGGGGATCACCTGCCACAGGTGATTTCACTGATTAGCTTCTCTACCTCCCTGAAGAGTTGAACTAGTCAGAACCAGCTGGTTTAGTGTGAGATTACCCTCCTCTGGAAAGATTTACTGTCAGTATAATTAATGGCACCAAGTCTGCAGCAGTATTTCTAAAGCTGTGAGGCGGTAAGTTTCTAATTAATAATCAGACGTTGTGGCCTTTGACGGCGTGTTGTTGCACTAATAAATAACTTGTGTAACGGAAGTAAAATTTTGAAATAGCGGGGTTTCCAACAGGACGTGACGTAACCTAGCCTAACATTACAAGCTTATATAAAAAAAAAGTTTTAAATATTTTAATATAGCACTCTCACAATCCGTTTCTACAGTTAAAAACAACTTTCCCTCTCAAACGTCCGCTCGCAGTGTTGCTAGCGTTAGCCCTGTTAGCTTAGCAGACTCAGACAGGTCTACTGTAATTCGAACAAACACGTCAAACGCAGCCTTTTCCGCAGTTTTATTTTTTTGAAATTAGTATTTTTTTCCAATTAGAATTAAGAACACGTTACCTGGGACCCTTTTATAGCGATTTTCGTAGAGCTTTTTTGTTCGGCAGTTGGTCGGACGCCTTAGTGGCGCTCTCTCGCCACCTAGCGAGCGGGAGTGTGGTGACTCGACTGACTGTATACAGTCTCTGAGATTGACGGACCAAAAAAAAAAAAAAAAAAAAGCCTTTATGCAAAACACACATACTATTTCACTCTGAGACCTTCCTCCCCCCCCCACAGTGGGCTCGATGTCACTATTTGCGTGGAGTCTCTCAGTCACTCATGCAACATTTCTGAGATGACATCAGGTGTACCGATCTGATGTGTTGGGTACATTGGGATGTCGATTATTTTTTGGACTTTGAAGGTCAAGGTTACCGAGGTGTACTTCTTAAAAATCTTGAGTGCAGCAACGCCTTTTCTAATTGCTTGATTGTCAGCAAACTTTGTGTGCGTTAAGCATGCGTGGTGACCCCAAGAAGGCTGTTGTCTGTAGGGTCAAAGGTCATAATTACTGAACTGTATTTTGTAAAAGTCAGCAAATGCAGCTGCATGGTGCATCTTCTGCAGAAATGCATCACTTGGAAGAGCGCTGTGGGTTACTGCAAACTGTATGCGTGTTTCTTGCCTTAAGGTACTTAAGGTAACTCTACAGTTTGGTCCACAAGTATCTGGGAAATGGCCATTTTTGTAACTTTGCCTGTGGATACCACCACATTCATCCATTCATTTTCTGCTGTGTATCCGTGTCATGGGACAGTAGACATTGCAGTAGAGTTGAAATTCTACTACATGTGTTTGTAGTCTAGACTTTAGTGTTTAACAAAAATATTACTGACCTTTGTCAAAAAAGCAGTGGCGATCTTGGATTTGGAAAGGTCATTTCAAGCTGCATGCTGCTTAAGCCACACCTGCTCCTACTTTCCATCATGGCATGTGATAAGATGATAGCATTTGAATCTGGGTTATGTTAAACTGGAGATAGATGACTAATTTTCTGACTGCATTTCTTGATAAATTTTGTGTTTTGTAATGCCATGAAAATGTTATAACAAAGAACCAGCTTCATGACGATTCTGTCCCACGTGGAAGCATGAAAATCAGCAACAGAACAGATGTGTTCAGAAGTAATTTGAGTGACACTGCTTTTTTAAATTAATTTATTCCTATTTCATTTATGAAATCAGATTCATTCCAATATTAATTACAAAAAGAAAAAAACAGTCTGCAATAAATAAATAAATAAAACATAATAATACTGGTCAGAGAAGAGTCAAAATGTTTCCTTTCATCACTTTAGTTATTTCGTCTAACAATGTAAGATAGGCTTTTATTGCTAGCATTCTTACTTTATGACATCTTAGAGATCTGGTGTGCATAGAAGTCCTGTGTCTTGCTGGTAATTCTCTACTATAGTGTACCTTCTACTTAATGATACAGTATCTGGGGTATGCCAGCACAACTTTAGACCATTTTCATTGTGTGTTGAGGACAAGTGTTGCATTGCAGTGCACTCAGAATTCTGGGGGTAACAAGCTCCGACTCAGGAAAAGTGCAATGGAACATCTAATCAGGTCAGAATTCCAAGTTAGAAACTCGGGCAAGAGCTGCGTAACTGAAATTCGGCAATCTGACATCACAGCAGTACTGTGGCACACGTGGTGAGTGCTAAGCAGAATGACTTTTTTGTTCATTTTTACTTTATGCAGTAAAGACTTGAGTTGTGAATTTTGGTGTTGCTGTCCCTCCAAAGATGGCAGATGAAAATATCACTGAAAGGAGCTCTGATGTTCCTTGTCATAGTCATGAGTTTACTTGTAAACTCATGACTATGACAAGGACTGCCCCTCGTACTGTAGGGTCCATGTTTGGAACCTTGGAACACATTTAGATCGAACCTCGGAAATGCCAACTCAAAATTATCGACTTCCGAGGTGCAATAGAATGCAACGGTAACGCTGCCTTCTTGTAAGGTTTGTATCTTTAAAACAAGATTAGATAAATCGGGTATTTTTTTAATCTTTAGGAAAACTAATCTTTCTAAAGAACACTGTTTAGGTTTTTGAACCAGTTCCTTCTGATTATCCCGTGAGTTGGCAATAAAGGTTTTGTTTCACTGGCTTCTGTCTGTGTCATTGTGGACAAGATTACTAAAAACTGCTGGACAGACTTCCTTCAGACTTGGTGGGAATATTATTTGTATAGATATAAAGAGGTGAATAGACTTTGGAGTAGTTTGGTCGGAGATTAAGGAAAACAGGGTCTCTCTCTCTCTCTCTCTCTCTCTCACACACACACACACACACACACACACATATACATTAAGCCTAGATGGATGATCTAAAGCATATATTGATCAGCAAAAGATTTGATTGATATGACTGGCTTCATAATGTATATTTAGTTGTACATTTATATTGTGGTCCGCAGAGTGTTGATTCACTCCCTGGAACCAATGTTTCTGATCAGAGTACCAGTTTGTGTAACTGGGAACTAGCATGCAGAGAAAGAAAAAGTTCTTTGATATTCCACGATGGGCAGCAATGTGAGCGACGTTCCGGTTGCCAGGCAGAGCACCGCTGCAAAGGAGCAGTTGAGATTTTCTCTTTAGTGGTGACACTAATGTGATGCACTGCTCCGACTGACAGTGTGTGTGTCCAGCAGTGTGTGTGTGTGTTTGCCCTGCAGCTCCAATCACCTCTCAGTGTATAAGAGCACAGCTTCATCCAGCTCACATCGACCCCTTGGTGTTTCCTCCAATCCTCCTCCACGTCCACACGCATTTACTCACATAGAACTTTCTGCAACTCTTAGAAATCTCTCTCTCTCTCTCCCTGTGCAGCACCCTCGTACTGTCAGACACACTGACTTAGTTTTACAATAGACTTTCTCAGCGTCTGTACTGCTGCTGTTGTGCTTTAAACCTGAAGATTTTGAAGGCAAAAGATGTTCAGTTGCTTTCAAGAAAAACGCAAATGAAAAAGCTCCAGTGGCTGTGATTGTAGAGACTGTGTGTATGTAAAACAGCTTTAAGATCTGATGTAGTTTTATCTGAAACAGAAATAACAATGCTTTATTTAGGAAGTCAGTTTTGTCAGTTCAGTGGAAAGAAGAAGGGGGAGACACATTTAATTTTAATTTAAATGTGTTGAGCGTGCAGAGTAAAAAAACGTCAGGAAAGGTCCAATAATAAAACTGGTTCTGTTTAAAATACTTTACAAACCTGTTTGGTGAGAGTCAAGTGACTATTCAGGGGTGGATCCAGCTTCAGGTGGAGGGGGTTGTGACTTGGTAATGTGGACAGCTAAATACAGACTCAAGTCATCGTTTTAATACACAATCTTAAATGTTCAATTTTAATTCTGCATGCAGCAGCGTTCATCAGTCAGCCTTTGTGTTTGCAAAAACCTTTTGTTATATGGCTGGGGGGGCCTGGCTGCCGGTTTGTTTGTCTTTTTGTTTTCCTCCCAGGTGGCGTGCATTTGGGACTGAGTGGCTGTGTTGCTGAGGCTGTCAGGACCTCACCCTGATCACCTGCGACTCGTCAGGACTCACAGCTGAGGTGCATCTGGATGGATTGGAGCATGTTGGCATTTAAGACTGGAGTGCACAGTGTGCATTTGCCAGAGACTCGACCTTGTGACCAGACGGGTGAGATCGTCGTCTCGGGAGCCATCTCATCAGCAGCGGACGCTGAGAATGTCCAGGTTTGATGCACGGTCTGTGAAAGAGGAGGGGGTGAGGTCTCACGCTCGTCAGCACACTTCCTGAGGTACGTTGGATTTTGTGACTAACAGTTATACAGTCAGTAAATGTGGTGTCCCTCACACCTTATTGTATTGAGCTGTATGTTAGTCATGTATCAGCTTCCACTGCGGTGGAGTTTTGTGAACGGGATGTTCCATGCCTGCAGGTTGGGAAGCTGATCAGTAATCAAGCCAGGAAGTGTTTGCTGTTTGTACACCTTTAAGTGTTCTGTGTGTAGAGTGTGGACTCACATAATGGTTCCTTCTTTCACAGACTCGGTTGTTGCGGCCACCTGGGGGGTGTCGGCGGGGTCCTTGGGTCCGAAACAGCTTCTGGCTCCGGACCGTTAGCGCTGCTGGGAGCGCACCACGCCAGGCCGCACCTTTTATTATATTATCACTGTTATGTATTAAATTCAGTTAGCCTTTGTACCGTGCTCTGCTTATTTCATACTGGGTCCTTCAAACGCTGGTCGGTTCTCCGAGCTGCGTCCGACACATAACACCTTTCCCATATTCAATCACATCGTCGGCCACCAGCTAACTTGTGTAGGTTTTTTCCCCAGCAAATTTTATTAGCAATGAACAAGAGACGCGACGATGATGAATGAGAAGTTAATAGAAGTATCACCTGTGAGCAAATAAAGATCCCTTAAGTAATTTAACAGTGTCAACAGCAATATGCGTATTCAGTAATAAGATGAAATGAGTTGATAGTATCTTGGATCCTTCGCATTTACCCTTTATCCTGATTGCTGACCTTTGATCCCCAGTCACAGATTGTTGGTCATGAGCTTTGATCCTAATGCCTCTGTCTCCATGTCAGTAAAAGTTGGGTGGGTGGGATGGATCTGGATTTGCACCAAAGTTGGAAAGTTTCTTCCTTTTGCCTAAGATCCTCTTCTCTGCCAACTTACATTAGTCGTTTCGTCCATTTATGCATAATCCTGTGGAAGTCAAACCAGCGGACAGATTCTGCTGGTCACATAACCTGTCAGATTTTTGCACCAGTTGTCTTGTTATATTTGAGAGAAACTCACCTATGACTCAGTGGTTAGCACGGTTGCCCCACACCATAATGTCTGGTGTTTGATTTGTTTTACTGCTGCTCCTTAAACTGGATAAGTTTAAAATAAAAACACTCCACACGTTTTTAATCTGGTTTAATTCAAATTATTGTATTTATATAGCATTGTGAGTTAGGTCTAACCATAACAACCCTCCTGAGCAAGCACACAGGTGACAGTGGTAATGTAAAACTCCCTCTGGTGATAAGGAGGTAGAAACCTCAAGCAGACCAGACTCAGAGAGGCAACCCACTGCTTAGGCCATCCTAACAGTTCCAAGGTTTTTTTTTAACAGATGTTACAAGCAGAAAACAAAACTTAAGAGCACAAAAACAGTTTTTAATTGAAATTAAAAAGCAGTCCATCTTGTGTCTTTAGTCTCTGTGCCTCCAGGTGCTTGAATTATCAATAATTTAGAATAAAATTTATATTATCTTGTTCTGAAATGTTTTTAAACTGCTCCATGTGAGGAATAACTTTTTAAAAATCTAGCTGGTTTTTGGCTCTGAATTTAAACTTCCACATTAAATTTGATATGGTGTTGAAGCTCAGCAGCCACACACGCATACGAGGTCTATTAGAAAAGTATCCGACCTTATTATTTTTTTCAAAAACCATATGGATTTGAATCACGTGTGTTGCGTCAGACAAGCTTGAACCCTCGTGCGCATGCGTGAGTTTTTCCATGCCTGTCGGTTGCGTCATTCGCCTGTGAGTAGGCTTTGAGTGAGGAGTGGTCCACCCCCTCGGCGGATTTTCATTGTCAGGAAATGGCGGAATGATTTGGGCTTTTTTTCCATCAGAATTTTTTCAGAAACTGTTAAAGACTGGCAGGTGGAAACCATTCGAAAAATTTATCTGGCTTTCGGTGAAAATTTTACGGGCTTCACAGAAAATAAGGACTGTTACTACAGCTTTAAGGACGCTCGGCATGCCGCGCTCTGTGCCACGCTCTGTGCCGCCATCGAGAGCCACAAACCACCAGATCATTTCTAAACGGATGGCTCTGTGGAGCCGGACTGTCCTGTGCACTTTCTCTGGTTATCACAAGAGCTGGACATCAACCATTTTCCGGCAGATTTCACTTTTAACAAGAGATTTTGTCATGGAAAGCCGAACGGAGGCTTCGCGCGTCACAACTGATTTGCTGATGGAGCGAGACAAAGGAACACATCCGTTTTGGTCTCACAGGACGGCTTTGAGATGGCGTTCAGACAGCTGTCGGTGGTTTTTCCATCGAGTCATTATCCGAGAAATTGTGGATGTGCCTGGACATGCCAGAACATGTCCCGTGAGGCTTCATCACGGCGTTGCTGTGCGCCATGTGGCACCGCCGCGACGCGCGAAGCCTCCGCTCCTTTTTCCATGACAAAAACTCCTGTAACAGTGGAATGTGCCGTTCATTTCCAAACTGGACGCTGTGTTTTATCCGGGATGTCGTCTGACTAGCACAGGAATTGTGAAAAGATGTGGACATCAGCACTTTTTTGGCACATTGAGACAGACGTGCGGAGGAATTTTGCGTGTCGCGGCGGTGCCGCATGGCGCAAAGCAACGCCGTGATGAAGCCTCATGGGACATGTTCTGGCATGTCCAGGCACATCCACAATTTCTCGGATAATCACTCGATGGAAAAACCACCGACAGCTGTCTGAACGCCATCTCAAAGCCGTCCTGTGAGACCAAAATGGAGGTGTTCCTTTGTCTCGCTCCATCAGCAAATCGGTTGTGACGCGCGAAGCCTCCGCTCGGCTTTCCATGACAAAATCTCTTGTTAAAAGTGAAATCTGCTGGAAAATGGTTGATGTCCAGCTCTTGTGATAACCAGAGAAAGTGCACAGGACAGTCCGGCTCCACAGAGCCATCCGTTTAGAAATGATCTGGTGGTTTGTGGCTCTCGATGGCGGCACGGAGCGCGGCATGCCGAGCGTCCTTAAAGCCGTCCTTAAAGCTGTAGTAACAGTCCTTATTCTCTGTGAAGCTCCTAAAATTTTCACCGAAAGCCAGATAAATTTTTCGAATGGTTTCCAGGTGCCAGTCTCTAACAGTTTCTGAAAAAATTCTGATGGAAAAAAAGCCCAAATCATTCCGGCATTTCCTGACAATGAAAATCCGCCGAGGGGGTGGACCACTCCTCACTCAAAGCCTGCTCACAGGCGAATAACGCAACCGACAGGCGTGGAAAAACTCACGCATGCGCACGAGGGTTCAAGCTTGTCTGATGCAATAACACGTGATTCAAATCCATATGGTTTTTGAAAAAAATAATAAGGTCGGATACTTTTCTAATAGACCTCGTATAGTCCAATGGTCGCAACAACCGATGGCTCAAAAAGCATCCAAATGGTCAAGAGCAGACTTTCAGTCAGTGGAATATAATTAGAGTGATTGTCAGTCATAGTAACATTCTCCAGAATATGTCCTTTAATATTCTAATATTAAGATTTATATCACCACACAGGTGAGTCTGTTGAAACACAGCTCTGAATTTAAGCCTTTTATATTTAACGGTTTTCAAACACATTCCATTTAGCATATTTTCTTGTCTTTAGTTCTTTTATTTTTACACTTTCCCATTTATTTTGTGTCCATGTATCTTCAGATCTCAGCTGCCTTTTAAAAACTGCAAAACGGGTTGAACGTGTGGACAGCTGAGCCCGATGTTACCTTCAGTCGAAGGACGGCACCGAAGGGGAAAAACATAATCAGTTTTTAAATTTAATGAATAAAGATGAAGCGCTGACCTCACCTGTCCTCGCGTTTCCAAAATGAGGCCATTTCATTATTTCAGTTTTGTCAAATTTGGCGGACGTGACTGCAAAGCTCAGTTTTTGCATGACTGACACGTCAGATGAAAGAGTGATGGAGGGAACATAAAGAACAAAACACTTTTAATATTCATTTCTTCCACTCGTCATTTACTTTTTTTTTTTTTGTTAATGAAGTTGAATTTTGCTGTTCGACCAAAGAAGAGACATTCTAGGATGATAACAAACTTGATACTTTACAGATCATTTTTGATTTCTGATCAATCATTTGTCGTGTCAGAAAAATATTGACCACAGTTAATCTGCATGTCGGAGCAGGTAGGTCAGTGGATAAGGAGTTGGACCTGGGTTTGATTCCTGGTCTAACTTCATGTCTGTGTTTTTGGACAAGTGCAGTCATCTGCATAGTCTCAATCCACCCAGCTGTAAGTGAGTACCAGCCTTGGCTGGAGAAGTAACCTGTGATGAACTGGAGTCACATCCAGCAGGATTCACAGACTCTGATCCTCGTCAGTCTGCAGAATCCGGGAATATGCACCGGCACAAACTGGCCTCAGGGTCTTTATAGGACTGGCTTACTTCTTCTTTGTCAGACCATAGTCATAGCTTCTCATTACCCAAATTCCAGCTTCTGGAGAGACCAAACACCAAAGACGTCCAGCCATCATCTGAGGTCACAGATTGCCACCAAACCGGCAATCACACAATACGACCGAAAGCAGCAGGACCCTAAATACTTGAACCTTTAGGCGCTTGTAAACATATTGACATCAAATCTGAGCAATTCCATGATGTGACTTAAAGTATTTGATTGTTTATTTGGTGCTTCGGAGTATCCACTGATTGCATGAAGATCACAGTATCGTCCATGAAGTCGAGGTCAGTCAAACAAAAATACCAAAGCTGCTGGTGTCCAACAGTCTGTCTGTCCAAGCTCTGAACAGTGTTGGAGCCAGAACAGTCAAATGGCTTCAAAAACAATAGATAAAATGTTAAGTGTCAATAATATTCTGAATCTTCAATTTAAAGGCCTGAATAATTAAATATTAGGAGTCTTTAGTGTATAAAAATAGAATATGTAGAAAATTTGAATAAAATAAGAAAACGTGCCAATAACACGAACATATCATTGTGCTGCGTTTGATACCGTGGATCATCATGTTTTACTCGAGCATTACTTTGGGATTACTGGAAGTGCCCTTGCGTGGTTGATGTCATACCTGTCTAGTCATTCTCACTGTGTTTTATATGATAACACTACCTCTAACCTTAGTGACATGAAAGTTGGGGTTCCACAGGGTTCTGTCCTGGGCCCCCTGCTTTTTCCCTATATATATAGCACCCCTTGGGCATATATTGCAGCATTTTGGGATTGCCTTTCATTGCTATGCTGATGATACTCAATTGTATATGCCGATATCTGCTGGTAATCTAATTTCTATAAAAACACTAGAGGATTGCCTTGCATCAGTGAGAGGCTGGATGTCTTGTAACTTCCTACTCTTAAACTCTGATAAGACTAAAATGATGGTTCTTGGTCCAGCAAGATATAGGCATCAATTTGACCAGCTAGCGCTTGACCTGGGTTTATGTGTCATACATCATACGGATAAGGTGAGGAACCTTGGGGTGATTTTTGTTCTTGCATTGTCCTTTGGCCCCCATATTAGGGATATTACGAGAAGTGCCTTCTTCAATCTGCGAAATATAGCAAGGATTTGTTCCATGCTGTCTATGGCTGATGGTGAGACCCTGGTCCATGCTTTTGTTTCCTCCAGATTGGATTATTGTAATGTCCAACTTTCAGGGTTACCGCAGTCCAGCATTAGGGGTCTTCAATTGCTTCAGAATGCTGCTGCCAGACTTTTGACATGAGGCAGAAAGTTTGACCATATTACACCTATTCTGGCATCTCTTCATTGGCTGCCTGTCTCTGTGAGATCAGATTTCAAGGTTCTACTTTTAGCCTTTAAAATTGTTCATGGACTGGCACTGACCTACTTAGCTGATTGAATTAAACCCTATGTACCGGCCCGGGCTTTGTGCTCACAGGATAAGATAAGATAAGACTTTATTGATCTCACATTGGAGAAATTCACATGTTACGTCAGCTCTTAATAAACACACAAGATGAGTGCGAGTAGAAGAAAATGTGCATCAAACAGCGTGTGCAAAGATAAGCAATAATAATAATAATACTTGTAACAATACAATAAAATAAGAAAATGAGGTAGAAATTATAAGTATATATGCATATACGCGTATAAACATGATTGGAATTAAAAAATAGGAGCATCTTATTTACAATATAACCAGTACAATCTAACCAGATCCTTACTCTGGATGGCATTACCCTGACCTCTAGTAATACTGTGAGAAATCTTGGAGTCATTTTTGATCAGGATATGTCATTCAATGCGCATATTAAACAAATATGTAGGACTGCTTTTTTGCATTTGCGCAATATCTCTAAAATTAGAAAGGTCTTGTCTCAGAGTGATGCTGAAAAACTAATTCATGCATTTATTTCCTCTAGGCTGGACTATTGTAATTCATTATTATCAGGTTGTCCTAAAAGTTCCCTGAAAAGCCTTCAGTTAATTCAAAATGCTGCAGCTAAAGTACTGACAGGGACTAGAAGGAGAGAGCATATCTCACCCATATTGGCCTCTCTTCATTGGCTTCCTGTTAATTCTAGAATAGAATTTAAAATTCTTCTTCTTACTTATAAGGTTTTGAATAATCAGGTCCCATCTTATCTTAGGGACCTCATAGTACCATATCACCCCAATAGAGCGCTTCGCTCTCAGACTGCAGGCTTACTTGTAGTTCCTAGGGTTTGTAAGAGTAGAATGGGAGGCAGAGCCTTCAGCTTTCAGGCTCCTCTCCTGTGGAACCAGCTCCCAATTCGGATCAGGGAGACAGACACCCTCTCTACTTTTAAAAGTAGAGAGGGTGTTAAAACTTTCCTTTTTGCTAAAGCTTAGTTATGCTGCTATAGACTTAGACTGCTGGGGGGTTCCCATGATGCACTGAGTGTTTCTTTCTCTTTTTGCTCTGTATGCACCACTCTGCATTTAATCATTAGTGATTGATCTCTGCTCCCCTCCACAGCATGTCTTTTTCCTGGTTCTCTCCCTCAGCCCTAACCAGTCCCAGCAGAAGACTGCCCCCTCCCTGAGCCTGGTTCTGCTGGAGGTTTCTTCCTGTTAAAAGGGAGTTTTTCCTTCCCACTGTCGCCAAGTGCTTGCTCACAGGGGGTCGTTTTGACAGTTGGGGTTTTTCTGTAATTATTGTATGGCTTTGCCTTACAATATAAGGCGCCTTGGGGCAACTGTTTGTTGTGATTTGGCGCTATATAAATGAAATTGATTTGATTTGATATCACTGAAAAAGTCTTAAGTCTATAAAAAGTAAAAAATTAATAAAATAGAAGTGTTGGCAATGTTAACCGAATCTTCAGTAGGAAAGCCTGAAAAATAAAATACAGAATATTAATGAAAAGAAAGAAGTGCGTCTCTGAGCCTTCAGTGTAAAGGCATTGCAGTAACGACTGTCTGCCAGTAGGCGGTGTGATGCTCCATCTTTGACAAGCTGTTTCGAGGAAAATGTTAAAGTGAAATAATCAAAATGTCTTTCCTTGGCATTGACACCAAAATAAAATGAATTTCTTAATATCATTTTTTTTATTTCTTTAAAATTTAATTAAAGAGTCAACAGAATATTGTGGAGGATCATGTGGGTTGAGATGATGACTAATGTTGTTCATGATGGTGATTAATGAAAGTCTGGGAAATGTCAGAGCACTGATAAGGATTACTGATTAGATAATTGATCAAACTTGGTGACAGGCAGAGTGTTGTGACTGAAGATGATTACAGAGTTGATGTATTATTGATTCATGATTGATGTTGTTCAGATTAATGAAGTTTTAGTTCAGTAACAACCAGGGCGGGGGGTGCCCAAGTGGTTAGGGTGCTTGGTTTCAATATGAAAGTTTCCTGGTTGAAACACCACCCTCGCCACATTTCTTCATGTAATGTGAAGTTGCATCATGAAGGGATTCTGGTGTAAAACTTGTGTTTGGATCTGTGGCGACCCCGAGCGAAATCAAAGGAGCAGCCGAAAGGTTAAAGGTGGGCGGATTGATCCTAATATCGATACCAACACTGGTATTGATATTGAACGATCCTCATGTAAAAAGATCGATACTCAAGCATTTTTTTTCTCTCACACGCACTAACTGCTGCGCACGCAGATTCATCAAAGTCTACTCTCTGTCTGTAAGAGCAGCGCTGCGCTGTCGCACAACGCGGAGCAGCGCACCCTTGTATTGTGGTTTCAGTCCTCTACCTCAGGAGATTTTGTTTTAAGTTGTGTTGAGTGATATTTTTTTTAAAACAAAAATGTTGATTGTGAGAAAGTATTTTGTTGTCACATGTTTGGCGAAATTCTATCCTAGGTCTTTTGGATCCTTTGGATCTATGAAGCTTAAATATGAAAAGGTATCAATATCAGCGATACTGGGCCTGTATTTACTTGGTATCGGATCAATACCAAAATTCCTGGTATCGCCCACCACTATTGAAGGGACTTACTAGTTCACTGACAACCAGAAGATGAGCATCACTGAGTGGTTGGATGGTTGGTTTATGCCCCCCCCCAGAACCACAATGTCTCAAAACTGTTAGCTAACAAACCCCACCCTGCTACATTACTATTATTATTAGGCAAAGCTGTCAACCTACTGGTCAATCTTCATTCCTATTCTCACCTATGGTCATGAGGGTTGGCTGAAATAACTACATCGTGGGTAAAAGAAGTCAGCAGGGTGGCGTCTTGTAGAGATGAGGTGAGAAGCTCACTCATCCATGAGGAGCTCGGAGTAGAGCCACTGCTCCTTCGCCTTGAAAGGAGCCAGCTGAGGTGGTTTGGGCATCTGGTAAGGATGCCCCCTGAGCGCCTCTGAGGGAAGTGTTCCAGGCACGTCCATCTGGGAGGAGACCCCGGGGAAGACCCAGGACTAGGTGGAGAGTTTATATCTCCACACTGGCCTGGTAACACCTCGGGAGCCACCAGTTAGAGGTGGTCAATGTGGCCCGGGAAAGGGAGGTACAGGGTCCTCTGCTGGAGCTGTTGCCCCCGTGACCCAGTCCCAGATAAGAGGTTGAAGATGAGTGATGAGTATTGTTATAAATCAATCTATTATAAGGATAAGTTGAGTTTATCACACTTAAAAAATGGATCATTGGATGAAGTTACATTTTGGAGCTGATTCCTGTCTAGTAAAATATATGTAACCCCAGCTCACATCAAGAACATCCATGCAATTTAATCAAGTTGGGGTTAGATGTATCTACTGGAGAGAAATCCTGAAAAAACTTAATTGAGTCCATCCAATGAGTTTTTTTTTTTTTTTTTTTTTTTTGCGTGAGGGTTAGAGAGACTCAGTCGCACACAGAACATAAAGAAACATTCAAATCTAGAGATTTTTGTCCTTTTTTAAACCTCTACTTATAATGGTCTATCGCAGTTTAAAGTGTTTTAACAGTTTAAAATCAGGTCATTTGCTTATACTCGTATTTGGCTGTTGTTTGTGTCAAGCACAGCAAACCTTTAATGGTTAAACTCAGCCGTTGCTACCACATTGTCTACAGCATTCTGCTGAATAATGTGCAGATGTTAAGGGGTTAAAAAAAATCATACCTATGTGACCAGAATAAAAACCATTTTAAGATAATTGTTTGTTTAGACCTGTTAAAACCAGGGGGAAATAAATGATCTTATTTAAATGACACTATTCAGAGTTTTAAATGCTGTTTCAACCTGTCAAACAGTTTGAGGCCAGTTAAAAATAAACTCTCTCATCCAACCAGATTAACATCAGTTTAAAATGCTCGTGTTCAATCAGAAATAAGATAAAAGTGGTTTACATGTTATATGTTTAAACATGTTTGTCACTGGTTCAGAATAGTTTAAAGTAAATTAAGGTCATTTTTATTTAAAAACAATCAGATCTTAATATTTGAGAAATTGCATGAAGTCAAAATGTCAAATTTTTATATTGAATGATGTTTAACAAATGACTGAGAACACTGTTAATTGACTTATCAAATAAAGAATTAGCTCCACATGTACACTAAAGCAGACTGTGTATTATATTTTGTCTGCACCACGAAAAATGTAGATTTCTAATGTTGCGTTTCACATCTTTGACGTGGAGGTGATTTTGACATTTTGTCATGATGAGGAAACCTTGTGTGAATGTTGAAACTGTGACATAATGCTGCAAACAATTTGACAATGACAGTTTTTGTAACATCCGTGAGTGTTTCTGATTAAGCTGAGAGTAAAAATTCATGTTTCTCTGGAAGGGATCTTCTCTTTCCATGCCGCAGTCACTCCACTCTGAGCACACCTGATCCCATCACATCGCACAAATGATGCAGACTCTGTTTTGATTTGTTCTTGGCTGGGGAGACCACATGGGGACCACTGCAGGGGTACGTGTGTGTGTGTGTATTTTTTTTTCCCAATTGGAGTTTCATCATGAAGGACATCTGGTGTAAAGCTTGTGCTGAGGATCTCTACCAAAAACACTTTAGACTCAGACCACGCCTCCTTTTCACAAAATAAATGCCACTAATCTGAAGAGTGAGTTCAACTGAATATGCATTCTGTATATGGACTGCATTTCTGGTGCACTTCTCCATCTGATGTGATGTGATTACAATGACTCTTCACATTCACTGATGTCAGTGTGCTGTCATGCAAAGTGCTCAGGCGCACACTGGGAGGAATGCTGACATAAAGAGCCTTGCTCAAGGGCACCTTTGAGAATTGTCTGACAAGAACAGAATATCCTCTGGTTTAATGCAGTGAATAAAGTAAGGAGGAAAAATGTGAATTATTTATGTTTGTAAACCATTAGTTATGCTTTGTATTCTATTATGTTACTCTTTTTAGTTTGTTACATTTTGATATAATTGTTAGAATTGATGTATTTTGACTGACTGTCAGCACTCACGTCTAAAGTTCAAAGTTTTGACTTCTCAGGTAAGTAATTAACGACGTTTGTCACTTCTGGGCCTCCATACATCTGCCTGGTGGCTCCAGAGGAGCTGTCCAGTCCGATGTGGTGCTGAATCTCTTCTGCGCTCATCAGCAGCTGCAGCACATAGACTTAACCGAACAATTAAAAGACATTTCTAAACCACATTCTTTCACAAGAAATATCCTTTAATTGTAAGGTCAAGCGTAGTGACCTTCTGTTACCGTCTTCTTGGAGGCCCCGTGGGCGGAACTTCACCTGGAAAAACAACGGAAAAATCAGTGATGTTACGTCACGAGTGCAGAGGATCAGTTTAATGTCATCAGGCTGAAGAGCAGAACAATCATCTCCAAGGACATTCCGAAACACCTGAACTTTAAGTGGATCTCTGAGCCACATTCAGGCCAAAGTGGTGCGGTGGAAGTTCAAGTACCCAAACTGTCTCGTCCACATAACGTTACCAGGTCCGTTTAGCAGATCTGGGTCCACAGATTTATTTGTTTTATTTATTTTAAATGTTTATTTCTGTCGAGCCCCTGCTCCCCTGAGCGCTTCTCGGTGTCACCTCCTCTCCGGGATCACCACTCGCCCAAGCCTCCCAGAATCCTCCTCTCCCGCGAAACCGCCGTGTGCACCCTCCCCGTTTCACTCATCCATTTCTCCTTCTCACAACGACCCCCCCTGCGCGTTCCTCTCCTCTCCTCGAGCTTTGGCGCATCACTTTCTCCTCGTTTCTTGAGAAAAGCTTCACAGGGATTTTACGCACGGTCCGTCGCAAGACGCTCACCGGTCATCCAGACGCACGAACACCACACCGGAGGAGAATGCGGGACTCATTTCAGCTCTTTTCCTTCTCAATTTGTTTGAAATAAATTACCTTTATAGTGTTCCGGTACGTTGCCTGGTGCCCCCCCCCCCCCCCCCCCCCGCGCGCTGCGTACCTCTCCAAAGTGGCAGGACAAAATTCCATCTCACGGTGGACACACTTGATCCAGTTTTCATTAAAGATGCATAAAAATGAGCGCGATTAATCCCGGCAAAGTTGCTTGTTGACAGAGTAGACTTCCTGTTCACTGAAGCAGGAAAATTCACGTCGTTCGATTTTTACGCACCAATAATGAAGTATAGTAACCCGGTCACCGAAAGCCTCAGTGCAAGGCGGTGGGGACAGAACCGATTCGAGGACAGAACCGTGCCGACAGAAAACCGGCTTCCTCCCTCAAAACTTACCGACCGAGTGAGGGCTCATCCCGCGGCGCTCCTTCACCTCCTCTCCTCCGCGGTGCGCACCGGCTCCCATCCACATCTCTCCACCTCCTTCCCTCGCCTCTGCTTTCTCCGGTTCTGCTTCCAGCGCCGTAGATAGTCTCTGCAATCACGTGGGTCGGGGAAGAACACGGAGAGAGAAAGAGAGCGAACGTCCCTCCGCCTCCCCCTTCGCAGTTTGCAGTGTGTTATGTCTCAGACTCGGAGGCACAGAGTCAGAGCTGCTCCTCCGGTGGAACCCGAGAATCAGACCCCCGGTGTCTGCGCTCTGCCTTACCCGCTTCCCTCCTCACTGACCTCGAGTTGCTTTTCTGCAGAACCCTGGAAGCTTCTGGTGATTTGTGGTTCTTCCGCTCTCGACTCCAGCCAACAGTTTTGGATCTGGTTTTATTTTCTTACTATCCGCTGGTGATTTCATTCAACACTGTGCCCCGCCACTGCTGCTGCTTTTACGCACCGACGTTTATTCGGGATCTGCTGAGCGCTGGATAAATAAGGGGAAATCTGCGAGTTGGATCTGTGAATGCGCCTTTTGGGCTCACAGTGGAGATGGAAATGCTGATGTGGTTGTTTCTGTCCCTGTGGATTTTGCAGTGCAACACCGTGAGCGCAGACTCCATCATTCACATCGGTAAGACGCCGAACCGGCTTCTCATTTGTCGCTCTTGGCTGTGCCACCGTGCGCTTAAATCACAAAATGTGACGTGAAAATCAGCTCGTGTAGCTTTTTGGAAACATTAGATCTGAATTACAATCGCACAGTTCGCGCGCATGCACTAAATTGCAAGCAGCTGATTATGATTCTAATCCGTGCCAGGCTGTTGCACCCGGAGTCAGACGCACGGAGACCCGCAGTGCATCCTCTACAAGTACCCGCAAAGTGTTGCGCCAGTCCCCCACCCCTCCATTCATCCTTCTATCCATCTCCGCCTCCTCCGTGCTCATGTCGATTCATACCACATGCGTGCTCGTGTGGCTGAGCGCAGACCGCCTCGACGTGGGTGTCTGGAGGGTTTCATCCATCCCTCCTCCGCCTTTTCATCCCCCTCTCTCTCGCCTCCTCATCTGTAAGCTTGAACTTTGAATTGGACGTGAGTGAAATGTTAATTAACTCTGCAAGAGGAGATGACAAAGGAAACAAACAGAGTGTTTCCGCTCTGAAACACGAACACATTTTTTTTTCATTTGAGTCGTGATTATTTGAAATCACTTTAGGATCACAAACAGAAGAGTGTTGGCGCACACATACTTTTCTGATTTAGAGGCTTCTCTTCCTCACTGCAAGGATGAGGCTTCAGTTTGTCACCAACAGTCCAAGTGCGCCACAATTCAGTTCTGCCGCAGCGCAGACAAACCGGGCCAGCGGCAGTGCCACATGCGGTGACCACTTCGATTTTAGGCGGGGGGGGGCTCTGAGCCATAAAGGAAAATAAGCTATCCAAACTGTTTTAAAAAATGTGAATAATACTGTGCAGTGCATATATTTACTACACTTTTTCCATTCTTGTGTTGTTCCTTTTATGAATCCACCAAAATTGGGGAAAATGCCATCCATACAAACACCATGACATAATATAGAGAATGAAGTTTTTTATTTGTACGTTTATATTTCTACACAGAGCATCATCAATTTTGTCATCTCAAAATGATAATGTTGTGGGTGAATGAAAAGAGCAAGTGTGGATGAGCAGACATACTGATGTATCAATGAATGGGTATAGATTATGGGTGGATGAATGGGTTTATATTGATGAATGGCTGGGCAGATGATGGATGACGATAGGTAGATGTTGGCTGGATGGGTACCAATGGATGAAAGGATAAAGGGCTAGGCAGATGGATGGGTGAAGGCGTAGGTTTTTCAGATGGGTGCATGTGTAGCAGCATGGTGTGTGTGTGACATTGAATGGGTGAATGTGATGTAGCATTGTAAAGTGCTTTGAGCATCTGCTTCAGATGAAAAAGTGCTAGAAATGGTCTATATAATGTACCATTTAGTCCATTTATGGATGATGGATGGTGTTTGTACCAATGGTTGAAAGGATTGGTGGATGGGTGATAGATGTACCAATGGATGAAACAATGCGATAGATGAATGAGTGGATAATTGATCTCAGGAAAACATCTGAATTGCACTGAGGTCAAATAAAACACTTACACAGGACTGTAGCAAACGATCAGCAGTGAGACAGCAGATTGCTGCTCCAGCTGAAGGTTAACTTACTTTTGAAACACTTGTGCAAAACAGATCTTATTTTTTCACTTATCTACAGTGATGTATCGGAAATCCCAAATGACACCAGGAAACCAAAATATATGGCAGTGATCTAGTGGTATTTAGTTTTAAGAGCACAAACATTCACTTCTTCATGAAGGAGGGCTTTCACTATGTGTACCTAATAAAGTGACAAATGTATATTTGTAGTCGACTACAGTCTCACTCACTCACTCACACACATCTGCCATTTGATGACAATAATGAATGTATTTAATAATCACAGTGTAGAACCACTGTAAACTGTTCAGGTGGGCCTTCACAGCATGTTAATTTTTACTCACTCTATAGTTGCAAGTGTAATTTAGTTGAGCTATTGATTTGAAATGCTTTAAAACTCGCCAGTTGAAGTTTGATGTCACTGGTAACCACCAGCTTCTTGTTTTGAATTCAGCCTGCAACACTAGCTTCAATTCAAAGTTTCAAATACTCCAGAGTGCTTCAGCTGCAATCTTTGCTTTGAATTATGTGATATCCTACACTGAAAAAAGTGAAACACAGTGCACTTCATTCAATGTACTTAATTACATTGGTCTAATGGAAAATTGTGGTTTCCAGTTTAAATCTGCTGGAATCACTTTACAAAATCATAAATATACATTGTGAGAAACTAAAAAAATTAGTTGTAACAAATTACATACATTTTTTAAAGTTGATCCAAAGTAGCATTTTTTTCAGTGTACATTGATCTCAAACACTTTGACTCGGTATCAAAGTTTACTTACTCCACAACTGGCTTCTTGTTTTCAATTCAGCCAGTGAACCGTTAGTTGAAGCTTCGAAATGTTTCGTACACCAGCAACCGCTTTATGTGCCAAGTCCAACTTCCAACTACTTTTGTCACACGACATCACATAATTCAAAGCAAAGATCAGCAGAAAGCTTTCTATGGAATCTTAAAGCACCGCTCAGGTCACAGGACTGTGAAAACTTTACGACCTTCCATAGACTTTCACTTGACCAGCGACCCAACCAGGAAGTGATGATGGACATTTAAACACTCTGACTCTGAGCAGTCCATACTTATTTATTAATATGTTATAGTATATTTCTTTTCTCAATATTTTGAGGGGGCAGCACCATAGCACCCCCTAGTAAGCAACCACAGCTGCTCAGGTCTCTGCAATGAAAATACACATTTGACCTTTGACATTACTTTCACTTAAATAAGTGGTTTTCCTCTTAATGAAGACTATAATTGAACTAGAATTCCCAAACTCACTTACCCACTCATCTTCAACCGCTTATCCGGGATCGGGTCGTGGGGCAACAGCTCCAGGAGGGGACTCCAAACTTTCCTTTTCCAGGCCACATTAACCACAATTATCTGGGGGATACCGAGGTGTTCTCAGGCCAGTGTGGAGATAGTCCTGGGTCTTCCCTGGGGTCTCCTCCCAGATGGATGTACCTGGAACACCTCTTTCGGGAGGTGCCCAGGGGGCATCCTTACCAGATGCCCGAACCACCACAGCTGAATCCTCTCAAGATGAAGGAGCAGCAGCTCTACTCCGAGCTCCTCACGGATGACCGAGCTTCTCACCTTAACCACCCTCCTAAGGAAACACTTTTCAGCCGCTTGTACCCATGATCTAGTTCTTTCGGTCATGACCCAACCCTCAGGACCATAGGTGAGAGTAGGAATGAAGATTGACCAGTATATGGAGAGCTTTGCCTTTTGGCTCGGCTCCCTTTTCGTCACAATAGCACGGAAAGCGAATGCAACACTGCCACTGCTGCGCCGATTGGCCAGCCAATCTCTTGCCCCACTGTCTCTTCCATTGAACCAGAATGGGCAATATTCAAAGCTTCCAATGCTGAAGCCGCAGTGGGAAGCTGTGGACTGAAGGTCTTAGGTACCTCAAGGGGCTGCAACCATTGACCACTGTGGTGGACACCTGTGGTCAGGGAAGCCATCTGACTGAAAAAGGAGTCCTTCCGGGATATGTTATCTCAGAGGACTCCAGAGGCAGTTGCAAGGTACAGGCAGACCTGAAGGGTGGCAGCCTCTGCTGTGAGGGAGGCAAAGCAGTGGGTGTGGAAGGATTTTGGAGTAACCATGGAGAAGCACCGAGGTGCTTTTGACAGACCGTGAGGCACATCAGGAGAGGGAAACGAGGAACCATCCAAGCTGTATACAGTAAGGATGGGACTCTGTAGGCCTCAACTGAGGAGGTAATCGGGCACTGGAAGGAACACTTTGAGGAACTCCTGCATCAGACTAGAGAACCCTCTATAGTAGGGGCAGAGCTGGAGGCTGATGGAGGATCACCATCAATTTCCCTGGTGGAACTCATTGAGATAGTCAAACAATTCAGCAGTGGCAAGGCCCCGGGGGTTGATGAGATTCATCCAGAAATGCTGAAGGTTCTGGGTGTGGAGGGACTGTCTTGGATGAGATGTCTCTGCAGCGTTGCGTTGAGGTCTGGGACAGTGCCAAAGGAGTGGCAAACTGGGGTGGTGGTCCCAATATTTAAAACGGGGGACCAGAGAGTGTGTACCAGTTACAGGGGAATCACATGACTCAGCCTTCCTGGTAAAGTCTAATCCAGGGTGCTGGAAAGGAGGGTTCAGCAGATAGTCGAACCTCAGATTGAAGAGGAACAGTGCGGGTTCCATTCTGGCCATGAACAACTGACCAGCTCTTCACTCTCAAAGGGATCCTGGAGGGGGCCTGGAGTATGCCCATCCAGGCTACATGTGTTTTGTGCTAAACGTTTTTTGTTTTCTGTGTATTGTTCTTCAGTCTTCATAAATTTGAGCAACAGATCTTCCAGGCTTCAACGTATTTAAAGAAAGAGCACCAACTGGATTATTATTATTATTTTAAATATTCTATGAAAACTTTACAAGTTGTCTGTGAAATTGTCAGGAGATCAGCAGCTGATGGGGAAACTTGAATCATTCTGTCAATCATTTTGTGTACTTCCACCTGACTGGTTGATTAGACATTAACTACTGAGTGAGAAACCTGATGGAGTTACTGTTGTCTACCTATTGGGAAATGAGAAGAGTTGTCTTATAATGCTTATTTGTCATAATGAAAACATCACAATCGGTCATCCTCTTGTTGTATGAGGTCTGTATATGGATTTGAATCATGTGTGATTGCATCAGCCAAGCTTGAACCTTTGTGCGCATGCGTGAGTTTTTTCACGCCTGTCGGTTGCGTCATTCGCCTGTGAGCATGCCTTGTGGGAGGAGTGGTCCAGCCCCCTTGGCGGATTTTCATTGTCAGGAAATTGGCTGATTGACTGCCGCTTTGCTTCATCAAAATTTTTTCAGAAAGTGTGAGAGACAGCCAAGTGGAAACCATTTGGAAAATTCAGATGGCTTTTGGTGAAGATCTTATGGGGATCACACAGATTAAGGACAATTACAACTGGATTAAAGACAGCCCACAGCGACTGAGGGTGTACCGTGCACCGAGCGGCGGTCGACAGGCTCCAATGACCAGATCATTTCCAAAGTGAACGCTTTGTTGATCTGGGACGTCGTCTGACTACCAGAGAAATGGCAAGACAGCTGGACATAGCACTTTTTCGGCACATTCCACCTGTTACAGGAGTTTTTGTAATGGAAAGCCGAGCAGAGAAATTCGCCACGGAGCCACTCAAGGCACGGGACAAAAGCACCTCCGCGTTGGTCTCACAGGACAAGCCCTAACATGCCCAGCTCTTGCACCATTCGGAAGATTCAGACAGCTTTCGGTGGCTTTTCAGTCGTGTGACTCTCCAAGAAATTGTGGACGAGCTGGACATGCCACAACATGTCCTGTGAGGCTTCATCACGGCTTTGCTTTTTGTTCTGTGCCCTGCGCCTCTGTCCCGATGCGCGAATTCCTCCGCACGTCTTTTCATGACAAAAAACTCCTGTAACAGTGGATGTGCTGTTCATTTCCAAAGTAAATGCTTTGTTGATCCGGGACGTTGTCTGACTACCACAGAAATGGTAGAAGAGTTTGACATCAGCACTTTTTCGGCATGAAAAGACGTGCAGAGGAATTCGCGCATCGGGACGGAGGCGCAGGGGGCTGGACCACTCCTCCCACAAGGCGTGCTCACAGGCGAATGACGCAACCGACAGGCGTGAAAAAACTCACGCATGTGCACGAAGGTTCAAGCTTGGCTGATGCAATCACACATGACTCAAATCCATATAGTTTTTGCAAAAAATAAAAAGGTCCGTTACTTTTCTAACAGACCTTGTATTTTTCTCTTTTAAAACTCTGAAAAACATTTCTCAAGTATTTGGATTTTACAATGGAGTGCCTTAATCATTTTAAAAAAAATAATTTTAAATTTCAGAATGTAGTACTGACGTATTTATGACAGATCCTTGTCATCCTCTGGTTTACGTGTTGATGACATTGAGACTCATGTTCATGTCCTGATGCAAGCGTCACTCTGGTGATTCTGTGAATGGGACGGCCCGCTGCGCTAACAACCACTCCTACAATCGCAAGAATTTCTGATGCAAGATTTTCTTATGCAAGATTTTCTTCCTGTCAGGTTAATAGTTTGAAAACTCCCCGAAAACCTTCAAAACATTTGGGGGTTATGAAAGAAATATTAATAGATCCAGATTTCAGATAGCTGATTGTGACGATCATTTAGTTCAGTTTGTCAAAACTATGCAATAAAATTTTGAAATGGATCTTATTTAGCTTTGTTCGATCAGTTTTCGCTACTACACTGCCATCTTCTGGTGTCTGCGTTGAAGTGCATATGCTTCAAACTGGATTACAAGGTACAAAAGTGGAAACATTCTTCAGTGAACTGAACTTGTATGAATGTGGTCAAACTGGATTTAAGAAGTCTGTATGCTTGTTTTTGATAACTGCCTGGATGATTATTTTATCTGTTATTTATTTTATGTTGTTACTTGTGTATATGTGCAGGAAATACATTTTACACAGGTCTGTAGAAATAAAATGGACCCACCTTGATGATCCCACTGCACGCCGAAATACTCAAAACACGAAACTGGAAGGTTAAAGGGTTGGCATTGTAAAGTCATGAGATTCGACCTGCACTGTTTTTGTTGTTGGGCTTTTCGCTCTTTTTATTACAAGTCTTTTGATTATTGTAGTACCTGTTGTAATGACAGATGTTGAAGACTTGAGATTTGTTTGTTTTTTTAATCAGTTTGAGGGTCTTGAAGTCTCCTGATGAGTAGAGGGACGAGCAGAGGTGTGGGTCACTTGTTGGCATGAGTGCTCTTGTGTGAGTAGAGGCTAATTCTTGAGGTACAGGATTCTCTGCAGATGTTACACAGGAGGATGCCTGCAGGAGGTGCACCTTGCCTGTGCTAAATGGATTGCATTTATATGGCACTTTTCCATCTGCAACAGATGCTCAAAGTGCTTTACAATTATGCCTCACATTCACCCATACACACAAACACACTGATGTCAGGGTGCTGCCGTGCAAGATGCTCACTACACACCGGGAGCAACTAGGGGATTAAAGACGTTGCCCAAGGGCCCTTGGTGATTTTCTGGTCTGGCTGGGTTTTGAACCAATGCTCCCATTTTTCTTTGAGAACCAGTGTTCTCTTGTACTTGAAGGCCTTAAAAGCCTTATGAACTCTTTTGGACAAACCTAATCAGTGGATGAACCAACACATTATCTTGGACACACTTTGGACCTGGTTATCTCTCATAGGCTGTCAGTTTCCCTTCATGACATATCGGACTCTGCTATTTCACATCAGTTCCCTGTTATTTTTTTTAATTTACTGCTCCTTCATCTGCTGTAAGCCACTCATTCCGGCCTCTCGCCGCTGCTTTCTCACCTCCCTGACTGTGAGGGAATTTGTTGCTGTCTTCGTGGACTCTGTTTTAAGCTATGAATGGATTGGTGTCTTCGTTACTCCCAGAAAACATCCTCTCTTCTTTCCACTCCACATGCTCAGTGATTCTGGACTCTTTTCGTCCCTTTTCGCTGTAAATTCATTAAATCAAGATCTGACTCCTGGTTAAATGCCATGACCTGTGCTCTCAGGCAATGCTGCAGAATGGCGGATAGAAGGTGGAAAAAGGACAAACAGGTGTCTCTGGGTATTCTGAGGGACAATCTGAGTACCAGAAGGCTATGAAGGAGGCAAAATCTCTCTGTCTCATATTATTTCCAGCAGTTTTCATTGACCCAGAGTGTTATTTCAGACTGTAAACTGAGTTGTAAACCCATGTAACTCAGTTTTGACAGACTACAACCATGACCTGTGAGCAGTTTCTTCAGTTTTTCATTGATAGTCTCATCAGTCAAACAGAATGCTGATCAAAACTGTAATGTTGAACTCTCTTATTCATACACATTTTGCTGTGCTCGAACAGTTTGAGCCCGTTTCTCTTTCATCCCTTCATGAAGTCGTGAAACACGTAAAACCTACAAGTTGTCCTTTGATGTTGTTCCAGCTAAGGTGCAGAAAGAGGTTTTTAATACTGTTGGGTCTCCTAAGTTTTATTAACTCTCATCTTAGTTCAGGGTCTGTTCAAGCTGCTTTTAAACATGCTGTGGTTCAACACCTTCTTTAAAAACATCACATCCACTTGTCAGTATTATCTAATTTTAAACCTGTGTCACATCTGCCATTTCTGTCCAAGGTTTTAGAAAAGGTTATGCAGTTAGTCATTTTTAGAAGATAATCATATCTTTGAAAAATTTCAATCTTGTTTTAGACACAGCACTAAGTCAGTACTTTAAAAAGTACATAATGGCATCACTCTGTCTGTGGATGCAGGGAATCCAGCTGAGTAGGTTCTGTTGAACCTCACAGCAGCCTTTGACACTGTGGATCACACAGTACTTGTTCTGCAGTTAGAACATCTTATTGGAATTCATGGTACTGTACTTAAGTGGTTGAAATTGTATTTGGCTGAAAGGAGTTTTTCTATTGTGATTGGTGACCTCTCCTCATCAACTGCTCCCTTGTGTTGTGGAGTGCCACAGGGTTCTATTCTTGGGCCTATTCTATTTTTTGCTGTTTGGGTCAGTTATAGTCCAGCACAACCCGTCCTTTCATTGCTATGCAGATGATCTGCAAATTTATCTGCCTATAAGAACTAATGGGAGCAATGCTTTGTCATCATTATTTAATTGTATTCGTGGTGTAATCAATCAATCAATCAATTTTATTTATATAGCGCCAAATCACAACAAACAGTTGCCCCAAGGCACTTTATATTGTAAGGCAAGGCCATACAATAATTACGTAAAAACCCCAACGGTCAAAACGACCCCCTGTGAGCAAGCACTTGGCAACAGTGGGAAGGAAAAACTCCCTTTTAACAGGAAGAAACCTCCAGCAGAACCAGGCTCAGGGAGGGGCAGTCTTCTGCTGGGACTGGTTGGGGCTGAGGAAGAGAACCAGGAAAAAGACATGCTGTGGAGGGGAGCAGAGATCAATCACTAATGATTAAATGCAGAGTGGTGCAATGCCGTCTAATAATACTGCCTAAGGGAAGCATGTATAAAGTGAATAAAATTGGTCCTAGCACAGAACCTTGTGGAACTCCATAATTAACCTTAGTCTGAAGAAGATTCCCCATTTACATGAACAAATTGTAATCTATTAGATAAATATGATTCAAACCACCGCAGCGCAGTGCCTTTAATACCTATGGCATGCTCTAATCTCTGTAATAAAATTTTATGGTCAACAGTATCAAAAGCAGCACTGAGGTCTAACAGAACAAGCACAGAGATGAGTCCACTGTCTGAGGCCATAAGATCATTTGTAACCTTCACTAATGCTGTTTCTGTACTATGATGAATTCTAAAACCTGACTGAAACTCTTCAAATAGACCATTCCTCTGCAGATGATCAGTTAGCTGTTTTACAACTACCCTTTCAAGTATTTTTGAGAGAAAAGGAAGGTTGGAGATTGGCCTATAATTAGCTAAGATAGCTGGGTCAAGTGATGGCTTTTTAAGTAATGGTTTAATTACTGCCACCTTAAAAGCCTGTGGTACATAGCCAACTAATAAAGATAGATTGATCATATTTAAGATCGAAGTATTAAATAATGGTAGGGCTTCCTTGAGCAGCCTGGTAGGAATGGGGTCTAATAGACATGTTGATGGTTTGGATGAAGTAACTAATGAAAATAACTCAGACAGAACAATCTGAGAGAAAGAGTCTAACCAAATACCGGCATCACTGAAAGCAGCCAAAGATAACGATACGTCTTTGGGATGGTTATGAGTAATTTTTTCTCTAATAGTTAAAATTTTATTAGCAAAGAAAGTCATGAAGTCATTACTAGTTAAAGTTAAAGGAATACTCGGCTCAATAGAGTTCTGACTCTTTGTCAGCCTGGCTACAGTGCTGAAAAGAAACCTGGGGTTGTTCTTATTTTCTTCAATTAGTGATGAGTAGTAAGATGTCCTAGCTTTACGGAGGGCTTTTTATAGAGCAACAGACTCTTTTTCCAGGCTAAGTGAAGATCTTCTAAATTAGTGAGATGCCATTTCCTCTCCAACTTACAGGTTATCTGCTTTAAGCTGTGAGTTTGTGAGTTATACCACGGAGTCAGGCACTTCTGATTTAAAGCTCTCTTTTTCAGAGGAGCTACAGCATCCAAAGTTGTCTTCAATGAGGATGTAAAACTATTGACGAGATACTCTATCTCACTTACAGAGTTTAGGTAGCTACTCTGCATTGTGTTGGTATATGGCATTAGAGAACATAAAGAAGGAATCATATCCTTAAACCTAGTTACAGCGCTTTCTGAAAGACTTCTAGTGTAATGAAACTTATACCCCACTGCTGGGTAGTCCATCAGAGTAAATGTAAATGTTATTAAGAAATGATCAGACAGAAGGGAGTTTTCAGGGAATACTGTTAAGTCTTCAATTTCCATACCATAAGTCAGAACAAGATCTAAGATATGATTAAAGTGGTGGGTGGACTCATTTACATTTTGAGCAAAGCCAATCGAGTCTAATAATAGATTAAATGCAGTGTTGAGGCTGTCATTCTCAGCATCTGTGTGGATGTTAAAATTGCCCACTATAATTATCTTATCTGAGCTAAGCACTAAGTCAGACAAAAGGTCTGAAAATTAACAGAGAAACTCACAGTAACGACCAGGTGGACGATAGATAATAACAAATAAAACTGGTTTTTGGGACTTCCAATTTGGATGGACAAGACTAAGAGTCAAGCTTTCAAATGAATTAAAGCTCTGTCTGGGTTTTTGATTAATTAATAAGCTGGAATGGAAGATTGCTGCTAATCCTCCGCCTCGGCCCGTGCTACGAGCATTCTGGCAGTTAGTGTGACTCGGGGGTGTTGACTCATTTAAACTAACATATTCATCCTGCTGTAACCAGGTTTCTGTAAGGCAGAATAAATCAATATGTTGATCAATTATTATATCATTTACCAACAGGGACTTAGAAGAGAGAGACCTAATGTTTAATAGACCACATTTAGCTGTTTTAGTCTGTGGTGCAGTTGAAGGTGCTATATTATTTTTTCTTTTTGAATTTTTATGCTTAAATAGATTTTTGCTGGTTATTGGTGGTCTGGGAGCAGGCACCGTCTCTACAGGGATGGGGTAATGAGGGGATGGCAGGGGGAGAGAAGCTGCAGAGAGTTGTGTAAGACTACAACTCTTCTTCCTGGTCCCAACCCTGGATAGTCACGGTTTGGAGGATTTAAGAAAATTGGCCAGATTTCTAGAAATGAGAGCTGCTCCATCCAAAGTGGGATGGATGCCGTCTCTCCTAACAAGACCAGGTTTTCCCCAGAAGCTTTGCCAATTATCTATGAAGCCCACCTCATTTTTTGGACACCACTCAGACAGCCAGCAATTCAAGAACATGCGGCTAAACATGTCACTCCCGGTCCGATTGGGGAGGGGCCCAGAGAAAACTACAGAGTCCGACATTGTTTTTGCAAAGTTATTAATTTTAAATTTATTAATTTTAGTGACCTCCGATTGGCGTAACCGGGTGTCATTACTGCCGACGTGAATTACAATCTTACCAAATTTACGCTTAGCCTTAGCCAGCAGTTTCAAATTTCCTTCAATGTCGCCTGCTCTGGCCCCCGGAAGACAACTGACTATGGTTGCTGGTGTCGCTAACTTCACATTTCTCAAAACAGAGTCGCCAATAACCAGAGTTTGATCCTCGGCGGGTGTGTCGTCGAGTCGGGAAAAATGGTTAGAAATGTGAACGGGTTGGCGGTGTACACGGGGCTTCTGTTTAGAACTACGCTTCCTCCTCACAGTCACCTAGTCGGCCTGCTTTCCCGGCTGCTCGGAATCTGCCAGAGGGAAACTAACGGTGGCTAAGCTACCTTGGTCCGCAGTGACTACAGGGGCCTGGCTAGCTGTAGAATTTTCCACAGTGCGGAGCCGAGTCTCCAATTCGCCCAGCCTGGCCTCCAAAGCTACGAATAAGCTACACTTATTACAAGTACCATTACTGCTAAAGGAGGCCGAGGAATAACTAAACATGTCACACCCAGAGCAGAAAAGTGCAGGAGAGACAGGAGAAGCCGCCATGCTAAACCGGCTAAGAGCTAGTAGCTGTGCTAAGCTAGCGGATTCCTAAAGACACACAAAGTGAATAATTTGTAAATAATTTTGAGGTGATTCAGCAGAGTGAGTGCTTTAGTTAAGGCACGTGAAGATTACACTGTGAAACAAATCGTTATCTAGGTAACTAGATCAATCTAACTGCGCAGATTAAACAGCTAACAGATACAGAAAAACACCGCTGTGCTCCAGAACAGGAAGTGATACAATACCGCAGTGAGAGCCAACCACCAGTAGAGGCAAGCAAGTGTAAAACAGTGACTGTCCCAAAACATCCTTTACCTGAATGATGGTATAACAGAAACCATTGTGTTTGGATGTTCTGGCATGCCAAATGTGGTAGCACCAAACTTTGGTGCTCTGGCTAATTACGTAAAACCAGCTGTCAAGAATTTGGGAGTGATATTTGACAGCTGTTTGAGGTTTGATCGACAGATAAATTCTGTTGTCAAAGCCAAGTTTTTTTTTTGTTTTTTTTTTGTAGCTACTGGCTAAATCTTCTAGCTAAAGTAAAGCACTTTCTCAGTAGTAGTGATCATGTGATATTCTAAAATGCACAACACTGTATAAGAGACAGAGTGTGTCATGTTTATTTAGTCGTCATGTGTTCTGGTGCTTTCTGTTGTTGATCTATACCTGTGCCTCATTTAGATTTGTATATTTAAGCCATTCTTTTTTTGTTTGTCACTGCCGGTCAATTACGTTCAGTTCTGAGTTCCTGTCCCATGTTCCCCATAACCCGTAAGTGTTTTTTTTTTTAATGTTTTGTCACCACTTTGTTTGTCTTGTTCACCCAGTCTGTTGTGACATTTTTTGGGTTTTTGCTGCTTGGCATTGTTGGTCACTATTGTATTATCACTGTCACTTTGGAGAATAAAAGCACTTGTAGTTTTTGAACTTAATCCTTTGTGTCCTGGCTGCCCTGCATCCTGGGGTCCAACCTTGACTCTCTGCAGTGCAAACCACAACAGGAAAGCTTACTAAGTGTTATAAGAGGTGATGTTACAGCAATATTGGATTAAAAAATGCCAATATGTAGCCAGACTTGCCTTTATGTCACCATGACTAATGGAATTACAGTTTTCAGAGCCTTGGTAGAATGACTGTTATTGTGAGAACACAGAATCCAGCAGTAACATTCCATCGTTTAATGGAAATGCTGTCATCTCACAAAAAACCCCCCTGACCTTTGCTCAAACCTGTCATGGAAGCCCTTCTAATGTCACAGGCTTTAAGTCACACTGTTAAGGTGTCTTTGTAGCATTCACGTGGTTTTCCAGGGTTACGATGACCCTCTTTCAGCTGATTAGTTTTCCATGTGGACAACATGCCCTGTCCGGAAGACTGATACTTTATAGACCACAAGCCACAAAGAAAGAAGTCCCAGCCAAAACAAAATCTTAGATGAAGAAATGAAAGCTGTCCAATAAGGTAATAATAAAAAAAACCTGTTGGATAGGTGAAGCTCCTCTTCACCTGTCCTGTTGAGTCGCAGGTGGCGGCTGCATCTAGGGTTGGCTCTGAATTGGTAGTGTGACACCACATCTGTCTCAACCAGACATGCAGCTTTACTGGCTTTGGTGTATTGCGGTTTCTTTATCCCCTCCTGTTCTCTGCTTCATGTCCCTACAGAGGATTGGCGGGAGGCCGCGGGTACTGCAGCAGCAGCAGGGTGGAGGTCTGACCTGGAAAACAGCTGATTCAGACTCTAAAGTGGAGCACAGACCTTCACTTGATCTGTGTTGTGGTCTCTGACCCGGTTTGATCCTCCGGTCACGTGCATCCGCGGCACTAAATGACACCCTGTGGAGGTTCAAGAGTTTGCAGGTTGTCATTCTCTCTGATCACAGCAACAGCTGGGTTCTCTAATTAGTCCCTCCCTCCATCTTCTTCATTGGTTGCACAAATAGGAGAAAACAGCTGCTGCAGTGCTCACAAAGAAAAGCACAGCCGAGCAACGTCAGTTAGTCTGCCAGAACGTAGAGAGGGGGATCCAATCAATTTTGGCCTTTTAATTAAATATCAGGTAACAGGCTGTCAGTTCACTTCTCACATGGCAGATATTCTCATTTACAGAGAAGACGGAGCAGAAATCATCAAGAAAGGCAGAGAAATAAAACCGTCAGTCCTGCAGCTCTGCAGAGTGAAGGATCAGATTGTGTTCAGGCAAAGTTTAAGATGATGTGACATGAGTTTGTCTCTGGGACACAAAATTGACACATATGAACCAAAAATATTTTTTTTTTCCTTTTTTGGGTGGGGGAGGGTTAATAAAATTAGCATTTTCCTGCATCTGTTTGTGAAAACCCTGAGTTTTAGAAAAACTTTGAAACAGATGAGTCCAACGAGTGAACGAGAAACCATTTATTTTGAGGTTGAACTTGAATAATGCTGCTCCCTTCTTTTCACTCGGGGTCGCCACAGCTAATCCGAGGTGAATCTGCATGTTGAATTGGCACAAGTTTTACACCGGATGCCCTTCCTGATGTAACTCCACATTACATGGAGAAATGTGGCAGAAATGGAGTCTGAAGTGGGAACCTTCCACACTGAAACCAAGCACACTAACCACTTGGCCACCACTGCTGCTATAACCATACATTTTTGGAAATGAGCCACTAAAAGATGAGTAACTTCAAAACCTTACAAAAAAAAATAAAAATGGCATAATTCTGTATTTTCCCCTTAGTTTTTTCTTTCAAACAAAATAAACCACCTTGTTCACGATCATTTTTGTACATTTGCATACCCTCGGGTCTTGGCCGGTTGAGTCTGTCAAACCTGATAAATGATGACACCACTTTGTAACTCTTGGCGGCCTCCTTTTCTGGCCTGAAGGTTCTCTAAACGCCCCTCAGGTCCACCTGATAAGTCAGTTTTCATGAGGAGCCCGAGGAGGAGAAACTACCCCATCCCATGAGCCAGGCAGCTAATGAGGGATGATTTACGGCGCAGGTGTAGCGGCAAGCAGAAGGTTTTAGGAAAGGCGAGCTCGAACTGCAGGAATCCAATCTGTTGAGGCTGGCGGAGTGAATGAGCAGCTGCGGCCTTTTCTGGGCCTGCCGCTAAATAAGATAAACTGACCCTGTTGGAGAACAATGAGAGAGACTTCCTGTGTTCTGCCAGGACGTTTACCTCCACCACCACCTGCCAACACACCAGGACTGGACACAGAGCTGTGGAACAAGGCAGCTTTCTGATTTAAAGCTGGAGTGGCCTGACGCAAGAGAAAAACAGCAGCTTTCTCATGATACTTTTATAATAAACCTCTCAATGTTTTAAAATGTCATTCAAAATGAAGGCAGCAGGGGGCTGATGCCCACCCTGTGCTCTCTACACACAACAGTATAAATGTACAAGTAAATATACATATTTACATATATCATTCATATCAACCAATCAGATATTTTGCTGATGATATAGATATATTTATATCTCACATTTTTCTGACCATTTTCCTTGTCCTTTTGACCAAACTAACCCAAAATCTAATCACCTCTGGATATGTAGCCAAATAATATTCCTACTAAATTAGAAGGAAATCTGTCCAGCCGTTTTTGAGTTATCTTGCGTGCGCACACACACGTGCACACAAAAACAGTAAAAACAATACCTTGCTATCACTGCTTCACCAGTGTACAGGGAAATAGTTTTTTTTTCCAGAATCCAACTTGTATTTTTGCCAGTGCATTCTGTTATATAAAATCACAAGTTGCAAAACTTACAATGCTTTCAATTTATTTTAATTTATATAGCGCTAAATCACAACAAATATCCCTCAAGGTGCTTCACACAAATGAGGTCTAACCTTACCAACCCCTGGAACAAGCACAGAGGTAAGAAAAGCTCCCTTTGATGATTTGAGGAAGAAACCTCAAGCAGACCAGACTCAAAGGGGTGACCCACAGTGCACAAATTACTCAACAAACATATGATGAGAACAATGATGATGTCAGAAACTTATAGATTTTTTAGGTGCCTCAGAAAAAATAAATGCACACAAGTTTTTAATTTGTGTTCTTGGATGATTAATTCTTGCATGAGAAAATTGCAAGAATGCAACAAGTTTACAAAGACCACTATCTGTGAGGGGTGTACACAAATTCTTCAGTAGTATTCTCTCCAATTCATGATTTTAGCACAACATAACCCACAAAGAAAAAAAACAAATCCTTATTTCTGTCTCAGATAATTGGTGAACCAAAAATGATAGTTTTGGTCGCTGCAAAGTGTCACAACAATATTAAAACAAAATTAGAGATGTTTACAGCATCTGAGATGTTGCAAAAAATATTTTTAGTATAATTTAGTAGATTGTGGTTCCAATTTAATAATTTGTTTAAAAAATGTGATGATTGTAGAGTTGGAAGAAAACTGATGTCCAAGCAGTGTCATGGGGCAAAACGCATTCATGAATAATGTAGACATTTTATTCATCTGTGATCTTGAATTAATAGTTAATAGAACTAATATTCTGAGGAAATGACAAGACCTGAAATTAATGGTTGGATGGATGGTTGCAATCACATTATGGTGTCACTCTTTCAGTGTGGAGCCTTTGATGTTGAGTTTAGGGTTCGGTACCTGTAATCCGTTCAGTTTGCCTGTTTTACTGTGGTTTATCACGGGGGACTTTTGGACGCTGGTTCTGATTCTGGTTGCCTTTTTTTCTGGATTCTGTCTGCTGTATTTGATTTGTTGGAGTTCATAATGTCTATGGAACTGGAATCAACATTAAAGCCTTTTAAACAATAAAACACAAACAACAGCAGATAAGAGCTAAGAATGTAAACCTAAACTAAAAGTTAAATGAAACTGTCGGTAGCACTTTACATTACAGCACAGTAATATGGTAATATTAGCATAATAACATGGTAATAAAATGAATAATATGGAAGTTGTATGGTAATATAGGTCTTATTTGCATGAAACTACCGTAGTTATATTTAATAACTGTAGTAAAATACTATTTGTGTGTAATTTATTTCTTATTTCCATGAAATTACATCATAATTACAGTGACAAGGTAGATTCTTAAATTTTGTTTGTATAAAATGTTTTCATGAATTTACCACTGGATTACATGTAAACAAAGTATTAATGGGTAATTACCAAGTAATAGCTGTCACATCACACTTGTTTCTTCATTATGAGGGAATCTTGAATTGATGCGTTACAAGGTAATTTCTGTGTTATATTGTATAACTGCAGTAACAGAATAGCCACATAGTTAGTGGAAAACATCTGTGTAGTTTCCATCATTGCTTTAAATATCAAAGGTAACTCAACTGATTCTTTACACATATTACCATGATGTTCCTATAGAAATTACAATGTTTCCATTCATTTAGGGAAAACATGTTAAGATGAGAAGCTATGTAATTTATTTGTAATTTCTATGAAATTGCGCTTATTTTTATGAAATTACATTTGTAATATTCATAGAATTTATCAGAAACAGGGCTGCAAAATTCACTTTGGACTGTATATTACCATACAATTTCCATATTATTCATTTTATTGCCATGTTATTACGCTAATATTACCATAGTATTACAATATTATTACCGTGCTGTAATGTAAAGTGCTACCAAACTGTCAAATCTACCAAGAAACAAAAACAATAAATTCAGAAACTGTTGACATTATGGGCCCGTTTAATTTAGTGAATTGAAAGATATCTTTTTTTTTTTTTTTGAGGTGAAATATTAGCAAACTGGAGGAAATTATTTCATTCATTCATTTTATTTACTCACTGCATTTTAGAGGGTACATGTGTAGGATTTTCCAAAGCTGAGGAAACTGGTTCATTATTTTTGAGTAATCCAATTAAAAAAAAAAGTGAAAGATGCAGGTGAGACCATAATGTTAATGTATTATTTAAAGAACAGGCTTTCAGTGTATGTAAAAAACGGCGTATGTAAAAAATTTATTCCATGACAGGCTAAAGGTTGCGATCATGTTAGTATTCATGTCAACGCAGTGAATTATACCGGTCACCACCTCTCACTGAGGGTGAGTAATCCTCTCCCCCACCACCCCCAGTGTCATTGTGTAATAATAAAAAATGAACATAAAGAAAAACTTGTATTCTTCCATAACTACAGTGAATTCTTGTGCTTTCAACTCTTGAATGGTTCTACACATCAGGACATATGACTGCTTTATTGTGAGGGAAATCTACATAAACTATGTACAGATGACATATCCACATAAAAGGAAATGAACCATTCCCCAGTAAATTTTTAGTTATGTGGCATATCGCGGATGAAATCTGTGCAAAGTGTTCCACATTTGAGAATAAATAAGGCTAAATGTGTACAAAATTGGCCAAAACCCATTCAAGAGCAAAATAAAATCAATAAAACACACCACCAACAACAGTAACAGCAGAAATAAGACAATGAAATCCATAAAACCTGAGTCACCCAAAAGGCCTGTTTAAATAAGTGTCTTCAGCTGCTTTAGTCTACAGAATTGTTGCACGACAGGAACTCGTTTGGAAGCTTTTTGTGCTGCAGTTGGAGCCACCCAGACACCTTCATTTTAGGCTTGTCCACAAAAACTCCAGGGGCCTTATTCAGAAAACATTGTGTAGAATTTACACTAAAAGTATACATGTGGACAAAAGGCAAAAAAAACAACAACAACATAAAACCGTTTATGTGCACACCTGCAGGCAAACTCATCTTTATACATCACACATTGCTTTGAACTGTGTGCAGGTGGCTCTGCCTCATATTGTGCCTCTACACACCCACACATGGTCAGTGTAACAACACCTCAAAAATACTGACATACATGAGGCCTGAAACTTGAACTTATCATGGAAACTGAGAGGAAGGGCAGCAAAAGAAATGTTTCTGAAACAGAAATCAAGGTGCTTGTGTGTGATCACAGCAGTGACCAAAAAAAACAAAAAAAAACAAAATCAGTACAGGTGAGTGGCGACACTATTTTCAAATGTGCCCACAAGCACTTTTGAACACCTATTTGTAATGACATTTACTCACTGTGCTGCACATTTTTTCTTTTACTTTTGACACTAACGGAGCATTAATCTTTCCAGTTAACAGAACAAATAGACAATTATTTATTGTTGCAGTTGTCTCAGAATCATTTACAGTGCTGTGACATCACCGCGCTGCTGTCTTCATTAAGATAAAGTCTCCAGTTTTAAGCACATATAAAACTGCAAGAGGGAAACTATCTGCTTCATGATGGTAGCGACAGGTAGCACCTTAATTGTCCAAATGATGGTGATACTCCAGTCTTGTCTACTGTTAATATATTTACATTTCAGCAACTGCAGTGTAACAAATTATTATACATGTGGTTTGGTGATGGATCTGAATCTGCTTATACTATATCTAACAAATGAACAGTTTCCCTGAAGTAATTGTATCTCATGATCACATTTAACAATGCCCTTTTTAAATTTATCATAAAATACATGTATATGTGACATTAAATGTGCAAGTTATGACTCATTTGCACTTTATCATTATATGTGTAACACTGCCACTTACATTTTAACCCCCTCCAAAATGTTCGTATACGACAGTTTGCATACATATGCGAACATTTTGCTGTTGAGTTTGTTTTCATAAATAAACATATGTGTTAAAATTGTAGGGACATAGGTTTATGTAGACCTTAACTAAAAACATTCAAGGTCAACTCTCTCCTTAGCAAACAATTAATTTTTAAGAAATTATATCTGTGATGAGTCAGTGAGAATGTCCGCATTATTTCCATGTAAAGTTATATCAAGTAAGTTTTTTTTTTTATAAAAAAAAACAGAAATGAGACAGAATATTCCAAAGATAAATAAATTACTCTTGTAACCTTCCGAGTAACTAATTGACAAAATTTGTGGTTAATTGGGGAACATTCTGACTACATTTAAAAGCCCAGCTAGAACCAAAGAAGCAGTATTTCAATGTGTGTAAAAATAGGGGAAAAAAAATTAAGTCAAAGGTGTCTGAAGCACAATTTTGAATATCCACAAATCTAACAAGATAAAATCTACACCAGCAACTTTCATCACAGCCCACAAAGTCCTTGTGACATTATTGAGTCCACTCGCTTTGAGAGCCTGTCCCTGAGTGTCCACAATTAGAATGAAAGTGTGTCCAAATGTGAATACGCACAAGGTCTAATCGAGGCAACCTTCTGTACAGAGTGTCGTCAGGATAACACACACACGCCTACAGATTCTGCCAGTGCTGATATCTACTCTGCCTTTGGCTGCCCAGGAATGAATGAGTTTTTGTTTGAACAGTCCAACAGAACCAGTGCTCGATTTGATCATGAATAACCCAATTTGGCCACTTTCAAGAGGTTTGGATGGACTGGTCATCTTCCTGAGTGGTTGCCATCCAGGACCCAGGGTGGTTCTCTAGTGTGATGGATACAGTAACGTGCAGTACAGTGCATCCTGCCTGAAACAACCTGAAATTTGTTTTGGTGGACCCTTACTGCGAAGTTTGCATTTAGATTTTTAATTTATCTATATGTGCGGAATGGTTTTCTGACAGATCGGGATGTGATGCTGCTTCTCATCTAAAGGGTACTCTGACTGGTTGTAGATCTCTATTAAAGAGACACTGTTACAGATGGATTATCTTGTGTAACATTTCTCCTTACAACAGAACGTGTTTCCTCAACATTTTTACCTTGATCTTACATATGCAGCCGTAATACTTAATACTGTGAAATGAAGCCAGTTGTTGAACATTTTTGGTCAAAACATGGATGCTCGCAATTGTCACTGTAATATTTTCCATAGTTTGAGCATACATAAACTTCACAGTTTAGTGTCATTGTTTGACTATAGTCCAAGTCTGCGTGTCCATGACAACTGCCACAGAAAATTTCAGGCCTCTAAGTCCATTATTTGCTGAGATATTCTACCTTGAACATGGCTCCAGAAATAACGGCAATAATTTATGCCTTAAAAAAAAAACAAAAACGGCAGACCCCATGCACACTAAATTGGCCATATCTCAGAAACTACTTGGCCTACAGACCTCAAACTTCAGATTTGTTGTTCTGAATAGTCTGGAAATATTCGATTAAAATTTGAAGCAAATCTGAAACAAAGTGCGTGAGGCTTTTGTTGAATTGACATGGTTTCCATTTGATAGCACAATGATTATACCTTTTATTTTCCTATAGTATGCTAGCAGAGTTACTTTAGATAGATACCAATACACTCATAGCTTCTGTTTCTATAATAAAATGCCAGATTTATAGCTTGGCCTACTAACTGTATTTATTTTTACTACTTGTTTACATACTAAATTACCTATACTACAATCTTCTCCTGTGATGTCTTATCTTTCTTATGTCTTATTATTTATTATATATACTTTTTCTTGAGCCGCTTGGGTGGGTAGGGAGAGTTCCCATGGGATAAAAAAGCTTTTCTGTCATCACTGGTTCTCAAGACCAGGCACCTAAGTGGCTCTACTCTAATCTTTTCTACTCTCCTATTTTACTCTTCCTTTTTAGATATTTAGATATACCTTTATATACTAGCATAGTTCCATCTTAGAATTGGAATATAATATTTAAGATATACCTTACTGAATTTTCACTGAATGACCCTTTTGTGATTTGGAACATCTGTCCATGGTGCTGAAAGGTAGGCAGTGTTTTTTGTGATTCAGAATGTCTCTGTCCATGGTTCTGAAGGGTAGGCAGTGGTTTTTGTGATTTGGAATGTCTGTCCATGGTAGGCAGTGGTTTTTGTGATTCGGAATGTCTCTGTCCATGGTGCTGAAGGGTAGGGAGTGTTTTTTTTGTGATTTGGAATATCTCTGTCCATGGTGCTGAAGGGTAGGCAGTGGTTTTTGTGATTCGGAATGTCTCCGTCCATGGTGCTGAAGGCTAAGCAATGTTTTATTTTAGGATTCGGAATGCCGTTGTCCATGGTGCTGAAGGGTAGGCAGTGGTTTTTGTGATTCAGAATGTCTTTGTCCATGGTGCTGAAGGGTAAGCAATGTTGTGAGTAAGAGTTAATTAACTTCATGCGTTTCTCTATGCAGGGTCAAATGTTAGCCATATACAGTGTTGCAAGTAATAGAATGCAAATGTCAAGATGGTTTTTTTTTAGTCTGTGTGTGTGTGCATGCTGTACTGAAAAGTAGGCAGTATTTTTTTTTATTGTAGTCAAGTATTTCTGTGTCCAAGGTGCTGAAAAGGAGGCTGTTGAGTGACTTCATGAATGGCCATGTTTCTGTCTGCAGTTTGGAAGGTAGGCAGTTTTTATGAGGCATTTTACTGTTGGCAGCATCCAAAAGGAGGCAGAAGTGCTGAGCACTTTTTCTTTCTGAATGGTCCTTTCTGTGTTTGTGGCGCTGACACAGAGGCACTTATGTTGAACTTCATAAGTCTCTGTCCAGGGTTCTGAAAAGGAGACTCCTGAGATCAACATTTTCATGATTCTTTTCATTTCTGTTCATACTGCTAAAAACTAAAAGAGTGGTAAGTTAGGCAACAGGATATTTTTCTAAAAATGACACTTCAACAATACAGACTGATACATTTATAACTTTGTAAAATGATTAATATTTAAAATTTCTATATTAAATTATTCGGTCATTCATTTTCTCTACCCACTTATTTCATATAAGGGTCATAACAAGGAGCTGGAGCCTATCCCAGTGGTCACTGGTCAAGAGACAGGGTTCACCCTGGACAGGCCACCAGTCTATTAGAGGGCCACATATAGATAGACAAACACATTCACACCTACAGGTGTAGTCAGAAGTTTACATACACACGTCATGGTAATTTTGGGCTTTTATCGATGTCCTTCAACTGTTCTTTTGCCAGGATGGAATGACATCATACACCATGAATGTCTTTAAACAACAAGAATTAAGCAGTTAGGAGTTCTGAAACAACCCAGGAGCCACCAAGGCTCAGGCCTGTCATGAACTGGAAACTGCTGGAACACCAGCATCACTGGAGTTGAAGCAGGTTTTTGAAGCGAGTTTTATGTTGCCTCTCCTCCCAAATTGACACCTTCAAGGTAGACTAAGATTTGCATTCGCCCACGTGTACAAGCCAAATGCCTTCTAGAGAACGGTTTTATGGTTAGAGGAGACCAAGACTGAGCTATTTGGCTACAATGACAAGAGGTATATTTGGCGAATTAAAGGTGAGGCTTTCAAATCTAAGAACACTGTACCAACTGTCAAACATGGTGCTGGTTGCATCATGCTCTGGGGCTGTTTTGCTGCAAGTGGTACTGGTGCATTGCACAAATTGGATGGAATAAAGAAAGAGGATGGCTACCTCTAAATTCTTCAACATCACCACAAACCAGCAGCTAGACTGTTTAAACTTGGCTACAACTGGGTGTTCCCAGCCCTATTGAAAATTTGTGGACTACATTTAAAAGCTGGGTCTGTGCCAGAAAACCAACCAGTTTAAATGAACTTTGCCAATTCTGTCGAGAAGAGTGGTCAAATATCTAGCCAGAATTACGCCAGAAGCTTGTTGATGGTTATGAAAAGTGTCTGGTTGATGTGCAGCTTGCTATGGGACATTTAACCAAATATTAGTGGGGGTGCATGTATATGTTTGACCCTGTGTGAATTACAGAAGATCCAAAATCAAATTTCTGCACCCAGTTCTTGTTTTACAGTCATTAATAATCTTAGCTGTACAGTAGTTACAAGTTGGCGAAAACAAACAAACAAACAAAAACAGTTTGACACCTTTAAAAGCCCACAACTGCCATGACATTAAAGCCCGTGATGAAGGAATGTGAACATCTGATCACAACTGTAACATCTATGTAGAGTCACCAGTTCACCTAATCTTCATGTCTTTGGAAGTGGGAGGAAGTCTGAGCACATGGAGGAAACCCACGCAAATACACAGAGAACATGCAGAGCCACACAGAAAGGACCTAGTGCAGGAGATAACTGAAACAATGGTGATACAAGCACCAAGGTTGGCACAAATACTCCTTAGAAACTCCTCTTTTGAAAAACCGACTAGCCACTTGAATTTTCAATAGGAGGTCAGGTAGGGATCAACTGAAGAATTGGACCGGAGTCAAGATTAAAAATGCTCCAATCAAATTGAAAACTACACTACATTATTTGTCTGATCATAACAATTCCAAAAAAGGTATAGTTTGGACTATCTATGACTGAATGTTCAGCCTAACGTCCCCTGGGCTGTTCCCCTGGTGGTTCGTCGGCCTGCCCCGGTGGCTTTGGTGGGTGCCCTTCCTGGCCCCTATGCCATTCTAAATGTCCTTTTTCTCCTGGGGCCCTGCATCCTAGACCCATTTTCATCTGTTGCATTCAATCAACCGTATGGCTCCTGACAAACCAGAGTGGTCCATGTCATATGGTAAGGTTCTGTACTTTTGTCTTGGCCCAACACATCAGCCACAGTAGTGATCAGATATTTAGCTGTGATCTGGGTCTCTGTGTGTGGATGGTTGTGTGTTTGTGGCCGTCACCACAATTCGGTTTTGGGTGTTCTCAAGGGGATCGAGACTCTGGTGTCCGAGATTAGGGTATGGATGCTCACTAACTAGACAACACACTATTCCTGACACTATTTGTTCATGTGTGGTTGTTTGTCCTTTTATGTTGTGTGATTAGGCCCCGTCTCCTTGGTGTCTCACTTTTCATAACTTCAGTTATTGTCTTCACCACTTGTCTTTCATTCTTGTCTGTCTTCATGTTGTTTTGGTGGTCGGCCCTTCCTGATAGAAGTTGTCTGTTGGCTTTGAGTAGAATGGTGTAGGCTGATCGGGAAGGGGAGATGGGGGTCACACACGTACACCACATTCACTCATGCACTGCATGCTATCTGTCTTGCAAGAACAAATTGCATATATGTGTGTTAATGTATATAAATGGTTCTGCCAGTGTAGCATTTACCATTACTGTATATGCACACAGGGGGAGAGGAAAAAAAGAAAACTACACTACATTATTTGTCTGATCATAAAGATTCCAAAAAGGTATAGTTTGGACTATCTGTGACTGAATGTTCAGGAGTTATGGGGCAAAAACAGCAAAAATGGTGACAAAGGTCATCTTCAGTTTGTACAGGGGTCAAAAGTTAAAGATGCTCTAATTTTGGTTAAAAAAGTGATGCAAATTATTGGTTGAGCTAATAGGATTAGTAAATGGAATAGACTGTGTTGAATGTTTGGTCTCCAAATTAAAGGCCGGGTTCACACAGCAGGATAATAAGGCCGATATCAGACCCGATCTTCCCCTTCCGACAATCTTAAGGATGCCTTGACAATTGTTATGACGCTAAAGATAATCTTATCAGACATTCCTGTCGTGTGTGGTGTGTTAAGAGCACTCTGATCTGCTCGGAAGGACATCAGGAACGCTCCGATCACAAATCGTGGATATGTTGGACATGTTGGATTTTCTTGGCCCGATATCGCAGCGTGTGTGGTGTCCTCCGACCAAAACGAGCACACAGCCTGCTGAATGTGATGTGCAGCCAATCAGGAAGCGAGGTGACGGACGCACGGAGCAGAAAATAAAATAAAAACAGCTGTTCTGACTTACCAGAAAATCAGGTAGTCGCGCTGTCCCCACTCCTATAAAGAACGCCTTTTCTTTTTCTTTTTGTATCGTTTTCCCCCTCTGTTTTAAATAGTCTACAAAGTACCTCCGTTTGTTTACTCTCAGGTCACGTTTAATCTCGAGAGATTTTGCGAGATTTTCTGTCTGAGCTGTGAATGTTCGTGTGTTAAATCTGTTCGTGTGTGGTGGTGTTGTCCTTACCGTGTGGCTGAACACCACACAGTGGACGACCAAACCTGTTAGAGCTATGATTTTTTTGTCTTCACGTGTGTGGTCTCTCAGGTTTTGGAAACATAAAGATAATTTTAAAATCCTGTCGTGTGAACCAGGCTTAAGCTGCTATATTAAATTATGTTAAATAAATCAAAATTTACTTTTCATTTTCAGTCTCTTTGCTCCCTGTCTATTTCCTGAGATAATACAGAATTTTACCTCCACTGACGCATATTCAAATGAAACAATTAGTTTTCTGGGATGACGGGTAAACGCAGGAGACGCTGCATCACTAAAACAGCCACAAGTCTAAAACGTCTCACTGGTCTGTCAACTGGATTCAGACGGGCTTCACTGTGTTTTGGACACAGCATAGCTGAACGAGAAAATGCAGTAGATTTCTTGTAAAATAATCTGCCATTAGCCATTGTTTGTTTGCGATTCTACCTCTAACATATGGAAACAACAGTAACTATTGCTTCAACCCTGACACTAAAACACTGAATCACAATTTGAAAACAGTTTGTACGAGGTCTATTAGAAAAGTATCCGACCTTATTATTTTTTTCAAAAACCATATGGATTTGAATCACGTGTGATTGCGTCAGACAAGCTTGAACCTTCGTGCGCATGCGTGAGTTTTTCCACGCCTGTCAGTTGCATTATTCGCCTGTGAGCAGGCTTTGAGTGAGGAGTGGTCCACCCCCTTGACAGATTTTCATTGTCAGTAAATGGCGGAATGATTTGGGCTTTTTTTTCCATCAGAATTTTTTCAGAAACTGTTAGAGACTGGCGGCTGGAAACCATTCAAAAAATTTATCTGGCTTTCGGTGAAAATTTTACGGGCTTCACAGAGAATAAGGACTGTTACTACGGCTTTAAGGACGCTCGGCGCGCCACGCTCCGTGCCGCCATCGAGAGCCACAAACCACCGGATCATTTCTAAACGGATGGCTCTGTGGAGCCGGACTGTCCTGTGCACTTTCTCTGGTTATCACAAGAGCTGGACATCAGCCATTTTCCAGCAGATTGCACTTTTAACAAGAGATTTTGTCATGGAAAGCCACGCGGAGGTTTCGCGCGTCACGACCGATTTGCTGATGGAGCGAGACAAAGGAACACCTCCGTTTTGGTCTCACAGGACGGCTTTGAGATGGTGTTCAGACAGCTGTCGGTGGTTTTTCCATCGAGTGATTATCCGAGAAATTGTGGATGTGCCTGGACATGCCAGAACATGTCCCGTGAGGCTTCATCATGGCATTGCTTTGCGCCATGCGGCACCGCTGCGACGCGCGGAATTCCTCCGCAGGTCTGTCTCAATGTGCCGAAAAATTGCTGATGTCCACGTCTTTTCACAATTCCTGTGCTAGTCAGACGACGTCCCGGATAAAACACAGCATCCAGTTTGGAAATGAACGGCACATTCCACTGTTACAGGAGTTTTTGTCATGGAAAGAGGAGCGGAGGCTTCGCGCGTCGCGGTGGTGCCGCATGGCGCACAGCAACGCCATGATGAATGTCACTGTACAGAGAAAAGAGTTCCTTTAAAGAAATAAAATAACTGAGTATATTTTCAGAAGGATGAAGTTCTTATCATGAAATCTGAGATAAGAATTCACAGCAGTCATATTTTTTTAGTTTTTTAAAGATTAACAGCTACAGCAAAAAGCTAAAGTTTATGGCTGCGATCCCAGAAACCGACAAATCAACATGAAAACCTGCTGCTTTTCTGTGGTTTTTCAAGCCATCTGGAGCTTTGGGGCACAAGAAGCGGCAGAATGCCGGTTGGTTACCTGCCAGAGAGGAGGAGGCTTGATAAACCTAACAGCTACAACACAATAACTTCACATCAGCGGCAAACAACTTGTACTTGGCTGCTATTTGGTATGAAGTTCCTGTGAAAAGAGTCAGAATGTTTCTTAATAGTTTTTATTTCACACATTTTCCAACTCAAAACAGGATTTTCTTCTTTTTACACCTTACATTAGTGTTTCACCTCTATTCATTCATTTACTATACGTGCTTACTCCAATTAAGGGTCACAGGAGGGGGGGGGGGGGGGGGGGGGGGGGGCTCTATCGTAGGAGTCATAGGGTGAGAGGCGAAGGACACATTAAATAATGAGCCTGAAAAGGGACACCTGAGCAGGAGGGGAATTAAATGCATTTAAGTACAACACATTTAAATGCTGTGCAACACGCAGCAGCATGCATCTACCGCATGACCTGTTCTGGATGGCAACCACCCAGACAGACCAATGTCCATCTATCTGCTGTAGTCAGGTGATACGTAGGCACACCCTTGTCCTTTTCCACCTGCAGGTGTCCTCAGCACTGTAGAACACACGTGTCAGGGAAGTCACATGACTGTAGTGCCACAGCTGATGTTCCCTGATGATGCACATGGTATTTATAATAATAATAATAATAATACATTTTATTTGTATTGCTCCTTACATTTCAAAGAAATCTCAAAGTGCTACAGCAAGGATATTAAAACAGATTTCAAAAATCATTTCAAACGATAAGATATCTAAAAGGCCTTTTGAAATAACAATGTCTTTAGGCCTTTTTTAAAGGCCTCCACACTTTGTGGGGCCCTCAGGGTCTCTGGGAGGGAGTTCCAGAGCTGAGGAGCCACTGCCTGGAAGGCCCTGTCTCCCATGGTGGAGAGTCTGGTCCTGGGTTGGTGAAGGCAGTGTGAGGAGGTGGTGGAGCGGAGAGATCTTATTTATTTGTGGTCCAAGTCTCCATTTTCTAATTGAAAATGAGATTGTTTACTTACTCTATAATCCTGACTAATTAGAAAAGATGGTCATAAGAAAAATACCTGAGATCCATCCATTTTCTATACCTGCTTACTCCAATCAAAGGTCATGGGGGGGTGGAGCCTATCCCAGCAGTCATAGGGTGCAAGGTGGGTTTACCCTGGACAGGACGCACATTCACACACGTGCGGTCAATTTAGGTGGCTCCCCTCCTGATCTATGCATCATCACTGATCTGGCTTTTGTTAAAACAAAAGATATTTTTTTCTTTTTAAAATGGCTTTTAACACTTAGTGGTGTTGTGGCATTTTACGAGGTCTATTAGAAAAGTATCTGACCTTATTATTTTTTTCAAAAACCATATGGATTTGAATCACGTGTGATTACATCAGACATGCTTGAACCCTCGTGGGCATGCGAGAGTTTTTTCACGCCTGTCGGTTACGTCATTCGCCTGTGGGCAGTCTTTGAGTGAGGAGTGGCCCACCCTCTCGTCGATTTTTTTTTTTTTTCATTGTTTAGGAATGGCTCAGAGACTGCTGCTTTGTTTGATCAAAATTTTTTCAAAACTGTAAGGCACAACTGAGTGGACACCATTCGATAAATTCAGCTGGTTTTCGGTAAAAATTTTAACGGCTGATGAGAGATTTTGGTCTGGTAGTGTCACCGTAAGGACAGCCCACGGCGCCTGACGGCAGCGTCTCGCTATTTCAAGTTGAAAACTTCCACATTTCAGGCTCTGTTGACCCAGGAAGTCGTCAGAGAACAGAGAACTTTCAGAAGAAGTCGGCATGAGGAGTTTATTCGGACATTCCATTGTTAACGGAGATTTTGTAATGAAAGAACGTGCGGGCAGAGTCGCATGTCGGGCCAGACCCGACCGTGGGGGGTCGCGACAGGAAAAACACCTCCGTTGGAAACCTTAACGGGCAAGTTGGAACATGCCCAAGCTGTTAAACAATTTCTCAGTTACTCACTTGTTGAAAGCCATCAAAAGCCGCCTGAATTTTACAAATGGTTTTCAACACGGAGGTGTTTTTCCTGTCGCGGCGCACACAGATTTTGAATTTGCGCGCACGTCTTTCATTACAAAATGTCCTTAAACAGTGGAATGTCTGCATAAAGTCCTCATACCGGCCTCTTCTGAATCTTCTCTGTTCTCTCACGACATCCTGGGTCAACAGAGCCTTAAATTAGGATGTTTTCAGGTCGAAACAGGCCGACGACAGTGCCTGGAAGCGCTGCATGACGTCCCGCTCCATGGGAAGTCCTTACAGCGACAGAAACACCCCATAATCTCTCATCAGCCGTTAAACTTTTCACCGAAAACCAGCTGAATTTCTCGAATAGTGTCCACTCGGATATTCCTCACAGGTCCAGAAAAAAGTTTGATAAAGTAACGCGCGCCGTCTTGAGCAGCGTGTGAAACAAAGGAATTCAGCTGAGAGGGCGGGACCACATCTCACTCAAGGCCTGCCCACAGGGAAATGACGTCACCGACACGCGTGAAAAAACTCATGCATGCGCACGAGGGTTCAAGCATGATTGGTGTAATCGCACGTCATTCAAATCCATATAGTTTTTTTTTAAAATAAAAAGGTAGGATACTTTTCTGATAGACCTCGTATTCTGTTTTATGTACAAACTTATTTATTACCTCTGATTTTATTTTGCTCTTGTGTTGTCAGTTTTTTTTTTTTTTTTTTATTTGTTATTTCGCAGTTGTGTTTCTCGCAGCATCTCACGGTCTGTGACTCACGTGAGAAATTAGTTTCAGCAGAGTTCCAGTTCAGGGCACAATGTAAACAAACCTCATGATGTATGGACAACAAGACATCGGGGCACGGCAGAAGTCCATCACAGCTGCTACACCTCCTCTAGATAACCCTCTCAACTTGGGAGAATGTGTCATCATCATAATTGCCCGTGAAGTCGCTGGATCAACGCCATCCATTGTTTACATGCGCTGTGAGACACCGGAACTCTGCTGGCACCGCGGTGCATTCTGGGAAGTGCAGGGGGCCGCCAGGGGGATTATGGGAAATGCTAAAGTACTGAATATTGGAAACCACTTTGGTTGCCCTTTGGGCTGTGTAAAGGGCTGTTGAAATAAAAGTTGATTGATTTAGAGTCACCAGTTCACCTAACCTGCACCTAACTTTCAAAGACAAACCCCTGAGATGGTTATGAAATTTTATAGGTACCTGAGTGGATAAGGAGGTGGCCTGCCAATATGTAGACCTGGGTTTGAATCCCACTCATGCTGCCAGTGTGTGTCCTTGGACAAGACACTTTATCCACATGATCTTAGTCCACCCAGCTGTAAACAGGTACTGGCCTTTGCTGGTGAAGTAACGCATGTCTGACTGGCATCCTGTGCAGGGCGAGTCAGAGCCTCTCGTCCGCTTGATGCTACTGAATCTGGAGATGAGCACAGGCATCAATGGGCCTCAGGGCCTATATAGAACTACTTATTCTTTCAAATCAGGAAACAGTGAGCAAAACATGGAAAACTTCATCAACATAAAAAGACCTAAAGGTCCAAAAACCACTTTGTTGGCATGAGAGTCAATTAGCAGCTTTAATCCTGCTACTTGATTCTGCACATAGCAAGAGAAAAACAGCAGGGAGGCTCATTTGAATCCTGACTTTTGAGGTCCCAGTGGGTCTGGAGTCAGAGTCCTGCACTCTGGAGTCTTTATTAATTAACACTGTTGGAGTATGAAGCTCTGCAGTCTGTTACTATGAGCAGAAATATAAACCATCTACATCTGAAATGAAAACGCTTGAGTGTAATTTTTGACCCAGATGACTAACTGATCAGGTCCAGAACCCGTCACCCCTCGTGACTCTGAGGAACGTCTGATCCGCTGTGGACTCTGGAGATCATTTAGATGCTCAGCGAGCCGACTGAGTGCAAGCAGCTTGGGAAATTGAATTCTCACTCGCTAGGAAGGTTTTCCTAATTGTGCATGAAGAATTGTCCAATGGTTCTTTGTTTAAATCTCTCTCTGCCTGCTTTGGTGTTGTCATCATTCCACCTGTTGTAGGACAATTCAATATTCAAAACTTTGGGACACTTTCCCACTTTAAAATCAAACTGTCCACTGGAGAGGCATCCGTACGCATGAGTGATTCCTCATGTGTGGCATTGAGATTAACATCATCATAACCCTGTGCATTGGTGAAGCAGTGACATCTACAGTAGTGTTCAGAATAATAGTAGTACTATGTGACTAAAAAGATTAATCCAGGTTTTGAGTATATTTCTTACTGTTACATGGGAAACAAGGTACCAGTAGATTCAGTAGATTCTCACAAATCCAACAAGACCAAGCATTCATGATGTGCACACTCTTAAGGCTATGAAATTGGGCTATTAGTAAAAAAAAAAAAAAAAAAAGTAGAAAAGGGGGTGTTCACAATAATAGTAGCATCTGCTGTTGACGCTACAAACTCAAAACTATTATGTTCAAACTGCTTTTTTTTTAGCAATCCTGTTAATCACTAAACTAGTATTTAGTTGTATAACCACAGTTTTTCATGATTTCTTCGCATCTGCGAGGCATTAATTTTGTTGGTTTGGAACCAAGATTTTGCTTGTTTACTAGTGTGCTTGGGGTCATTGTCTTGTTGAAACACCCATTTCAAGGGCATGTCCTCTTCAGCATAAGGCAACATGACCTCTTCAAGTATTTTGACATATCCAAACTGATCCATGATACCTGGTATGCGATATATAGGCCCAACACCATAGTAGGAGAAACATGCCCATATCATGATGCTTACACCACCATGCTTCACTGTCTTCACTGTGAACTGTGGCTTGAATTCAGAGTTTGGGGCTTGTCTCACAAACTGCCTGCAGCCCTTGGACCAAAAAAGAATAATTTTACTCTCATCAGTCCACAAAAAATTCCTCCATTTCTCTTTAGGCCAGTTGATGTGTTCTTTGGTATATTGTAACCTCTTCTGCACGTCTTTTATTTAACAGAGGGACTTTGCGGGGGATTCTTGCAAATAAATTAGCTTCACACAGGCATCTTCTAACTGTCACAGCACTTACAGGTAACTCCAGACTGTCTTTGATCATCCTGGAGCTGATCAGTGGGTGAGCCTTTGCCATTCTGGTTATTTTTCTATCCATTTTGATGGTTGTTTTCCGTTTTCTTCCACGCGTCTCTCATTTTTTTGTCCATTTTAAAGCATTGGAGATCATTGTAGATGAACAGCCTATAATTTTTTGCACCTGCGTATAGGTTTTCCCCTCTCCAATCAACTTTTTAATCAAACTACGCTGTTCTTCTGAACAATGTCTTGAACGTCCCATTTTCCTCAGGCTTTCAAAGAGAAAAGCATGTTCAACAGGTGCTGGCTTCATCCTTAAATAGGGGACACCTGATTCACACCTGTTTGTTCCACATAATTGATGAACTCACTGACTGAATTCCACACTACTATTATTGTGAACACCCCCTTTTCTACTTTTTTTTTACCAATAGCCCAATTTCATAGCCTTAAGAGTGTGCATATCATGAATGCTTGGTCTTGTTGGATTTGTGGGAATCTACTGAATCTACTGGTACTTTGTTTCCCATGTAACAATAAGAAATATACTCAAAACCTGGATTAATCGTTTTAGTCACATAGCACTACTATTATTCTGAACACTACTGTAGGTATTGTTTTCACTGGTGTGTATGTTTGTGTGCATCTGTATCCCTGTGGACAAGATAATTCAAAAATGGCTGGATGGATTTCCTTCAAATGTGGTGGGAGTATTACTTGGACAGATATCCAGAGTTGATTTGATTTTAGAGTAGTTTGGTCAAAGGTCAAGGAAAAGATGGTTTAAAAAAACACCCTTTTTTTGAATGTCTCAATGACCAAGAAGCCTAGATGGATGGAAGCATATATTGATCAGAAAAATAATATTTGTGAATTGATTTATATGATAAACGTCATAATGAAGTCACACAAGTCTTGATGAAGCTGTGCAGTCAAAAACACCATTATGGAAAGATATATATTTACTTGTAGAATTATATTTTGGTGTGTAGAATGTGTGAATGCAGGGTGTGAATCAGCCCCTTGATGCATTTCACGACTAATGAGGTGAGGTAGTTTTTTTTTTTTAAGTCAGCAGGATATCGGGGGGGGGTCAGTCATATTGTCTCTTTGACCTTTAGTAATGTTTCTTTTGTTCGGGCAGATACATAATGATTTAGTCCTCCACACAGATGCACAAAGTTCAGAGAATTGTTTGGGGAAAACATCCATTGAGTGACAGTTCTCATTAGCGAAGGGTCAGAGGTCATTATGGGGATGACCTTGGTGTGGATAATTTGTTTCAGTTCAGGTTCTATGTTTACAGGCACAGCTTGCAGGTGTTTTTGATTTGATTTGTAATGAGTGACGTGCTGAACAATTTCTTTCTGCAGCCGTTTTCACAGACTAAAAGTCGGAGGTGCAGCTGTAAAATGTGTGTGGAATGCTGAGCTTCAAATGTTGAAATTGACATGTCAGATTCTGATGAAGCTCGGAGAACATTTTGTGTCCAGATGTCCTTTAACCCCGTGACTCCTGCTTCCACCTGTCCAGGTGCCATATTCGAGGAGAATGCAGTGCGTGATGACGAGGTGTTCCAGCTCGCCGTGTCTGACCTCAGCCTGAGTGACGACATCCTGCAGAGTGAGAAAATCACACACTCCATTAAACTCATCGAGCCCAACAACCCCTTCCAGGCCGTGCAAGAAGGTAAGATGCCGTGCAGCGTGTGTTTCACTTCTGATACTGGACTTCTTCTCCGGCGTTTTGAGTGCTTTCTGTTTGTTCTGGGTTTTGGGGGTTTGGAGTTTGCTGCTCGTGCCTCTTGTGATTTGTCCTAATGACCCAGTTATCAGTCTACTGAACACTCTTTGAACCACTCCTCCTCTGATTCTGCTTTCTGATGAGGATTTCTGCATCTGAACATTTCCATTTCGGTTTTCCTGTTTCCTCAAAAACTCCCTGAAGCGCTACCTCTGTTTGTTTCTTTGCTCTGGATTCCTCTCTGCAGAGAGACATAGGGGGCAGTGCTGAGCTTCATTATGCATGCGTGTAATTTTCCACATAATTGCTAACAAAGAGGCATTGAACAGAGCTAATCTGCTGCTCAATGACTTCGCTGAAAAGTGCTCTGAAGGCAGCAATGATGCTGCTGGCTGATAACACGAACGATTGTGTTGCTGCAGATAATGAACATGATGTTGGATAATTGCAGTGATGATGATGATATAACTGATATTAGTAATAATGACAAAGATTATACTTGATAATAACAGCAGTAACACATTGAAACCCTTTTTAAAAGGAGAAACAGTTTTTGTCTCAGCGGGACTTTTTTATTTTTGACTGTAAGCATAAAAGAAGGTCTGGGATGTCACAAACCTTTGTCATCTTTGATGTTGTGCTAAGTTCACTGTGGGGATGATGGTAATGATGATAAAATTCACCATGGCGACGGATATGTAGGGTGACCTCTAAAGCCATCTGAAGAGGGTGTTCACTGTGAAGTAGCACCGGTCACCATGGTGATACTTACAGCTTGACGATGAAGACGGAGATGCTGAGTGACCATGGTGATGGAGCTGAAGATCACCATGGTGATAAAGACTGAGGCTTATCACGATGGTGGTGGACGTGGTGATGTTAAAAATAAAGATCACCATGACGATGAATCTAATGATGCTTATAGTGAGGGATGCTTATATCACGTTGGTGATGGAGATCAGACTGCATGGTGGTGAAGATGAAGCTCGCTGTAGGGAGAGACCTGTTGCTTGATGTTTGATGATGATGATGATGTCTTGCTGCCACGCTTGATGAGAGTAAATCATTGACATAATGTTGAAGAAAAACATGTCAAATAATTTGTCCTACGTTGAAACATTGATTTAAATGTTGTGTCCAGAAGTCCTGAGAAGTGTGTGAATCACCTCATGTTTGGACACATGACTCGCCCAAAGTTCACCAGCACATGTCACTTTGGTTTAATATAAATGTTTGTCATACCCCTGACAGTAAACCGGCCCATAAACCCGACTGGACTCCAGCCGTGTTGGTATTTATCAGTCCATCAATATTTAGTATCTTGAACAAACCTCTTGTGTAAACAGAAACAGCCTCAAGTTCATCTTGGTCTGATCACATGGCACACTTTTGTTTATATTTACTGGAAGTCCCCCCCAGTTTGGCTGTGGGCTTTTTTTATTAGCAGGCCAGGGGTCAGAGGTCAGGGTCTCCTGGCAGTCGTCAAGACTGTGTGAGAAATCACTTTTGTCACAGACATGCAGCTAGAAGAAATTAAAATCTCACTGAAATTACAGAAATATGACCAAATGAATAAGATATTTCAAAATATAATGAGTTTTAATGATTCAAATGATGTTGTCCTGCATTAATGATAATCAGAGTGCTGCCCCCACCTGCCTGGAGGACCGTTCACCAGATAAATCCAAACGGCCTTTCATGCAATGACAGAAATCCGTGTATTTTATTTATTTTTGTTAAAGAATAGTTGGATTCATCTGCAGTTAATTTTTTTTTTTCAGTTTTTACCTGCAATTCATTTATATTGTGTATATTTCACCTGAGTCTCCATGAATCCAGCCAAAAATACACACAAGAAGAGAGAAACTGGCTAAAGGTCAAACATTGTGTGTGTGTGTGTGTGTGTGTGTGTGTGTGTGTGGGTGTGTGTTGGCTAAAGAAGAATGACTTCCTTTAGCTTTAAGCTGCACCAGTCTTTGTTCAAGTTTATTTGCATTTGCAGTATTAAAACCACATTGGAAAAACATGGAAAACAAACCTTTAATTGAATAAGTTTGCTCTTGGTGGTGCACCTCCTGCCTGTTGTAACGTGTCAGAAAACAGATTTGTTGTCGTATGATGAAGGTAATTTGATTTAACATCGTCTGCAAAACATGTCGACTGACAGAAATACCATCTGTGAAGAATTTTCAGCATGTTTTCTTTGTGTTTCTGTTGAACGTTCGGTGCAGCTTGAATGTTTTCTCAGTTATATTTAATCAAACTACATCAGGGTGCAAACTGAAAACAAATTCAGTCTGTAAATAATATTTTATTGGAGGTTAAATACACTCCTGGAAAAAAATGAGGTGGGTGAACTCTGAATGGCAGTTACTGTATAGCTGGTGTCCCAATTCAGGGTCTGCACCTTTCTGAGGTTTGTGACCCAGTTGATAGTTGCCGTTAGTTGCGACATAGACCTTAGTAGGGGTTGAACTAACGGCCAACAATTACAGCCTTCAAAGTGTGCAGCCACTGAATTGGGACACAGCCATAGAATTACTTAAGACGAGGCTAAATGCCTGTTGGTCCCAATCTTCAGCTGGCCTAACTATGTATTTTTAAGACATCCATTGACAGGTGCCATGCACTGTGCATTAAAAATTATTCAGTACACATGGTTATAATGTCCTGGGGGTTGAGCTGGAGTCAGTGGTGGAGGTGTCAGAGAGGAGGATGTTGAGGAAACTGCGCAGCATCTGGGACAACACCTCCCACACCCTGCATGCCTCAATGATGTCCTGTCAGAGCACCTTCAGCTATAGACTGAGACCACTGAGGGGCGCCACAGAACGCCATAGGAGGTCTTTCCTACCTGTGGCAATCAGACTATAATTCCTCCCACTTCTGCAGGATGAATACATACGAACAGACTTATTCAGAGTTACTCAGTTATATGCAATATTGGTGAACATCTTGTGAAAATGTCTTCAGTCATTTTTCAGAAATTTGTTGTACCTATTGTATTAAAAAAAGCAATGTTCACTGTTTACTGTTTGGTTCTCTGGCAAAAACATTTCCTTTGGGATAGTAAAGTTCATCTTATTCTTATAGTGTAGCATTTTAGTATAATGATGGTAGCATATGGATGCATGCAGTAATGCCCCCCTCCCCCCACACTCTCCCACAAACACCCCACCTCCTCCACCACACACAATTTTGCAAATATATATGATTTTGCAAGGCGTTATCTCGCAGTCATTTGAATCGGTCACCAGTCTTGTCTTGGATCACCTCCTCAGGCAACACGTTCCACTCATTTCTTAGATCCAACTTGCTGTATACTGTAGACTGTGTATTGAAGAATTTCAGCGTGTAACCCTGTGTCATACTTGTAGTCTGTTCGAAAAATTGACCTTTGTCCAGATTGTTGACGCCCTATGTGATTTTTGAAGAGCTGAATCATATCACTGTTTTCCTTGGGTGGTACTACAAGGTCTGTAGATGTAGGCGTTACAACTGTTTTTTTTTTTTGTATGGGGTATCTCTGCCTGATTGGACCTGCTGGCCTCTGTATCCTTTCAAGAGCTTGTTCCATAGTATAGTGTGGACCCCAGAGTAATTTCCCATACTCCAAGTGAGGTCTAATCAACAGCTTATATAGGAGTGGCAACAGTGTCTAGGATTTTGGTGGCTTTCTTGAAATCGGTGGCTGTATACTTATGAAATTTAAGCTTTTAATCTGTTGTCACTCCAAAGTCTTTTCCACTAATTGCGACATTTGAGGGCATAACTTTACATTTGCTGGCATTAAATGACATCTCCCACTTAATCTGGATGTACTAGATCAGCTTGCAGTGACTGAACATCCTTGTTCTTTAACACAGCTTGTGTTTATCTTAGTCACATTGCCTGCCAATATTGACACTATGTCTTCCAGTAATTGACGCAAATTGTTGATTTATACCACAAGCAGAATGGGTCTAAGTACCAGTACCAGTATCTGGACCACTTTAAACACATACACAGAAGCAGCATCCCAGCAGATTGTGTGTTTCAATTACGTCTGAACATGTTATTGATTGAGTCATCTTTTAACGGTCAGATGGTGAAGTCAGACTCGCAGGTCTTTATTATTTTGGGTCTATCCACGTTATCCACATGAAGACCTACTGCTCTTTCCTTCAGATGACAAAGTAAAGCCCTGGTCCCACCGAATAATGAAGCATGTAGCATTTTTTTTTTTTTTGGTACTAGTTGAGTTATTCAACAAACATGGGTGAATAGTGGCTCTTAGAGGCAGAGTATTCAGCTAATGAGGCTCATCTCGGAGCGTGGTGCTAATTTCGAGAAGTTCAAAACTCAGTAAAAACAGCATGGGGCAGGGGCATCACAGTGCTTAGTGGTTATCACTGTTGCCTCACAGTGAGAAGATCATGGGTTTGATTCCCACCTGTGACCTTTCTGTGTGGAGTTTGCGTGTACTCCTCAGTCCAGAGAGGAGAGAGGAGAACCTTCCAGAAGGACAACCATCTCTGCAGCAGTCCACCACTCAGGACTGTACGTAGAGTGACTAGACGGAAGTCACTCCTTAGTAAAAGGCACATGGCAGCTCACATGGAATTTGCCAAAAGGCATCTGAAGGACTCTCAGACCATGAGAAACAAAATTCTCTGGTCTGATGAGACAAAGATTGAGCTCTTTGGTGTGAACGCCAGACGTCATGTTTGGAGGAAACCAGGTACCATCTCTACAGTGAAGCCTGGTGGTGGCAGCATCATTCTGTGGGGATGTTTGTCAGTGTCAGGAACTGGGAGACTAGTCAGTCCTTCATTCGCCTGCAACACCTTTGATCTTGACTCCGGAAGATCTTCGAGTGCATCTCTGGATTTGACAGGCAGAGGATCCAGAGACATGAACGTCCCTGCTGAGATCATTGAAGGTCTCTACAAGTTTGGTACTTTAGCGGTTCGACTCCACAAATGACAACCTTCCTGCTTCACGGTGCCTGTTGTATTCTTTGAGGTAGCTGCAGGTTGAACCTCACTGTGAAAACAATGACTTGATTTCAAGCAATAACCGATCTCCACAAAACCACAAAACTGCACCAGAAACCATTCAACACTCTGGATAATAAATTAATGAACATCGGGACTTCATAGCCCCGGACGCTACATTTCCAACATTAACTTCTCCCTTCAGGCCACAGATACAGATGCCTGACATTTAAAACCAGACGTGTTGCCTCGAGCTTCATTCCATCAAAGCGCTGAATCTGGACTGTAAAGCTGGAGCTCTTAAATTCGCTCTCTACTGGCCCTGAGGGCTGTTACCATACCCCCAGGCGTCTCTGTCTGTTCTTCTGTCCTTCAGCCAGGCCTCGTTCACACTGACAGACGTTTGAGAATGTCAAGAAAACAAAGCCGGAAAAAGAAATGTCCTCCCAGAACGGTAGTAACACAAGAATTGTTTGGATCACTTCATGCTTGTTTGACGTTTAGTAAATTTTAATGACTTTGTTTTCTTGATTATGACTGCGACGTGCACAGATGTTTCAGTTGCTCCTGGTAGGAGATGCTTAGCTATGAGTTGCCCTTTTCTCAGAAACGCTGCATGCAGATGTAAACCTTAAACATCCAGTCTGAAACTCTTGTAGTTTGCTACCTGAGCCAAACTAAAACCGCTGTAAAGCACTATGGTGTCTGTGTTGAGCCGTCATAAACTATATCAAATACAATTTCAATTCAATTTATTTTCATTTGTATAGCGCCAAATCACAACAGAGTCGCCTCAAAGTGCTTCACACAGGTAAGGTCTAACCTTACCAACCCCCAGAGCAACAGTGGTAAGGAAAAACTCCCTCTGAGGAAGAAACCTCAAGTAGGCCAGACTCAAAGGGGTGACCCTCTGCTTGGGCCATGCTACAAACATAAATTACAGAACAATTCGGTTTAAATGTTTGCATCAGTTTCAAATTTTCAGATTTGTCGGAGAGAAACGTCTGAACACAAGAGCAAGACTCGACACAGTAGCTCTGGTTAGTTAAAATGTTTATTGAATGACTCAGTGGGGTCTGGTACACAGAAAGGCAGTCCAAGATGAGCAAACAGATCATAAATATCAGGCAAAGGCGTGGTTGATATAAACAGGCAGGTGGTAAAAAACACAACGTGGAAGCAGGACTTGGAATACACAAAAATACAGAGCTAGAAGCGAAGGCACAAAGCACAACAATCAGGCGAAAAACTAGTGCAACTAGTGGAACTTAAATCCACCTTGGTGATGAGCTGCAGATTAGAAACATGTGTGTGGAAGGATCCATAACAGGGTGTGGCCCAGATAGTGTAACGCCCTCCACCAAGCACCAAGAGCGACAGACAAGAGATATAGGGACAGATAAAGCCCAAGCAGGAAACACCCAGCAAGAGAATCTACACAGACAAAACAATCCAAATCCAAAATAGGCAAAATAAAGTCTAAAACTGAACCAAAACCTAAGTTAAACAAAATGAAAACCAAAGACCTAAAATAAACATGGCATGATGGATTACAAACAAAATACCGAGCACAGGTAAAGATCATCATGACACAAATTAACTTAATATCGCCTAAGTACACAAAGTTCTTCTCAAAAATGGGCCCCAGGCTTTCTTTCTCCTCCTTTTTTGGCTCCTCCTCCTCTATTGTTTTCAACATCAGAGAACTATGGCACGAGATGAAAATCCTCATCTACAAAGCTGTCGTCACGCCAGCCCTTCTGTATGGATCTGAGATGTGGACCACCTACCACCTCCATTGAAGTCCCTTGGGCGATTCCACCAATGCTGCTTGAGGAGTATCCTCCATATGAGGTGGGAAGACTTCCTTACCAGCATCAGCATCCTGACTGAAGCCTAGCTCCAGAGCATCAAGTGCGTCGTCATCAAGAACCAACTTCACATCGTTAGGCTGGATGTCAGCCGACTTCCCAAGTAGATCTTCTACGCCCAGCGGAATGAAGGAGAATAGTCCAGAGGAGGTCAGACGAAACACTACAAGGACCTCCTGAAGCACAACCTCAAGAGCTGCTCCACTGCCTGGAAGACCCGGGAAGAACAGACAAGAGACTGAGCCAGCTGGCGAGCAACGATCCAAATGGGAGTGGAAGTCTTCTGGAAAAAATGGAGATGAACAACACAGAGCAAGATCCCGATCAGCAGAAGCTTCCAGCAGCGAGAACGGTGCTCCTCAAGATTGAGTGTGTTCAGTCATCTCTGGTTCCACCATCCCATCCAGGAATCGATCCAGACAATCTTCCTCGTCACTGACTGATTCTCACCACGACACAGACCTTCTTCTCAGAAAGGAGCCAGTCCTTTTTACATTTGAGAAACTGTAGCAAAACAAAATTTGCATTTTTTTTTTTTCCCCCAACAAGTGGCTTTAATGAAATGATTCTGTCTGTCAGTCAACTAATTGAGGAGTCTTTGGGTTGTAAAATCTGCCTCTTTTGGTTTAGTTCTGTTCTTACAGGAATAACTTCATTTGCTTGCTGGCTTTTCATTCAGACGGGCTGATATGTAACACTTAAATGCCATCTGTCAAACCAATCCACACACACACACGTGCATGCAGTTCTCCATATATCAACACAGATTTCAATAAAGACATCTCACTTCTGCACTTTTCTCGAAGCCCCGTTTGTTTGTTTTCTGCTCACAGTTTAGTCACGTCCGCCCTGACCCCGCCCCTTTGTAACACAAATATCATTTGATGAACTTTTCAACACTGATCACTAATTCTTTAATTGCGTTTTCAATTCGGACAGATTAGGCTAAATGTCTTATTATGATCCTGTCTGTCTTGGCTCAATTGGTGGGTAATTAGTGGAGAAATGAGGCGGCCGGTGCAGCCCACAGTGAAATCTTTCTCCTTTCTCTTGATTTCTCATCACATCTCTCCTTCTATTTGTCCAATCTCTGCTGCCAGAGTCTCATTTTCATCCTTTTTTTTGTTGTTTTTCTACAATTTCCTTATTTTTTCCACTTGCTTTTAAAATTGCTTAATTGGTTCCTGCTTCAAAGTCTCTCGTTTGTACTTCGTCCTGTTTCCTTGGTGTTGCTTTTAATTTCTTCTTTGTGCTGTTCTTGTTTTCGCTTTCTAAAACAGATGTGTTTCTTATTATCCTCCTGTTTTCTGAACAAACTATGTGCTGAAGATACAGTCTAGAGTCCCACCCATCTGTCTGAACATTTTCTGCTAAGGGCCCTATCTTCCACCCGTAGCAAGGCAACATACAGTGCGAGTGTCATTACTTGATTCCAATCAAGGGAGTTGTCTTTTTTTATGGCTGCACGCTGATTGCTCTCTGTGTGTATGTGTGATGTGAGACATTATTGTAAAGCGTGTTGTGCATCTGCATTGGATAGAATAGTGATATGTAAGTGCAGTCCATTTCCCATCCATTCTATGCTCACTGCCTACGTTCTTTAAATTCCATGTGCACTTATGCTCGTCTGTGCTCCTGTGGGCACGCTGGTCTCAAAATCATATACAGTGCTGGTGTGTTGCCATCGTGAGGCAGCAGAAAGTGATTGTGTCATAGAGCACTGTGACATCTGGTGTCAAACATGCACTATGTTCTAGCTATGCATCCTTTTTTGGGAACTAATTTAAATTTAAGGTCCTGATTTAAAAGTTGAAAGCGCATTACGTCACACGGGTTTCATGTGAGGTTCCACACACGTCCTGTATTTTCATTCATCCAAATGCAGAGTTAGAATGTGTGCAAAAAAAAAAAAACCTGCTGCGGATTCATCTCCATGCACAGCTTCGTGTTGGAGTGGAATAGAGAAGGACTGTAAAATAGGAAAACAGATCAAATCTAGGCTCTAGTTTCCAGTGCGTGCTCCTTTTTTAGTAAGTCCTTCTTGATACCACTTAATCATGAAGCTGTATGACTGGTGGTGGAACAGACAAATGTTTCCCACTCAGAAGCCTATAATTCTTTCAGAGTTGTTTGGCTATTGTGGTGGCTTCCCTCACTTGTCTCCTTCCAGCATGATCACTCAGTCTGAGAACTGGCAACTTGACACAGATTTAACATACAGGACCCCATGCCATTTGCATTTCCTAATAATGGATGGAACTGAAGTCCAAGACGTATTCAGTAATTTGGAATTGTTCATGTATGCATCTCCTGACTTATCTCAAAGAAACTGGCAGTAAAAGTGATGATGTAATCCTTATGTTTAGAATAAATAATGTATTTCAGACCTTAAATGCAGGAATAGATGTATATTAATGATGAAATGAAGATGACCCCACAAAACATAATATCTTGGGTTCAATGAAATAGAAGTCTCTGTAAATGTAAGGATCACTGCATTTCATTTTATTTTTTCTCATTTTTAATTAGCATTTTACATATCAAACCAACACTTTTAGTTTTGGGATTATATATAAATTACATAAAAAGAGGCTTCAAATATGTGTGAAAACCTTTTAAAAAAGTTACTAAGCAGCATAAATTAGGACTGTTCAGGTTTTTAAAACTGTTCTGCAGTAAAGACGGCAGCATGATTCATCCAGTAACCCGTTCATCTTGATAGATGGGAAGACTTAAGGTGGCTGGAGAAGCCCATTTGTGTACAGCAGGTAGCTAGTTTAGTCCCATGGCTGGTGAGATCAATTTGTCCTCGGCGGCTCCAGCGGAGCTGCTCAGGCTGGATGTACGTGCAGTTTCCAGGTGTGAATGTGATCATGAGGCGGCTGAGAAACTGAGTGCTCTTCTCAATGCAGCTCCCCTCAGTAAATGAAGGCTAAGATCAACAAATTGATTTTGTAAAGTTAAAGCTCTGACATCTTGACGGTGATTGGCCAGTTAGCCAGCTGTTCCACCCCCCGGGCCGCCATCCAAGTCTGCTTTGATCTTCAGTACAATGCAGTTACGATTTTCTATTTACAATTTCAATTTATTTTCATTTATCTAGCGCCAAATCACAACAGAGTTGCCCCAAAGCGCTTCACACAGGTAAGGTCTATCCTTACCAACCCCCAGAGCAACAGTGGTAAGGAAAAACTCCCTCTGAGGAAGAAACCTCAAGCAGACCAGACTCAAAGGGGTGACCCTCTGCTTTGGCCATGCTACAAACATAAATTACAGAAACAATTCACAGAACAATTCACGGACGAATATACAAGAAATGCTATTGGTGCACAGGACAGGAGGGTCGCCAAAACGAATACATCTCCCATCTCCGGATGGAGCTGCACCTTAAACAGAGAAAAAACAGAATATTACTATATTTTGTTTAATATGTTTTATATACTATATTGTTACTATATTTGTATGTTCATTTTTAAAGTTTGATCTTTTGTGATCAATGACGAGCATGCAGCCACTGGATTGAACATTAAAGTGTGAGATCAGCTGCTGAACTGTAACGTCTGTCACAGATATTCACTGCACTCAAATGCATACCTTTGGATTTACAGTAGTGTGAGGGATGTAACACTTTGTTAGATTCAACTTTGTACACAGTGAGCCTTTATCAGATTTGATTTGAGTGGGTCTGGTGTGCTCACGCCCCCCCCCCCCCCCACCACCACACCTCCCGAATCTATTTTGATTTTCAGTTATTGGGTTGATAACTGTAACTAGATGACTAGATCTCTTGGTGAAATTCTGTTGTACCTGGTGTCCGTGCCACTGAGCGGTACTCAGAGTTCCGGTTATATAGAGGCTGCTAGCTCCAGCTGCTAGTTGTTATGGAGGACTGGCTGAGCTTTCTGGGCATTTTATTATAAACCTCTAATAGTTTGACTTGAGATCATGCAACAAGTCTGTGTTCCAGTATTTCCATCCAGTGATTTTTTTTTTTTGTATGTGTTATTTAATTTTGTATGTTAGAGGTCTTTGCGTCCAGTTAATCTGTGATTACTGAGGAAATAAGTGGGCTATAATGTTAATACCAAAACCCAAACAAACCATTTTGAAAATCATCACCCAATCCCAAAAATATGTTTTGACACCTGAACTGAGGTTAGCCTGTTAGCTTAGCTTATTCAGTAACACAAAGATGGGGGAGTGTTTCAGCTTCATTTGACCCACCCAGGTCATGCAGGGTCTCACCCAGACTCCACCCCTTTATCAGTTTATGGGTTGGTCATGATGTAAGAGGAGTAAACACCGGCAACATGGAGACACAAACAGCTTCAAAATGGCGCATCAGGTCAATTAGGTGACATTACACAGGGTTTGTCCTATAAATGGGGAGGTGATGGTCTAGTGGTTAAAGTGTTGGGCTTGAGACTAGAGGATCTTCAGTTCAAATCCCAGCCTGACTGGAAATCACTAAGGGCCCTTGGGTGAGGTTCTTAATCCCCTAGTTGCTCCCCGTGTGTAGTGGGCACCTTGTATGGCAGGACCCTGACATCGGGGTGAATGTGAGGCATTATTGTAAAGCACTTTGAGCATCTGATGCAGATGGAAAAGCGCTATATAAATGCAGTCCATTTACCATTTATATATTTCTTTTTAATTAGAATTTTGTTTTAAAGGTATTCTGTTGTGTAACATTGTTTGAACACATCAGGCTTTAAAATTTCACCCTTGTGATTATCAGAGACTTTTGTAGACATTTTATTCAGGATTGTTTATTTTTGGCGTCTACGTTGAATTCTTACCTCAGTATTTGATGCAAATGGCTTTAGTGGTTATTGAGACTATAATGGTTTTCAAATGACACATAGAATGTGTTGTACCGTTACTCTGCTTTAAAATGCAGCGATCCTTTTGTAAGAGAAGATGTCACATTTACAACTCGTCAGATCTCGTTTATGGAATAAAACTCTTCAAAGTGAGCGCAGCCTTTTCTGCTGTTAATATCTCCTATAAAAACACCTTGAGGGAAGTCGTGCTCGTCTGGAAAAACACAAAATTGCTACATTAGTATTTTTTGCACCTCTTTTAGAAGGTAATTATTCACCATTAGCTGCTTTTTCATGAGCTTATTGATGGCACAATACAATAACAGCTAAATTATCTTCTATTCAAATTGCCATCTGTTTTTCCACTGATTTAGGCTTTCAGTCTTTCCTCTTGCTCCATGGTATTAATCCACAGGGAATCGTGATACGGAGGCGAGCTTTGTTAGAGAGCTGGAGGAGTCGGAGCTCTGCAGGAGGAAAATGACAAAGCCACTCACTCGCTTCTGGAAGATTATCTTATTATTGTGTGCTTGCTTATTTGGTTCATATAAATCTTTGCTCATCCCTTTCTGTGATGTCACCTCCAGTTGGGATACCAGTCACGTGAGCGTGTACTGTACATCATTTTAATGCAAAACATCATGCATTTTTAAAATCTCTTAAAACTACCACAGAGATATAAATTAAAAATGTTGAGAGTTTTTCTCAGTAATGATGTTCCACCACTCAGCCACCTGAGGAGTACAGCCAATGCTAGGCCGGTATCGTACATTTACGTTGACGCTACCTGGCTATACCTGCCCGCTGTGCGTAAACAAATGACATCATAGCGCGCGCACAGCCCAAGAACTGTCCGCAGAGGAAAAGATGAAAAGGTGAGAAGTGTGTTTTGGTCCCAATATGGATATTCCGGATGATTTTCTCATAGATAGTACGACAATGAACAGCCGCTAAAGCAGCCAGCTTGATGAGGATGCCCTGCCGAATTTGGAGAGCAGCGCGCGCGCCAGCCGATGCAACAAAAGTGAGCCAACTTTTTATCTACGCGTTATGTGTTGTATATCTCATTAAATAGTGATAATGATGCAATAACATGACAGATATTTGCCCTCGTCTAACTCGGGCGAATATCTGTCATTTTGGGCGACTGGGCTTGAACAGAGGGACTCAGAAAATGCATACCGCCCTCCCAAAGCATGTTATTGTATTATTAATTTTGCCAAATTAAACATGCAGATCACAAACCGAATTTCAATTCCGATTGATCAAAGCCTAGGTTAACAACGATCACCACTGGTGCCATTGTGAAGCGAGTGTCTGACAGGGTGATGAGTGTGAAGTTAGAAACTGAAGAGTTGATGATAAATGCCATCAGTGCATATGCCCCACGGGTTGGTTGCAAGATGGAAAAAAAAAAAGATTTGATAGCATAACCAGCTCCCCCTCCACCAGTCTCTAAAGCCACTTTAAAGGACCCAATATCGTTTACTGCAATATGTTGGTATAGTACAATCACATCTAACCATCATGTAATGAGTGGCTACTCTCTAGACACCATGTTTCATTATTTGCGGATACATAGTACCAGAGATTGGATGCTAAAAAGTCTGAAAATTAAAGTCAATTTTTCTTTTAATTTCTTTGTGTATTTTGACCAGTACTGTGGATTTTAATTTTTCCACTAACACTTATTAGTTTATCAGCAGCCCTTTACTCCCCCCCCGCCCCCCCAAAAAAAGTTACAAACTGAATTCAGTGAATTTTAGTAGAAGGGCCAGGGGTCGAAATACATTTTTAACATACTTGCACTGGTGCTAGTAACAAAAAAAATTACTTGCACCAAAAAAAATTGCTTGCACATCCAAAGCAACTCGAAGCAGGTCCGGTGTGGTTATGACAGTTTGAGGGAAGAGCAGCAGCAGCAGACAGTTTTTTTTTTTTTTTTTCACATGCGCGCACAAACGAATTGTCACAGCAACTCGCTCATTGTGCGAGAGTCATAAAACACAGGGAAAACGAAGACAATACAAAGTCTGTCAATAAAGTAACGGTCCTTTTTATTTTTTTCAAAAACTATATGGATTTCATTCATATGTCTTTACGTCAGACATGCTTGAACCCTCGTGCGCATGCGTGAGTTTTTCCACGCCTGTCGGTTACGTCATTCGCCTGTGAGCACGCCTTGGGAAGGAGTGGTCCCGCCCCCTCATCGTCTTTTCATTGTCTGGAAATGGCGGAATGAAAAGGACTTTTTTTCCATCAGAATTTTTTCAGAAGCTGTTAAAGGAGATTTTTTTTTTAATGAAAGACGTGCGGACGGGTCCGCGCGTCGGGACGCAGCCGGTGCGGTGCGGCGGCACAGGAAAAACACCTCCGTGTTGATAACCATTTGTAAAATTCAGGCGGCTTTTGATGGATTTCAGTGGAGTGAGTATATGAGAAATTGTTTAACAGCTGGACATGTTCCAACTTGTCCTTAAGGCTTCCAACGGAGGTGTTTTTCCTGTGGCGGAGCGTCGCGGCGGCTGCGAGCCGACGCTGCAATCCGCCCGCATGTCTTTCATTAAAAAAATCTCCTTTAACAGTGGAATATCCGGATAAAATGCTGAAACCGACTTCTTCTGAAACTTCTCTGTTCTCTCACGACGTCCTGGATCAATAGAGCCTGAAATGTGGAGGTTTTCAGCTTGAAACAGGCTGACGACGGCGCCTGGGAGCGCTGCGTGACGTCCCGTTCCGTGGGAAGTCCTTAAAGCGACAGTATCACCTCAAAATCTCTCATCAGCTGTTAAAATTTTCACCGAAAACCAGCTTAATTTTTTGAACCGTGTCCACTTCGATGTGTCTCACAGGTTTAGAAAAAATTTTGATCAAACAAAGCGCCAGTCTCTCAGCAACTTCTCAGACAAAGGAATTCCGACGAGGGGCTGGACGACTCCTCCCACAAGGAGTGCTCACAGGCGAATGACGTCACCGACAGGCGTGGAAAAACTCATGCATGCGCACGAGGGTTCAAGCATGTCTGACGTAAAAACATATGAATGAAATCCATATAGTTTTTGAAAAAAATAAAAAGGACCTATACTTTATTGACAGACCTCGTATATGAGAGAGCCAGTCAACTAGAATCTAATAAGCAAAAAAACCATACTGAAAGAAAGGTAATGTTGGTGGTGAGGTAATGGATGAGCGGGTGGTCCTTGGCAGGAGTCTGCATGCTCTAGTAGTCTTCCAGGTGTTTACAGTGCTTAGTTTCTTTGCTGTCATTCACAGTGAATACTGCCACATGAATCCTGTTTTGTCAACAATAAGAGCCGTAATGTGGCGTCATAAACGGCTCCAGTCACTCATACGTGAGGAATTTAAATCTGTCACTCTGAGACAGCATGATGCGCTTCGAGATGTGCTTCCTCTTCATCACACTGGAGACGTGCTGACAGCATTAAAAGGTTCAGTGCTGCGATCAATCATCTGTCTGTCGTTTCTGATTGGGGACATAATTGTAATGTGCCATCTGCGAAGTCATCGGCAAGCAAGAACGTTTGTGCAAATCTGGCCTTGAATGAAAATGAATGAATGAATGAATGAATGAATGAATGAATGAATGAAAACTGTTTATTTCGAACATTTGATACAAATGCCTTCGACCAAAGGCAAGAAAGACAACTTCGCACATGGTCTCAGACAGGATGTTCAGTGTTCAATACATTTTGATAGATATATTATACAAGGTGAATACAAACACTTCTTGATGTCAAGTAGTTATAATATCAAAACTTATTGGAATATGCTTATAAATATGGTGAGCGCAGATACATTAACTCAAAAACTTTGTTTTCTCACCCACAGAATTTCTGTGCACACCTCGATCATGCGGGATATAGACGATCAGGAGCAAGATAGACTATTGCATTGATGTTTACTGATTAACAGGCAGTGTGCACTTTCTTACATATTGGTGGCTACAATAACATGATCTCCTAAAGTTTCATGTGGTATCTGTTGGTATCACAGACACTCGATGTACACCCCACGCATTATTCAGCAAGCATCAATGTGATAATATATATGTATTACTTTATAAAAAGTAAAACTTATTTTCAGAAATTAAAATGGCATTGTATTGTAGCATTATTAGTTATTATTACTATTATTGTTGTTGCTATTATTATTAATGTATAAACAAAAGTTAATTTAAAAATATTACAATTTGTAATACAATTGACTCTTTTACAACAACAAACGCTGAGCCATTATTATACAGAAAACAAATGCACACAAATGTGCTGACAGCTGCAACAGCTTAATGCTAACTTTAACATTGAAAATGCTGTAGACATGCTAACGAGTTAGCATCGGTGTTGTTTTTAAGTTATAATTTACATCTATCGGCTGTTTCAGAAGAACATAACAGGTTGGTTTAACATAAAAAGGTAAATGTTACTCACAGACATATGCTCTTTAGGGTTTTAGCGGGGGAAAATTAAGATAAAGTGAAATTAAACAATGAATCAATGAGTCATTAGATTGAAGCACTGCTTTGATATGCGAATCACTGCTGCGATTGGTTCAAGGCTCAAAGCAAAGCCGCGCTGCAAAAAAGTCGATTAGAGTCCCGCTGCAGGGTCTGTAATCAATGTAGAAAAATGGTCATTTTCCTGACCAACACTCTCAAAAACAACAGCCACTCTGAAGGATTGATAAGGGAATCGTTAAGCAAAAAGGTTATTGATGTCAGTGGAACGAATCATTTCTCAACGATACCTTTTGGAAAGGAGTAGAATGCCACTTCCTTGTTTGTTTTAGTGTACTTGGTGCAATTGATAGCTGAACACTCAGTTCCTTTAGAGCTTGATGTTTTTCTGATGTTGCTGGTATGATAGTTATGATCCATGGTGATGGAAAAATGCACATAAACAGAAACTTTTGTCTCTATTACGACTCTAGAATGACAATAAGACTGCCAGTGTGCATCTATAGCAACACCCAGTTACACACATCCAAAATGGTGGCTGGCGCTCAGCCAATTACAATGCAGCATATAGGAAGTTGACCCGTCTCTATGTTCTCTCTGCTGTACCCAAGCATTTTTGACTCCTGCAGTTCAATTTGTTAGACTAGTGAGAGTGCTCCATACTGTATCCGAACACAGTTCAGCATACTGAGGTGGGGCCCACTTGAGGAGACTCTCTAGCATGGTTCAGTTGGCCTTGGACACAATATGTATCAGTTGTGGTCACTAACTGTACCAGATCATATATCTCAGACCTGACATCAATGATGTGAGTGTTCCATTTGAACAGTTATGAATAATATTATTATTACTATATGGATAGTACAGTCTTCAGATCCCATGCCTGAAATTGTTGCAGCAGATGTTCTGTTTTGCAAACATTATAAAATTTTATTAAAACCTTGTAACTGTTAGAATGGCCTAAGCAGTGGGTCACACCTCTGAGTCTGGTCTGCTTGAGGTTTCTTTCTCAATATCATCAAAGGGAGTTTTTACTTACCACTGTTGCCTGTATGCTTGCTCTAGGGGTGTGTAAGGTTAGACCTGACTTGTGTTAAGCATCTTGAGGCAGCTTTATTGTGATTTGGTGCTATATAAATGTAATAAATTTGAAATTGAATTCAATTCATTCAAGAACATTTGGGTCAAAATTAGGTCGGTTCTCTCAAGTTGCAGTCAGCAAGCAAAGCTGCAGAGAGGTTCATCATCTGCTGCCTCCACCAAAAAAGCTTGTCATGTGTACAACACATTTGACTGATAAATGCCATATGGCATAATTCATCATTTTAAGTGAGCTCGGTATGCCTGGCATGCATAACATACCTAACATGCCAAAATAAGTCACAAAGTCAGTGAGGTTCCAATTAAATACTCCAATATTGTGGTGTCGGAGTGCGAACTTATAGAAAACTAAAGTCATGTTGGTGTAAGTGTACTTTCATCCGGAAACATGGAGTGTCGCATGAGTGTTACTGTAACCTTCCAAGCATGTTTGGTTTAAACCAGTTCCAAACGTGTTTTCCCAGCAGTAGAACCAGTTTAGTCTTTGTGTAAATGAATTTCAGACTTTAAAACATCTACTTGCTGGTTTAAAGACACTTCCTGAGTCAATTACGACGGCTTCACTCTGTGAAAATGGGCAGATTAGCTTTGGGTTTATGCAGCAGCAAAACACTTAATATTATTGAAAAGCTTTAATTTTGCCAAATTTCCTCAGCAGGGACAATTGGGTTTATTGCTATAATAGCCCACGGCAGCTTAAAATGTTAACAACCCTCAATCAAAGCCACAATGGCTTTATTGGAAACGACACTCGGCAACTAATAATATCTGTAGGCCATGAAAGTCTGAGCAGCAGTGGACACATGATTTTATCCAAAGTGGTTCAAAGACTTAAAGGTCCACCTGAAAATGGAATATTTAAAAATAAAAATCATATTTCCTTTGACAGCAGAGAAGATTGTGAAGCAGTTTGGTTTGTTCCTCCAAACATTCTGAACATTTTCAGGAAACGTGGTGAGAAGAAGAAAGCACAAAATATTGACAATGATACAATAAGATCACTTTTGTCAAAGTGTGTCAAAAAATCAATAACATGACATTGTAGATAACATTCATTCATTAAAATAGTAAAAACTGTAATAACACTGATTTAAAAATGAAAAGTGAATATGGAAGAAGTGAAGTGAATTGATCCCTGTCTCAATCACCCAACGTTTATGGAAGTAAATCTGTGACATTGGATGATTGAGACAGGGATCGATTGCTTCTCCCTGTTTGTCTATTTTTTGAGGTTAGATTTTTTTTTTAGGTTGAAGTTTTTGAGGTTGAATATTTTGATGCTAAACAAATTCAACCTTAGAAATTCAACTCTGATTTTGATGCTAAAAATATTCAACCTTAAAAATTCAAACTCTGATGGCACAGATTTACTTCAATAAGTGAACTAAAATGTGAGATTGATCATGGGCGCAATTTGGTGGGGGATAGGGGGGACATGTCCCCCCCACCTTTTCAACCAGGGGGGACAGAATATGGTATGTCCCCCCCCACCTTCTGACATATATGTGTGTACTTGAAACATGCTATGCCAGTCTTATGTGCAAAACCATGTCAGAATAGTATCTTTGTTTCTGCACGTTTGTATTTTTAGCAGCATTGACTTGTTTACAGCACCTGTTTCTTGTTTGTCACATTCTGAATTTTCTGGGACTGCATTTGCCCAGATTTGAAACCAAAAATAGTTGCCTTTAGGGACTAGTGTCTACACATAAGTGTCAATGGACCATATGCTAATTTACTAAATTCAGAAAGTTAGAAAAGGAATCAGAAAAGCTATCTGGGACCTCAGAAAGCCCATCTGCAATTATTGCTCAATCTCCAAAATCAGTCTATGCAAGCGAAATTATGTTTAGTATGAGTGTTGTCATTAGTGCCACTTCGAAAATTAAATTCATAAGTAATTTATCCTAAACTTATGATCTGTTGTTTTTTCAAACTTATGCAAAAACAAATCTTGAGAAAAAAAATACAGTATGCGATAGTTAAAAATTATTAAGAGCCTGTTCTTTCATATTTATGAATACATTTTACCACATTGCAGTTGTTGTTTTTTAAATGAAAACTCAACCTATCATTCTTTTTTAGTTCTACACATGTGGTGATACCTTATTTACACCAGGATGTTAATAAAATCAATGCTGGCTATTCTCAGAATAAAGTACTTATATCCACAGTTTCAAATTGTATAAGTCAAATGGTGTCCACTTTATGGTCTTCTCAAAACATTAAAATTACTGTTCTGGATGCTCAGAATGCATCTGAGCTTATCTAGAAACCGTTGGCTTCAGGGGGCCTAAAGTGGCCCCCAGACCCCCGGCCTATGGGCTTCGGCCCTGCGGGCCTCGCACTTTGTCCCCCCCCCAATTTCTAGTTCTAAATTGCGCCCTTGAGATTGATAGATTGATTGGGGTGTTGTCTGATGTTTTACAGATGCTGTTCTGGGCCATCTTGATGAAGAAGGAGCTGAGTCAGAAAGTGAAACTCTTAATTAACTGTTTTGATTTATGCTCCTATCCTCACCTGTGGTCATGAACTTTGGGTAATGAACAAGGCCGTGAATACAAGTGGCAGAAATAAGATTCCTCTGTCTGGTATCTGGGCTTACACTCCTGGATAGGCTGAGTCATGCCAATGTTTCTGTGCATCGAAAGGAGTCAGCTGAGGTTGTTTGGGCATCTGGTGAGGATGCCCCCTGATCATCTCCCTAGGGACGTCTTCCAGGCACATCCAGCTGGGAGGCCCTGGGGAAGACCCAGGATGCGCTGCAGGGATAATATTTCCCCGCTGGCTTGCAAACACCTCTGGATTCTTAGGGAAGAGCCACACGACTTGGCCAGTGATAGGTACTAAGTGTGGGATGAGCTGCTTGGTCTACTGCCACCGTGACCGTGGATATGAACATTTGGTGGATTACATTTATGGATTTTGGTCCTTCTTGCAGTACTGAGCCAGATTTTCTGTTAGTCTTGCCTCTGAGATTGACGTATTTGTGTGTTTGAATGTCTGAGAAACCTTTAAGGTTTCTGACATACAGTGATGTCCTCCAGGTGCTGGACTTGGTTTGCTTTCTCCCAGAGGACGCAGAGTTGTGCTTCAGAGAAACAAGTCATTGATTTATTTCAATGTGGATCATCATTATTTACAGGGTCAATGCACTCTGATCAGTCACTGCAGCAAACTGCCATCTGGTGGAATGTGATCAGAAGCCCGGGATTCCTCGGACGGACAGATAATGACAGATAACATTATTTCATCAAGCATTTCGATTTAAAAACAAGTCAAAAGGCTGGAGGTGACGCTAGTGTGAGGACATCTTTAAATCAGTTTAACTTTAAAGTTCAGCATCTGTATCCTAGGAGGTGACAAAGATAAGCAGAAGTGGTTTTCTTCTATTCTTCTTCATGGTGCAAAGGTTGTTTAATCTTATGTTTTCTTTTTGTACCACACAGGTTATTTGATGTCTTAATTTGCAGTCTATGTTTGGCAGGTGGAGATAAAACTGTTCCAGCGGCAACCATAGATCGGGCATGAGGTTGTTTCCAGACCTGGAACGGACATATGAGAGAAGCAGGGGTGTTTCTCTCTGCCTTAAAAAAAACCCAAAAACAATATGTATCTAAATACATGGGCTACAATACGATTCAGGAATGATACTTTTTATTCTGGAGCAGTTCGATTCAATGCAACAATGCAAGTGGATTCAGTGAGACGTGGTGCAGCTCGATACCATTCTTCTATTAATATAAGCGTTCGATTCCACGATAAATTAAAACAAGCCAAAGTAGAATTGCTTACCTTCAAATATATATTTCATGAAAGAAGTAGGATTTGTCAGGTTTTTACCACTGTGCTGTAGCACTATGGCACTCCCTCTGCTCGCCTTTTGTTTCCCACATGGGGCAGCACCACAAACGGTGGCAAAAGGCACAACATAGAAGAAGCAACTGCTAGTGTTAGCATAACATAAATAGCATAGCATAAATTTCCCCTTCTGAAGTGGTACGGCAGTTCTAACACACTGTCACCGGAATCTAAATTCAAACAGGTACATTTATTTTATTTTGTTTGCACACTCACAAAGTTGTGACCATTCTTGCGAGAGCCTCGCGCCGACGCTAAAAACATTTCCACGAGTGAAGACACGGAAGAAGCTCAAAACAAGATTAATTCAACCAATCTATAATGTTAAAATCCATAGTTCATAGTACATTTAGCTCGATTCAGGAGTCCGTACATTAATGTAGTCGCATCTATTACTTTTTTATTTGTATTAGACAAAAAGCAAGCAGACACGTGGTGGGAGTCATGATGAGCTTCTCCCCTGAACGTAAACACCTCATCAATGAAATCACCCGCTGAAGTGATTGTTTGCAAAGAAAGCCTGCACTATCTTGGCCTTTCATGGCACACTATTGCCCGCGGTGCCAGCACACACAACTTAAAAACAGGACTGGTGAGTTCACAGGAACAGTGCCGTGAGACTCTGCCACTTCAACATGGGAACAACCAGAACCACTTCTGTTAATTTGTGGTTTTTAGCTTTGGTCTATTTCCTGTTATGTGTCGAGGCGGGTTGAGGAGCGGACCTGCGTCAGACAGAACCCAGCACTACAAATAACCAGAAAAGCAGTTCCAAAAACAATATATTTATTACACCCACTGTGCATAAAAGGTGTAAAAACAAAAACAGCGTCCCTCTGGTGGAGTGACTGTTGGCACGCTCTCCAGCGCCCACAAGGATCAAAGCCCGGCGCTCCTGGACCCACTACCACCGCCAAACACCCCCCAGGTGGACACGACAAACCGACTCTCTGTGAAGCAAAGAAGAGGTGAGGTAAGTCAGCAGTTACAACAATATCTTTCAAAAGACACACGCTATCAGCAACACATTCAGGTCTGTATCTTTTTTAACTTTATGCAAATGAGCAGCTTCTCACAACAAGTGGAGGATCAATTATCCTGCACGCCACAGCAGTGAGAAGCAAACTGCACAATTCTCATCACAATTCCAGTATACTGCGTAACAAAACACCAAGTTACTATCAACAATTAGTCGAACACTTAATCACCTTTGATGTGTGCTGACAGCATGTGTCCCTCACCCTTCCTTGCTTCACGGGCTCGATGTGTCAAACCCAGGCGCGGTCCTCAGCGTCTCACAAACGAACATCACAAGGTCGAGTTCCCGGCAGTTCTGCTTGAATCACACATGACTTAAATTCAGAACGCCATCCAATTATCTGCTTCAGCTGAAAGTCTTTAAGGTTGCATGTGAGCACCCGTCACAGGTGCTACACATGATGTTGATGAGGGTGAGGACTCTTCAGCCAGCACCTTCTCCACAGACAAATCAGTTTCCATGCCACCTGAAGAGCAAAGAAAAGAACACCAAAATATCCAGCCACACCTCCCAACACACAACAGTACCCCCCATCAACGGGAAGCCTCCCGGCAACCGAACAGACCAGGCCCGAGAACAGCACCTCCCTCCGGGGTCCACGTCAGGAAGCAGACAGCACCACGCTCCCAAGGTCCACCACAGACAGCAGGACAGGCACCGCAGCTGGAAGGCCGGCTGGCATCAACAAAAGCCCCAAAACATTCCCCAGTACAATTCAACACAGAAAAAAAAAAAAAACATAAAACCCACCCAAAACCTACCCAGGGGACAGTCCCATCAAACCCCAGGAGGTACCCTCCCCACAACCCCGGAACCCCAGACCCGGTCACACTTGGCTAGTTGGCCCCAAGCCAATTCCCCCCCAGAGGACCGTCCCATCAACCCTGGAGGTGGAACCCGGAAGGAAACAGAACAAAATCAAAAATCAACCCCCGGAGGACTACCAAAAACAACCCCGGGGGGATATAAAATGACCATAAACCCTGTTACCCTCCCCGGCACCCCGAAAGACCCCAGGTCCCTCCCAGAGCCCTTCGGCGGCTCAATTTTGGCGAACGGCTCAAAATATTAAGCTGGAGAAGGGAACAGGAAAAAACTAACCCAGCTCCAACCCCAAGGCGCAGCAGAGAACCGGAAATACATCCGGTGCCCCAACTTGACCATACCCCAGCCTCTTGGGAGGGGTGGAACTACCGAAATGGCGAACGGCAACAGATCGGCCCACCCCTCCGACTGAGGTAAGTCTCCGCTGCACCACACCCCGGCAACACCAATGACGAACGGTACAAAGGCTCACCGAAGCTGGAGTGGAACCGGGCCCTAACCAAACCAAGAAAAACGCCTCTAACACCCCCCCCCCCTAGGTGCAGAGGTCTTCTGAGAATGCTCAGCGTGACCAACCTGCACCACCCCACAACCCACAAGACAAATGGTCTTGGGGCAAGTGAGGTTGGGGTTAGGGATGTAGAGAAATAAACAACAAAATAAAACGACCCAACAACCCAAACAGAAAATACCTAAAAACACATAAAAATTAACAATGACGTGAGCCCAGGCGGACTTCTAACCGCCTAACAGTCACTCCACCAGATACGCCTCTGACTCCCCATACAATTATAACCCCTATTTAAAAAAAAAAAAAACCAAACACATTTACCCGTGCTAGATTTTATTTTTTTTTTTTTTTAATGTGTGTTATTTTGCCTGTCCCAGAACACTTGGAGATACGTCACCATTATTTCTCTTGACGCTTACGTGTCGGGGCAATACAGGAATCTCTGCTCGTCCGAGCTGCATGGGCTCGTCAACAGGAGGAGCCAGAGGTCCCGTTGGAGGAGCCTCAGTGGGGCGAAGAAGAGGCGGCCCAGATTTGTGTCGGGGAAAGCCCCGAGACGAAAAAACCCGCTCTGATGGCCACCCTCTCTCGCGTCCACGGTCCTTCATCCGATCATCTAGACGAATCACCAACGATATTAGCTCATCACGGACTGCCGGCTCGTCTTTTAATGACTCATTTATCCCATCTACAAACATTTCTCGTAAAGCTGCGGCGTTCCAACCTGACTGAGCAGAAACCAGAGAACATTGCATCACCGCACAAGGCTCCGGACGACAAACAATCGGTTCGGATGCCGAATCTCTGGGTGAAGGAGTTATCTGCACTAGTATCGATGATGCCGCAGCTGGAGCAGCAGGAAGCGGAACGGCTTGCGCTGCAAGCTCCGTAACACGGGCGTCTGTTTGTTTAATATGGTTTGCGAGATGCTGTAATTGCTCCCATATTTTCTCTAAGTGTTCTTGAACTTTTTCGGCAAAAGGAACCGCCTCTGCCGCTGGGTCCATTATGGAATGGCCGGGAACTACTGTTATGTGTCGACGCGGGTTGAGGAGCGAACCTGCGTCAGACGGAACCCAGCGCTACAAATAACCAGAAAAGCGGTTCCAAAAACAATATTTATTACACCCACTGTGCATAAAAGGTGTAAAAACAAAAACAGCGTCCCTCTGGTGGAGTGACTGTTAGCACGCTCTCCAGCGCCCGCAAGGATCAAAGCCCGGCGCTCCTGGACTCACTACCACCGCCAAACACCCCCCAGGTGGACACGACAAACCGACTCTCTGTGAAGCAAAGAAGAGGTGAGTCAGCAGTTACAACAATATCTTTCAAAAGACACACGCTATCAGCAACACATTCAGGTCTGTATCTTTTTTAACTTTATGCAAATGAGCAGCTTCTCACAACAAGTGGAGGATCAATTATCCTGCACGCCACAGCAGTGAGAAGCAAACTGCACAATTCTCATCACAATTCCAGTATACTGCATAACAAAACACCAAGTTACTATCAACAATTAGTCGTACACTTAATCACCTTTGATGTGTGCTGACAGCATGTGTCCCTCACCCTTCCTTGCTTCACGGGCTCGATGTGTCAAACCCATGCGCGGTCCTCAGCGTCTCACAAACGGACATCACAAGGTCGAGTTCCCGGCAGTTCTGCTTGAATCACACATGACTTAAATGCAGAACGCCATCCAATTATCTGCTTCAGCTGAAAGTCTTTAAGGTTGCATGTGAGCACCCGTCACAGGTGCTACACATGATGTTGATGAGGGTGAGGACTCTTCAGCCAGCACCTTCTCCACAGACAAATCAGTTTCCATGCCACCTGAAGAGCAAAGGAAAGAAAAGAACACCAAAATATCCAGCCACACCCCCCAACACACAACATTTCCTCTAGAAATTAATATATTTGTTTCACATTCATAATTACACAGCAGAAACCCACCAGTGCACGACCCCTACTCGGGGCCAAACTGTAATTACAATTCTCAGCCACTTAAATGTCCATTTATCACAGACTGGTTTGGAGATATGTGGCTGTAGTCAAGTAAAAGTCAGAAATAAGCTACAGCATGGAAAATTGCATTTGGGGGCAGCGGATAAACCCTTCTGAAATTGAATATGTTAGGGAATTAGAATTTTCTGGTTGTGTGCCTGCAGACTGAATAAATGCAGAGTCTAGAAGTTGGACAATGATCCCTAGAAGTTTGTTAACTTTATTTCAGTCTCTGCTGAATTGAAACAGCCAGTTTCATCAAATTATGACTTTTTATATTTTTCTTTTTAAGGAGTTATAGGAGGCTTCTATAGCAAATAGTAACTCTTTGCCTTGAGAAAGTAATCCAGATGCAAAACATTTTCCAAAATTATAAATTAGGACTGGGCGATGAAGGCAAAACATATTGATATTTTTTCGTATCAACTGGTCTCAATGTTTGTCATTATATTACCCTGTTAGCTGGAAAGTTTGATGCTGGTTCTTGTGGTGAGCTAGTTAAAATTATTTCCATCAAAGAATATGAAGTCTAAATTAAGAAGCAACATGGGACATCTTGAATGAATGGTCATTACCAATAGTAATTTAATAATGCTGCCAGTTTGGGTATCCTCGTGACTGAAAATGAGATTAGATAGAACCTTATTGATCCCTTGGGAAGACTCCCTCAGGGAAATTGAGGTTTCAGCAGCATTGTATAGCAGTACACAGGGTAAGAAGCACACAGAGCAAAAAAAAAAAACTGGTGGGTTTATTTTTTGTGCTTTTATTTATATATATATATATATATATATATATATATATATATATATATACACTCAAAAATATAAACGCAACACTTTTGGCTTTGCTCCCATTTTGTACGAGATGAACTCAAAGATCTAAAACTTTTTCCACATACACAATATCACCATTTCCCTCAAATATTGTTCACACACCAGTCTAAATCTGTGATAGTGAGCACTTCTCCTTTGCTGAGATAATCCATCCCACCTCACAGGTGTGCCATACCAAGATGCTGATTAGACACCATGATTAGTACACAGGTGTGCCTTAGACTGCCCACAATAAAAGGCCACTCTGAAAGGTGCAGTTTTATCACGCCGCACAATGCCACAGATGTCGCAAGATTTGAGGGAGCGTGCAGTTGGCATGCTGACAGCAGGAATGTCAACCAGAGCTGTTGCTCGTGTATCGAATGTTCATTTCTCTACCATAAGCCGTCTCCAAAGGCGTTTCAGAGAATTTGGCAGTACATCCAACCAGCCTCACAACCGCAGACCACGTGTAACCACACCAGCCCAGGACCTCCACATCCAGCATGTTCACCTCCAAGATCGTCTGAGACCAGCCACTTGGACAGCTGCTGAAACAATCGGTTTGCATAACCAAAGAATTTCTGCACAAACTGTCAGAAACCGTCTCAGGGAAGCTCATCTGCATGCTCGTCGTCCTCATCGGGGTCTCGACCTGACTCCAGTTCATCGTTGTAACTGACTTGAGTGGGCAAATGCTCACATTCGCTGGCGTTTGGCACGTTGGAGAGGTGTTCTCTTCACGGATGAATCCTGGTTCACACTGTCCAGGGCAGATGGCAGACAGCGTGTGTGGCGTCGTGTGGGTGAGCGGTTTTCTGATGTCAATGTTGTGGATCGAGTGGCCCATGGTGGCGGTGGGGTTATGGTATGGGCAGGCGTTTGTTATAGACGAAGAACACAGGTGCATTTTATTGATGGCATTTTGAATGCACAGAGATACCGTGACGAGATCCTGAGGCCCATTGTTGTGCCATACATCCAAGAACATCACCTCATGTTGCAGCAGGATAATGCACGGCCCCATGTTGCAAGGATCTGTACACAATTCTTGGAAGCTGAAAATGTCCCAGTTCTTGCATGGCCGGCATACTCACCGGACATGTCACCCATTGAGCATGTTTGGGATGCTCTGGACCGGCGTATACGACAGCGTGTACCAGTTCCTGCCAATATCCAGCAACTTCGCACAGCCATTGAAGAGGAGTGGACCAACATTCCACAGGCCACAATTGACAACCTGATCAACTCTATGTGAAGGAGATGTGTTGCACTGCATGAGGCAAATGGTAGTCACACCAGATACTGACTGGTATCCCCCCCAATAAAATAAAACTGCTCCTTTCAGAGTGGCCTTTTATTGTGGACAGTCTAAGGCACACCTGTGCACTAATCATGGTGTCTAATCAGCATCTTGATATGGCACACCTGTGAGGTGGGATGGATTATCTCAGCAAAGGAGAAGTGCTCACTATCACAGATTTAGACTGGTTGAGTGTGTGTGTGTGTATATATATATATATATATATATATATATATATATATATATACATACGAGGTCTGTGATAAAAGTAACAGACCTTATTATTTTTTTCAAAAACCATATGGATTTGAATCACGTGTGATTACATCAGACATGCTTGAACCCTCATGGGCATGCGAGAGTTTTTTCACGCCTGTCGGTTACGTCATTCGTCTGTGGGCAGTCTTTGAGTGAGGAGTGGCCCACCCTCTCGTCGTTTTTTCATTGTTTAGGAATGGCTCAGAGACTGCTGCTTTGTTTGATCAAAATTTTTTCAAAACTGTAAGGCACAACTGAGTGGACACCATTCGATAAATTCAGCTGGTTTTCGGTAAAAATTTTAACGGCTGATGAGAGATTTTGGTCTGGTAGTGTCGCTTTAAGGACGGTCCACGGCGCCTGACGGCGATCTGCGCTTCGAGGCGGCATCGTCTCGCCGTTTCAAGTTGAAAACTTCCACATTTCAGGCTCTGTTGACCCAGTAAGTCGTCAGAGAACAGAGAACTTTCAGAAGAAGTCGGCATGAGGAGTTTATTCGGACATTCCATTGTTAACGGACATTTTGTAATGAAAGAACGTGCGGGCAGAGTCGCATGTCGGGCCGGACCCGACCGCAGGGGGTCGCGACAGGAAAAACACCTCCGTTGGAAACCTTAACGGGCAAGTTGGTACATGCCCAAGCTATTAAACAATTTCTCAGTTACTCACTTGTTGAAAGCCATCAAAAGCCGCCTGAATTTTACAAGTAGTTTTCAACACGGAGGTGTTTTTCCTGTCGCGGCGCACACAGATTTGCCAAGTCATCACGGAAACGACTCGGCGAATTTGCGCGCACGTCTTTCATTAAAAAATGTCCTTAAACAGTGGAATGTCCGCATAAAGTCCTCATGCCGGCCTCTTCTGAATCTTCTCTGTTCTCTCACGACATCCTGGGTGAATTAAGCCTTAAATTAGGATGTTTTCAGGTCGAAACAGGCCGACGACGGTGCCTGGAAACACTGCGCGATGTCCCGCTCCGTGGGAAGTCCTTACAGCGACAGAAACACCCCATAATCTCTCATCAGCCGTTAAACTTTTCACTGAAAACCAGCTTCATTTCTCAAATAGTGTCCACTCGGATATTCCTCACAGGTCCAGAAAAAATGTTGATAAAGCAACGCGCGCCGTCCGCAGCGGCTATTCAGACAAAGAGATTCCGACGGGTGGGGTGGAGCACTCCTCACTCAAGGCCTGCCCACAGGCGAATGACGTCACCGACACGCATGAAAAAACTCACGCATGTGCACGAGGGTTCAAGCATGTCTGACGTAAAAACATATGAATCAAATCCATTTATTTTTTGAAAAAATAAAAAGGACCGCTTTTTTCATCACAGACGTCATACATACATATATATATATATATATATAGATATAGTATATATAGATATATAGTTTGTTTTTAATTGCATTGTATTCTGGGAGCACTTTGTGTGTGTGTGTGTGTGTGTGTGTGTGTATATATATATATATATATATATATATATATATATATATATATATACATACACACACACAGTAGTGTTCAGAATAATAGTAGTGCTATGTGTCGTAGCAGCAGGGCTTTTATTGTGAAAGGTCAGAACTGAAGTTGTTTCTGTTTCTCCTTGTGTGTTGCTTCACTGTGACTTCAGTGTGGAAAGGTTTTGTTAAAACCTCCAGATACTGTTCTTATGTTTATTTTTGCTCTGAAATATGCCGGTAGATCTCTTCACATCAAGTGCAAATGTCAAAAATTTATCAATGAAAATTTCATCGTGATACATTATTGTGATTGTTTAACTGCGCAGCTCTACTTAATCTGTCCAGTTTTGGAAAATGTTATAATGTAAGTGTGTTAACATTGTGATGAATCCACTTTTTTTTTTCTAGTTTATTATCAGGGTATCATTTAAACGTATGAAAGGATAATTGTTGTCGCACATTGTTCTTGTTTTTGTCTTGTTACACGTCTTCAGTTGTTGACGCTGCCTGTGTCATCGTATCAACTTCCAAAAGTTTGAAATTGAGGCCACACTGACACGGAGTGATGGTGCACCATTCCAAAAACAAGCACATCTGTCTTGTCTCTATTTGGATGTAACTAGACCATGTGTAGAGGTTATCACATTACGTTAAGGAATGACGACGAGCGCGGCACAAACATGAGCAGAAACGCATTCTGCAATCTGCAGGAAGGAGTTATACCTTTGGCACGAAAGAATCAATGTATTGCATGCAAGTAGTAAATCCTATACAGGCCCTAGGCTTAGTTGTAACATCTCTGATTATAGTATTGCACTCACTGGAGGTAATGCAGGTATTTTAATAACTGGTTCAGCTTGAATGTGACCCTGAGGAGAATATTTTCAAAAAAAAAAAAAAAAAAAAAAAATCAAATTAGCAGTGAGGTAGAGTTGCTGTAGGATTGACTCATTGCCACTCCTGTGGCATGTCCCAGATATTTCCATGAGAACTTTGATGGCAGAGAAAGTCTGAACGATCTAAATCATCAGCGCTGAATGTCATGTTTTGTTGTCTGGATCAAACGGTGAAAGAAAAGTACGTAGGAACAGATCTCCAAACACCAAAGAGCTGCAGGTAGACCGAATTACAGCACGGCGCCTTTGTTCCTCTACCTACACGTAGTTAATGCAGCGACTTCGGGCTCCTCTGGGCTTTCTCTGAAAACACCAGCGAAGATGGGAGCTGAAGTGAATGGCCCACAGGTAAAGGCAGCACAGAAGCATTGTTAAAATAACTCCTAAATGCACAGAAGTGACAGATGTTTGATGGTGTGGAAGGAAAGTAATTTTTTTCTATTGCACAGTGAAGGTGCAAAAAAAAAATTTCTGCAAAAATACAAAAGCAATGGCATTTCCTTCCTCAGGTACTATGAAGAGTTCCTGGATGTGCCTCGTGTTCTATAGCAGGGTTCTCCACCCCTGTTCTTGGAGCTCACCTGTCCTGCATGCTTTCCAACTCTTCCTGCTCCACCCACCTGCTCCCAGCCAGTCAAATGCTGGGAAGCACCGGACTTCTTTAATCAGATGTGATGCAACAGGCACACGTGGGAAACATGCAGGGGAGATGATTTCCAGGAGCAGGTTTAGTGACAGCTGGTCTACAGTGTGAATGTTGGTTTGGAACAGGCATTCCCAAACTCAAGAACAGCAGGTCCCACTTTGAAATCTGAAACTATTCTGGCCCTGACAAGTCTATGGAGCATATGATGATGTGGTGCTTCGCAAAAACACAAGCAGGTGACTGGTCCATCCCCTCACAATGCAAGTGATACTCCTCATCTGCGTTTCCTGAAGTAACAACTTGTTTGACATAGTGGTTTGAGCTGTACCCAAAGACCCACCAAAGAAATCTGGTACTGAAGACATCCAGTTGTCTCCTTAAGCCACTGGTTAGCATCAACGTCTCAAAACCATACAGTGAGACAGGAAGTACCTGGGCCCTGGACCCTCAGCAGCAAGCACCTCAATCCTGCATGCCTTGCCTGGTGCTGCAAGGCCTGAATCACATAGTTTCCCCGTTGCAATTTTATGTTAAAAATGAGCCCACATTATTTTTGCTGCTTACATTTCATCAGGAGAGAGTTTATATCTTAATAAAGATGGCAGTGCAGCGGCATCAGAGGAGTAGAAATGATTCTGGGACAAATGTAATTGTAAATTGTCTACTTACTCCGTTAACTGGAAAGTTTGATGCTGGTTCTTGTGGTGAGCTTGTTAAAATTATTTCCATCAAAGAATATGAAGTCTAAATTAAGAAGTAACATGTGACACCATGAATGAATGGTTGTCACCAATAGCTGGGTTCAAAACGTGAACTTGTGGACTCGTCGTCACCACCTAGTGTTTCCACTCAGTACATAAATTTTTGTCATCTCACTGTTGTCACAGCACACAAGTATCTCGATTGCTGTTTCTCAAAAGAGCACAAGCAATTTCCATGGTTTTTAAAATTATTTGTTGCTGTATATAGTTCATTTGAAGGCATTTGTGAAAGCACTGACTGCTGTGCGCATGTTTGAGAAATAGAGTTTTAATGATATTTATTTTTGTGTTGACACACATACTAATTTTTACTAATACGACAGAATTTAGAGCTTTTTTCTTTGCACAATTTGATAAATCATGTCCCAAATGTGGAAATAAATCCCAGGGGGAATCATAAACTTGCTCTACATGTGTATGATTTTTATTTTTATTTTTTTTATTAATTTCTTTAACAGATGTCAGTCCTGCTGGCTTTAAATGGGAGATGATCAGTTTTAAAGTGGTTTTACATCAAAGACATAGTTTTTAGAACCTTAAAAGGAGGTCAAACGTCTTTTAAAATGGTTTGGTTAATTTTTTTTCAGTGCTTTAAAAAATGTGAAGCTGGCTTTTACCTGGCTTGATTAGAAGTAATTTGGTTTTGACTGGATCTTTAAAAAAAAGTGTGTGTGTGTGTGTGTGTGGGGGGGGGGGGGGGGGGGGGGGGAAGAACTAATTTTTAAATTTGACCAGAAATCTTTCTGAATATCTAGTTATGACACTGGTTTTAAAAAAAAAATCCTGCATAGACTTTGAGAACCAGTTTAGGGTAATTTTGGGGTGCTGGATCCAAATCTGAGCTTATATTTCCTCTGTCACAATCTACATGTTCCGTATTGATGGATTCTACAAAGGTTACTTATTCACTCATGAGTTTGACACCACTAACCTTGCACAAAAGCAGCTTCAAAAACAAAGTTTTTAAACCAGGTTCGCAAAATGTGAACAAAGAACCGTAATATCATTTATGGCGCCGAAGAGGTGTGCGAGTCTTTTGCTTTGATTTGGATTCAGCGCCCCACCCAAATTATCCAAAATCCATTGAGTATATTTGGAAAATCCAAATCATGTTGACCAGTGTTATAGGGAAAACAGAACATCTCCATAGGCTGAAAAACTGTGACTTTTGCAAATTTCTTCCACTTTAATTGTAATTTGATTCAAAGAATAATTAGCAGATATAATTAACAGCTAAATTAACAATGAAGGTTGTTCTTGTTTGGTTGTACATTCTTATTTTATTTTGTTTTATCAAACTTGGATGAACGTCTTTAACTTCTTTCAGGTTTGTGATAAATAAAAGCTGTGATGACTTATATAAATTTCTGCCACTATAATTTGATTCAAGGAATAATTAACAGATAAATTAATAATGAAGGTTGTTCTTGTTTGGTTGTACATTCTTATTTTATTTTGTTTTATCAAACCTGGATGAACGCCCATAACTACTTTCAGGTTTGTGATCAATAAAAGCTGTGATGACTTCTGCAAATTTCTGCCACTTTGATTTGATTATAATTTGATTCAAAGAATAATTAACATAAATTGAAGATGATTATTGTGTAGCTTGTACATTCTTACTTTATTTCGTTTTTTTTTTTATCAAACCTGGATGAACACAATTTATTAACATAAATTAATAATGGAGATGATTGTTGTGTGGCTTGCACATTCTTATTTTATTTTATTATTTTTTTTTTTATCAAACCTGGATGAACGCCTTTAACGTCTTTCAGGTTTGTAATAATTAAAAGTTGTGATGACTTTTGCAAATTTCTGCCACTTTGATTTGATTATAATTTGATTCAAAGAATAATTAACATAAATTGAAGATGATTATTGTGTAGCTTGTACATTCTTACTTTATTTAGTTTTTTTTTTTATCAAACCTGGATGAACACAATTTATTAACATAAATTAATAATGGAGATGATTGTTGTGTGGCTTGCACATTCTTATTTTATTTTATTTTTTTATCAAACCTGGATGAACGCCTTTAACGTCTTTCAGGTTTGTAATAATTAAAAGTTGTGATGACTTTTGCAAATTGCTGCCACTTTAATTTGATTCTAACAATAATTAATAGATAAATTAAGCATAAAGATTATTTCTTGTGGGGGTTGTAGATTCTTGTTTTATCAAACTGGCTGAAATTTCAGGCTGAATGTCTTGTTTGAATCTAGGGTGGATTTACCAGACAAGATAATACAACCAGGACAAATATCTGGCAGTTAAAGCCACCATGTTGTCCCAGCGTTGCCCAAAGCCACTTGTGTGTGTTTACACCATTAAGCTGGTGAATTCCCCTCAGAAAAAAAAAAAAACAAAAAAAAACACTTATTACACTTTGAAGAATGCATTGTAAGATTTACCTCACTTACTATACCGCTGCCATTTAGTGTGCAAGTGCCTCCAATTATCCAGAACACGGCCCGCCGGTTAAACAGTACAATTATCAGTGAGATGAAGTCATCACCTCAACACGGCGCCGAGGCTACTGCAATAGTCTTTTCATGGCTCGGCTGATTTATTAACGTTTGAGAGGCAGTACGGGTTCTGGTAGGGCAACTTGGAGAATGAGCAAACAGCAGGAGTCAGCTTTGATCTATTGTTTGTTGCTTACGTCCTCTGAATTGAAATCACATCACTGCAACTACAATTAAAATGTATTTACTTCAGACGCCTTTTACAGCAAAGTGACAAAAGGTTAAATGTATTATTGACGCACGGAAGATATCGAGCAAAGAAAGCCATTATGCTGTTGTACTCGACACAAAAGAAACACTTGTTTGAATGAATGAATGAATGAATTTATTCGGCACACAGATCAACAATAACACAAACTGATAAAAAGAACAATTTAACAGTGTACCGTCTGACCGAAACGGTGCAGCCAGAAGCAAAGCTTATAAGTACCCTCCCCTTATACTATAAAAAATAAAGAATGTGCACATATATAAATATATATACTCATAACAACAAATACCAAAGACGTGTGCACGAACAATATAACTTAATCAATGAACTAAAATTTCAAAGCACAACCAGACAAACAGTAATGCATCATCAGGGACTCCTCACACCCCGGTCACCACCTATTTGAACTCTTACCTTCTGGGAGGCGCTTTAGAACAATAAGGAGTAAAACAAACAGACTGAAAAACAGCTGTTGTTGCCCTGAACGCCTCAACCCCACTGTAACAGTCTTTTTTATAACTTCATATTTTTATGTCTTTTTATAACTTTTATATGCACTATGCATTATTTGTTTTTTGGTTTTTTTTGCACTGCTTTTTCTTTTTAGAGCTGTTTTTGAATTTCGTTGAGCCCCTGAGGAGCAATGACAAATAAAGAATTCTGATTCTGAATACTGCGCAAAACCCAAAAACAATAACAAAATCGGTAAACCTAATTCTTCAAACTATAACAAGTGATTTTATTATTTTTGTAAAGCCTTTTAAAGCCAACTAAGGTACCAAGTAATTTAATATTATCAGGACAATTATTCCAAATGTCAACACGTTTAATGGAAACACAATGACTTTTTTACAGTAGTTCAGATCTTTAATTTCTCATAAATAAATAAATTAATTAATAAAATAATATTCCCCTCAAATTGTAATTGGATTCCCTCATTTTAAACAGATCCTGGACATGTTGAGGCAAAAGTTCATTTTTAACTTTATACATAATTTGTATTGTGATGTAATCAACCAAGTCCCAGAATTTTAAAATGTGTAAACAGGCAAATAACAGATTCGTACAGACAGTAAGTAACACTCTGAGGTGACAGCAGCAATTTGGCTGCAAGTTTTGGTTGCAAACTTGAATTCAGTTTTATTTCTAAAATCAGATGGTGACGTGGGACACCGTCTGTCCCTGGAATTCTACTTAGAACTCTGTAGACATGCATTCAGTGGTTCACTTATACTGTATGTCAGTGATACCCGCAGCTGAAAGCACTGCAGCTGCGAAATGAGAGGTTATTTAAAAAATGTTTTTAATTACTACAACTTTAATTACATAGGGCATCTGTGTGACTTCATTATCAAGTCATTCATTCATTCATTTTCTACACCCTCTTATTCCAAGAAAGGACCATGAGGGAACTGGAGCCTATCTCAGCAGTCATTGGGCGAGAGGTGGGGCTGTCTATCACAGGACTCATTCATACCAATCAATCAAAAATATTTTACAGATTGATCTATGGTTTAGATCATCCATTTAGGCTTCTTGGTTTGGTGAGATATAGAAAAAAATGTTTTGTTTTTTTTTTCCAAATCATATTTTCCTCAAATTTGTTTTCTTTGACCAAACTACCCCAAAATCTAATTAACTCTAGATATCGATCCAATCAATATTCCCAACATATTTAAAGGAAATTTGTCCAGCTGTTTTTGAGTTATGCTGTCCAAACACTCAGCATGGTGCCAATGATCGTATATAAATACTGTCATAACGTAGGTTAAATAATTTTGCAAAATAAACGAGCTGGTAGCAGTCTCAGGAAAAAACATATTCCATGTCTTCCCTGCTGTGAAACAGGGGAGAAGTCAAAGGGATGCACCAGTTACTCACAACCAAGGGGATGTTGGTGCTAATAACCTGCACGTGAAGAGGTTCTGGAACTGTACCACAACAAGGGGTGGTCCACCCCAGGAACTGCCGGTCCCTCTGTACATCGACTTGGTGACCACGCCAACAGTAGGTGTGTCCACCTACTTCATGAGGTCACAGCATTACTGGATCAACATGTTTGGTGATGGCTGCCTTTTCAGAGCCAAGTCCTCAGTGTCTTGGTGTTTCCTGTCTTACTGTATAGTTGTAAGACTTGGACTCTAACCACTGACCAAAGGTGATGACTGGATGTCTTTGACACCAAGTGTCTCTGGAGGATATTTGGGTACTGCTGAAATGACTTTGTTAAACAAACGGTCACACAGGACAGTGGTTCCCAACCTTTTTTCTTTGGAGACCCCCCCCCCCACCCACCCATTTGTATATCTATATAAAATAAAAAGCCTCCAACCCACACACGTGTGGGCACACTTTGAAATAGAATATCCATTCCAAATGTTTTGTTTTTGGTAAGAATTTTGTTCAAAAATATCTAAATCTAATTGTGTGTGTGTGTGTGTGTTTTTTTTTAACCCTTTCCTTTTTGGTTCACCCAAATAAAAATATTTGTCATTACTGTTGATTTTCCCTAGCACAAGCGTGGTGGCCAAGTGGTTTGTACACTTGGTTTCAGTGTGGAAGGTTCCTGGTTCAAACCCCACCCTTGCCACATTGCTCCATGTAATGTGGAGTTGCATCAGGACGGGCATCCGGCGTAAAACTTGTGCCAAATCAGCATTCAGATCCACCTCAGACCTGCTGTGGCAACCCCGAGTTAAAACAAGAGAGCAGCTGAAGGGACTTGGCTACTGTTGATGATCCATTAAGTGAGTTTTCAGACTTTCTGTACATGTGCACTAGTAAGTTCAACAACTTTGGATCAGACAAAAACCTCAAAACCTGTGTGGGGGGGAGCAGGGATGTAGGAGACTCGGGGTGGGTGGGGGGTATTCCATCAGCTGGAAGGTCAAGGACACGCCCACTTCTTTGAGATTAGGAATGATTAATTTATGATTACTTGAAGACTATGTTTATATTTGTGTTTTCACTCTTTTGTATTTATTATTTTTTTGGTTTAAATCTAGCAGGATTCCAGTGTTTGACGTGGTTTGTTTATTGGAAAGCTTCTGTCATTTTAGACAGTTTTGGGTTTATGGGTCAAATTGTCTGTTGTCTGTCTATGTGTCTCCTTTACTTCTTACAGAAATATTTTTTTACATTTCTTTTATTGTTGTTTATGCACCAGTGACACCGGATCAAATTCCTTGTATGTGCGAACTTAACTGACAATAAATTTGTTTCTGAAAGTTCTTGAATGTAACCGATCCTCACTCGTGTTTCTGCAGCTCCTTCGTCTCATCGGGCGAATCCACTAATTGTGTTGAATTCAACTCAAGTCATTCAGCTATGTTTGTGTAAAAGTATTTGCACTAAATAGTCGGAATAAGAGTTTTTACCTTCATTTGACCTGAGAGTGGAAATGTCAGTGTTGTTAAGTGTCTTGTTTAGAAATAATTGGAAGCCACGCAGAAAGACAATTAACACACAATCACCCCGCTGGTCCCCATAGAAACAGCAGCGGCAAACTTAAGTATTTCTGCACGCTGATGACCTCCGCTGCACTACTTTTTAATGTAATTGGACTAATATGTGGAGGTACGGTGGTGAAAGCATAAGTGTTGTTTTGCTGCTCTTAAAGGAATTATAAATATCTCACACTGCTGCAGAATATATTTGGGAACCTGCGGAAAATTCTTCTTAAAACCCTCCTGCAGACGATTGCATTCATAAAGAGACAAATTTGCTTTATTTTTCTCCTCTCGCAGACACGTATCACACATTTTCTTTGTCAGCTCAGTTATGCAAAGCGTCCCTGTGAAAACATGACTAACGAGTCACAGATTAACTCTGCGGGGTCTCGCTAACGCATGCAGGCGCGCGGTGTGCCGAAATATCTCATAAAATGTCACAGTGAAACTCTGCCGGGGGTTCGTGCCCACACAAGCACCATCTGTACGCGGTGATGTCAACACGCACACTTCACCAATGCCTTCGGGGACTTTAGCTTCTCTTCAGGCTTGTTCAAGTTTGGAATTAACAACGCAGAATGTCAGAAAGCTGTTAGCGTTATGCGTATGTGCCAGGAGGAAAACGGAGCCGATTCAGTCCACCAGGTCACAGGACCAGTTAATTATTAGCTAGGTGTGTGAATGCAGCAGTTAATGTTCGCGGTTGAGGCTCTTGCACTCGTCAGTCCCCAAAGTGACAATTCAGTCTGAGCCTACAGGTGGATTTTGGGGTGCAGGAGCATCAGTTAAAGCAGAATGTAGTGACATTTAGAGCCGGGCAGGGAAGTGACGGTTTATACTCTAGAGGATAAGTTGGTTACGAGTCTGGAGGTCCTGCAACTTGGAATCTGGTGCAATTTATACCAAAAAAAGTAATAATGATGGCAATGATTATTATTTATATAGGACTTTCCCAGGAATCAATGCATAAAATCCCAAATGGAAGAGCTGATTAAAAAAAAAAAAAGAACTTGCATTTCCAATGCTGTGGGTCAGAAATTCATATTGATTTGCATCAGATAACATCCAATATGTTGTCCGTCATGTTTTTTTGTCTGTCTTTAAAAGTCGTTATGTTAAGAAGCAACACATGCTGTGGTGTGCACATGTGCTACACTGAATTCCTGTCCATTGTTAAACTTGCCTCCAGCTCAACACTGTGTTCAGAATTGAGTTCTACATACAGAAAAATGATGTACACTGCATCTGGAAAGCATTCATGAAGCATCATTTGTTTTCCCATATTTTGTTATGTTTTCAGCCTTATTCCAAAATGGAGTAAATAAATTTTTTTCCCTTAATATTCTACTCACAACACCCCATAATGACAACATAAAGTTTCTGTTTTTGAAATTTCCCAGGAATCAATGCATAAAATCCCAAATGGAAGAGCTGATTAAAAAAAAAAAAAGAACTTGCGTTTCCAATGCTGTGGGTCAGCAATTCATGTCGATTTGCATCAGATAACATCCAATATGTTGTCCATCATGTTTTTTTGTCCATCTTTAAAAGTCCTGTCCATTGTTAAACTTGCTTCCAGTTCAACACTGTGTTCAGAATTGAGTTCTACATACAGAAAAATGATGTACACTGCATCTGGAAAGCATTCATGGATCATTGTTTTTTCCACATTTTATGTTTTCAGTCTCATTCCAAAATGGAGTAAATTAATTTTTTCCCTTAATATTCTACTCACAACACCCCATAATGACAACATAAAAAAGTTTCTTTTTTGAAATTTCCCAAGAATCAATGCATAAAATCCCAAATGGAAGAGCTGATTAAAAAAAACAAATTGCATTTCCAATGCTGTGGGTCAGCAATTCATATTGATTTGCATCAGATAACATCCCATATGTTGTCCATCATGTTTCTTTGTCCGTCTTTAAAAGTCCTTATGTTAAGAAGCAACACATGCTGTGGTGTGCACATGTGCTACACTGAATTCCTGTCCATTGTTAAACGTGCTTCCAGCTCAACACTGTGTTCAGAATTGAGTTCTACATACAGAAAAATTATGTACACTGCATCTGGAAAGCATTCATGGAGCATCATTTTTTCCACATTCTTCGTCCACAGTCTTATTCCAAAATGGAGTAAATGATTTTTTTCCCCCCTTAATATTCTACTCACAATACCCCATAATGACAACATGAAAAAGTTTCTGTTTTTGAAATTTTAGCAAATTTATTCAAAAAAAAAAAAAGAAAAAAGAAATCGCATGTAAATAGTTATTCATGGCCTTTGCTCAATATTTTGTTGATGTGTGTGTTGATGCACCTTTGGCAGCAATTACAGCCTTAAGTCTTCTTGAATATGATGCCACAAGCTTGGTGCACCTATCTTTGGGCTAAGTCTACTGATCATGTCCTTTTTACAAACAACAACAACAAAAAAACAAAAGTTTATTATGTGAAGTTAAACAAACCTTTAAATGTATGTATTATGTTCTGCACAGTAATTTTAAATTTTATCCAACACTAGATGGCGCACACTGTTGCAGAGCAAACACAGGAGTCAAGGTCATTGTTTTAGATTAGATAGAACTTTATTGATCCCTTGGGAAGACTCCCTCAGAGAAATTGAGGTTCCAGCAGCATTGTATAACAGCAGACAGGGTAAGAAGCACACAGAGTATCAAAAGTGAAAGTAAAAAAGAAAAATTTTTATGATTTATGTTTTAACACAGCTCAATTTTAGAGACTTTCTGCTTTCTTCAAACAATCTCTTGATTTTCTTTACGTGCTTTCTGTCATATTTAATTAAATGATATTGCATAAAATCAAGCGGAGGGAAAACATTTTACGTACAACGCTTTGTTTTGCAGACATGTAAAGTATTGTAGCATCATGGCAACGTGTATCTGTGCACAGTAAATTGAGACTTAATGCTTCACAGTTACGCTGCCACAAAATTCATTCGATGGCAGATGGTTGTGTGTATAAAGTTTTGTAATTTTCATGCCAGAAACTCCAGTTTCATCCCACCTCTCAAATCCAGTCACAGCCACACATGCTTTTGTGTATTCAAGAATCTGCTGCTTCACCCTCTGGCTTGCGGTGTGGTTGCGTTATAGGTCTTCAGGGGATCCACAACCCAGTTGCTGTGGTTCTGATGGAGAGATTTGATCACATAACCTGCTCTGGCTTTCTGTCAATGCCAGTGCAGGTTGCAAGATTTTACTCCTGTCATATAAAACACTGAGTTTTTTTTAATTTACCTTCTCATATAGTTGAAGTTGATGTGTATGTGCTGGCACATGTCCTGCGGTCACAGGATGCTGGCCTGCTGTGTCTCCCCAAGGTGAAGAAGAAATTGGCAGAGTGTTGACCTGCAATTTTTCTAAATGAACTTATGATATCAGATGAGAAAGCAAAGCGGAATATTTCAAATGAAGGTTGAAAGCTGAAAGCGACAGCGTGTAGGATTTAATCTCGTGGTGAGGTTGCATATTGCACGGCACTGTCACTGACGATGGTTTTGTTTCCCTTCACGTTTTGCTTCTTTGGTGATGGGGATTAGTGTTCATTTGCCTTTTCTTGTGATAAACAATAGGTTTGATCCTAGAGTTAACAAAAATGAATATTCTCCAACTTGGTCTGCACTAGTAACCAGTAGACTGTGTACAGGGAGCAACCACTAATTGCTTTTCTTTTTTTCCTGCAGTCTTCTGGCTATGGAGGAGAAAAAAAAGTATGTCCATCCCGGGTTGCTGTAGCAACATGTCAGCCTCCGTTGGGGGGACACTTCCATGTTGATATAAAGGGCTCATTCTAAGCTCTTGGAAATGCATGGATTTGTTGTTGCAGGTAATTACTAAGCAGTAAACTTCAGTGGCTTCAAATGAAGCCCAACTAGAAGTAGGGAAATGTTCCAGTTCCTTCGCTGGTCACTTGAGGCTGGCTCCAAAACAGAGCACATTCCCGTAGGAGTCCATGTTAAAATGTCCAACTTGAGAGAAGAAATAAACATGTTTTTAGCTTGAAACAAAAAACAGGGTTGGTCTCTGCAGTTTTATCCTCCATGACAGCTGTACGGGAGGCGAATTTTGTTGTCCCCCCCAACTTCTTATTTTAAGATGCTTTAAGCTGTAAAATTCTGTAAAATTAGGGGTGCAGTTGTTTTGGTTGACAGAGGCTCAGTTGAGTGTTTGCCTCTCATTGCGTTTTTAGCTCAGTCTGCTTGATGCGGCCGTTAGCTGTTGCGGAGGCTGCGTTTGTTTAAAATAATTGTCCTGTGGAGAAACCCTGCTGCAATCCAAAGATGTGTGCAATATTCACACTGAATGAATCTCTTGTCTTATTTATTGTTGTATGCTGGTGATGTTGGCACATTAGCAGCTGTTGGTAGTCTGATCCGTTAAGCCTCATTAATGCATGATTATTGATCAAATAAGTGGCTAACGTTTGATGTCCACATTTAAGGAAATTGCCAGTAGAACCACCACAGAGTCCACAAAAATGATTTATTGAGCACCCAAACTGAGGATAGCTGGTTAGACTAGGTGGTTTGCACTCGAGGGATGTGTTCACGCGTCTTTCGTGACACAATAAGCCGCCCACATTCTGCCCCTTTATCCATTCATGAGTTCATCGTGAATCAATGTGGGCACTGCTGTCAACATGGTGACGTCCGAACACAAGCTTCATATCGGTAATTCTGGGTCTCTATAGAAACCTAGAGGCCATGTCATGCAAACTTTGTCCCGTGTACATACACTCTACATGGTAATTACACACTGAACAGGTTATGAATGCTATAGTCAATTTCTGCTAATTATTCTTTCACTTGTCTTTTAATTGTGTATTTGAATCTTTGAATTTACTTACTTATTTTAAATTTGATTTTGAACTGTTTTGTGTGAGGCAACTTTTGTTGTGATTTGGCGTGTTATAAGTTGATAAAATTGAACTAAATTAAACTAATTTGCTAATAAACACACTTCAATTCTACACGGTGCAGCTTTAAAAAGTATCCTTTTTTCCTGTTATTTTAATTGTTAAATTTGTCATCCTTAATTGAATAAGCGGGTACAGAAAATGAATGAATTTGTCTTCTTGTGATTAATAGTTTGCTGTTTGTGCGTTCATCGTGTGTTTAGCTGTTATAGATGCATTGCGTCTGTACATTAGCTTGTCAAAAAATCAAGTAAATGTCTTTGGATTTTGGACTGTTGTTTGGTCAAAACGCAACATGAAGATCTGTAGTTGGAGTCTGAGGAACTGTGAAGTTTTTTTGTTTTAAATATTTAGTTTGAATATGTTTTAAGAACCAAACAATTCATCAACTATAATTGTAATCAGCAAATGAATTTATAGTCAATCAATGTTTAGTTCCAGCCTTGTTAAGTTTTTTTTTTTTTTTTTTTTTTTGTACTAATCCAGCAAATAAATAAATAATAAATAAATATTCTTACTGCATAGTATTTCGGCTAATGTTAAAAAAAATAAAGGTTTTAAAAATTTTGGGTAGAATTTTGGTCACCATGCTAAAACTAATATTTGGACTATATTGAATACAAAAAGTGATGTTGCCAATTTTTCTATAATGGTTTAGGTAGTTTTTTGAAACCATATTCAAATGTGGTGTTAAAAACCCTAATTTTCTACATGCTGTTTCTATGTAAGAAGATAACTTTAACAAAGAGCTCTCAAAATATAATGATGAAGCATGCAGAAATCAACAGGAAGTCTGTGTAGCACACAGGACATTTCTCCTGGAGTTGGAGTCCATGGACATTGAAAACCTGCTGCAGGAATTTGATGAAAAACACAGCGTTGAGCCAATGTACAAGTGGGCATGCATGTACATAAGACAGGTGATGGCCCTGATACAGTTTCACCGGGCAACCCATGAAGGCAACTGTTCCTTTTCTTGGGAGCACTTGAGAAACTGTGGACTTACTACTTCGCCTACAACCGACTGGATTATGCGCAGAACATACCCGAATACATTGCTTGCATGCACCAACTTGAAACTGCAGACCCAGAAACCTGGCAGGAGTTTGTCAGTGGGAACTTCACGGTCAACACAAGGAACAATGTGCCATTCACTCGCATTGGCATGGATCCTTACTCTGGATGGCATTACCCTGACCTCTCGTAATACTGTGAGAAATCTTGGAGTCATTTTTGATCAGGATATGTCCTTCAATGCGCATATTAAGCAAGGGGTTTTCCAACAGAAGAGGTGAGGCGAGGAACGGGAGTAAGGATCCAGCCTACATAGTCTGTAGTTGTTTGTAGCGTAGCATCTTTTGATGTTTATTCACCTGGACTGCTTTTTTGCATTTGCACAATATCTCTAAAATTAGAAAGGTCTTGTCTCAGAGTGATGCTGAAAAACTAATTCATGCATTTATTTCCTCTAGGCTGGACTATTGTAATTCATTATTATCAGGTTGTCCTAAAAGTTCCCTGAAAAGCCTTCAGTTAATTCAAAATGCTGCAGCTAGAGTACTGACGGGGACTAGAAGGAGAGAGCATATCTCACCCATATTGGCTTCTCTTCATTGGCTTCCTGTTAATTCTAGAATTTAATATAATACCAGACAGTGCTCCTGTAAGAAGAACAAGCTTACTTACACAGAACTCTATCACTGCGGAGGAGAAGAGGACATTTGGGCCAATAGATCATCTCTACCACCAGACGACGACGAGGAAGTTGATAACGATGAGAACTAGCCCTAATGCATATGGTGACAAGGAAAGACACTTAAAGCTAAATGAAAAGATGAAAAAACTATATAAAGAACATTTCTATCATGTTTTGAATACTTTCTTAATTTGTTATTATAATAAATAACTAGAGAACAATATTTTTTAGCAATTGCATTCAATATAATGTTTATTACAGCCAAATGGTTTAGCTTTCTGGGCCACTTTCCCCCATTTTTCACGCTTAAATACATTTCCTTTCTCAAAATACCCTAAACCTTCTCATAAAAATTGGCAGCATGCTTTTTGTTATTTTATGGAGTACTTAGAATAAATTAAATGCATTTTTTTAAGATTCTACACAAAAGTTTTAAAACATTACATACGCCGATAGACTAGTAGGGGAAACCGGGACACAGTGAATCAGTAGCTATTTATGCATGAAGACATCCCCCTTATAAATTAGTGTTTTGTTTTTGGATACATTAAGGGAAAAACTCAGTGGCAAGTGAAGTCAGTTTTTTTCCTATCAAAAGTAAATTTTGTGGATGTCAATGTCTTTGTACTTATTTCTGACAACAGAGGAACGGTGGCCCAAAAATACTCGTAGTTATTAGTTAGAAGACTACCCCGTCCAACTGATGAGTATGTGTTATGTCTTCTCCAGACTATCAGCTATTTGATTTCAATTTTTCAATTTATTTTCATTTATATAGCGCCAAATCACAACAGAGCTGCCTCAAAGCGGTAAGGATATGGTAAGGATAACATGACTCGTATCACATGCACCCGGGGCACAGTGAATCAGTCTAGAAAGTGATTTACAAAGCCCCAGTATCAAGTAGATGACAAATATTACTTGTTGAAGCGTATGCATTTGTTTTTCCATGAACTTTTTTTCTATAATTTGTGTATATAAACAACTGTTTTCATGTTTTCAAATTCAAACCAATTTTGTGTTCCAGTAATTCCAGAAGGCGGTATTGTATCACTTCCTGTTCCGGAGCACAGCGGTGTTTTGCTGTATCTGTTAATTTTGGCTCTCTGTTGGGACTGTTTACACAGAGACTGCTACCTGCTGCTTTGGACTTTGAACTAATAGTCTTTTTCAAGACTTTTTTACTTTTTTACCTTTTTATTTTATTTTTTTTTTACTTTTTTACTTGACTCTACTGGTGGTCGGCTCTCACTGCGGTATTGTATCACTTCTTGTTCCGGAGCACAGCGGTGTTTTTCTGTATCTGTTAGCTGTTTGATCTGCGCAGTTAGATTGATCTAGTTATCTAGATTACGATTTGTTTCCCAGTGTAATCTTTACGTGCCTTAACTAAAGCACTCCTTCTGCTGAATCACCTCTAAATTATTTACACATTATTCGCTTTGCGTGTTTTTAGGAATCCGCTAGCTTAGCGTAGCTACTAGCTCTTAGCCGATTTAGCATGGCGGCTTCTCCTGTCTCTCCCGCACTTTTCTGCTCTGGGTGTGAAATGTTTAGTTATTCCTCGGCCTCCTTTAGCAGTAATGGTACTTGTAATAAGTGTAGCTTATTCGTAGCTTTGGAGGCCAGGCTGGGCGAATTGGAGACTCGGCTCCGCACCGTGGAAAATTCTACAGCTAGCAAGGCCCCTGTAGTCGGTGCGGACCAAGGTAGCTTAGCCGCCGTTAGTTCCCCCCTGGCAGATCCCGAGCAGCCGGGAAAGCAGGCCGACTGGGTGACTGTGAGGAGGAAGCGTAGCCCTAAACAGAAGCCCCGTGTACACCGCCAACCCGTTCACATCTTTAACCGTTTTTCCCCACTCGACGATACACCCGCCGAGGATCAAACTCTGGTTATTGGCGACTCTGTTTTGAGAAATGTGAAGTTAGCGACACCAGCAACCATAGTCAATTGTCTTCCGGGGGCCAGAGCAGGCGACATTGAAGGAAATTTGAAACTGCTGGCTAAGGCTAAGCGTAAATTTGGTAAGATTGTAATTCACGTCGGCAGTAATGACACCCGGTTACGCCAATCGGAGGTCACTAAAATTAACATTGAATCGGTGTGTAACTTTGCAAAAACAATGTCGGACTCTGTAGTTTTCTCTGGGCCCCTCCCCAATCAGACCGGGAGTGACATGTTTAGCCGCATGTTCTCCTTGAATTGCTGGCTGTCTGAGTGGTGTCCAAAAAATGAGGTGGGCTTCATAGATAATTGGCAAAGCTTCTGGGGAAAACCTGGTCTTGTTAGGAGAGACGGCAGCCATCCCACTTTGGATGGAGCAGCTCTCATTTCTAGAAATCTGGCCAATTTTCTTAAATCCTCCAAACCGTGACTATCCAGGGTTGGGACCAGGAAGCAGAGTTGTAGTCTTACACACCTCTCTGCAGCTTCTCTCCCCCTGCCATCCCCTCATTACCCCATCCCCGTAGAGACGGTGTCTGCTCCCAGACTACCAATAACCAGCAAAAATCTATTTAAGCATAAAAATTCAAAAAGAAAAAATAATATAGCACCTTCAACTGCACCACAGACTAAAACAGTTAAATGTGGTCTATTAAACATTAGGTCTCTCTCTTCTAAGTCCCTGTTGGTAAATGATATAATAATTGATCAACATATTGATTTATTCTGCCTAACAGAAACCTGGTTACAGCAGGATGAATATGTTAGTTTAAATGAGTCAACACCCCCGAGTCACACTAACTGTCAGAATGCTCGTAGCACGGGCCGGGGTGGAGGATTAGCAGCAATCTTCCATTCCAGCTTATTAATTAATCCAAAACCCAGACAGAGCTTTAATTCATTTGAAAGCTTGTCTCTTAGTCTTGTCCATCCAAATTGGAAGTCCCAAAAACCAGTTTTATTTGTTATTATCTATCGTCCACCTGGTCGTTACTGTGAGTTTCTCTGTGAATCTTCAGACCTTTTGTCTGACTTAGTGCTTAGCTCAGATAAGATAATTATAGTGGGCGATTTTAACATCCACACAGATGCTGAGAATGACAGCCTCAACACTGCATTTAATCTATTATTAGACTCTATTGGCTTTGCTCAAAAAGTAAATGAGTCCACCCACCACTTTAATCATATCTTAGATCTTGTTCTGACTTATGGTATGGAAATAGAAGACTTAACAGTATTCCCTGATAACTCCCTTCTGTCTGATCATTTCTTAATAACATTTACATTTACTCTGATGGACTACCCAGCAGTGGGGAATAAGTTTCATTACACTAGAAGTCTTTCAGAAAGCGCTGTAACTAGGTTTAAGGATATGATTCCTTCTTTATGTTCTCTAATGCCATATACCAACACAGTGCAGAGTAGCTACCTAAACTCTGTAAGGGAGATAGAGTATCTCGTCAATAGTTTTACATCCTCATTGAAGACAACTTTGGATGCTGTAGCTCCTCTGAAAAAGAGAGCTTTAAATCAGAAGTGTCTGACTCCGTGGTATAACTCACAAACTCGTAGCTTAAAGCAGATAACCCGTAAGTTGGAGAGGAAATGGCGTCTCACTAATTTAGAAGATCTTCACTTAGCCTGGAAAAAGAGTCTGTTGCTCTATAAAAAAGCCCTTCGTAAAGCTAGGACATCTTTCTACTCATCACTAATTGAAGAAAATAAGAACAACCCCAGGTTTCTTTTCAGCACTGTAGCCAGGCTGACAAAGAGTCAGAGCTCTATTGAGCTGAGTATTCCATTAACTTTAACTAGTAATGACTTCATGACTTTCTTTGCTAACAAAATTTTAACTATTAGAGAAAAAATTACTCATAACCATCCCAAAGACGTATCGTTATCTTTGGCTGCTTTCAGTGATGCCGGTATTTGGTTAGACTCTTTCTCTCCGATTGTTCTGTCTGAGTTATTCTCATTAGTTACTTCATCCAAACCATCAACATGTTTATTAGACCCCATTCCTACCAGGCTGCTCAAGGAAGCCCTACCATTATTTAATGCTTCGATCTTAAATATGATCAATCTATCTTTGTTAGTTGGCTATGTACCACAGGCTTTTAAGGTGGCAGTAATTAAACCATTACTTAAAAAGCCATCACTTGACCCAGCTATCTTAGCTAATTATAGGCCAATCTCCAACCTTCCTTTTCTCTCAAAAATTCTTGAAAGGGTAGTTGTAAAACAGCTAACTGATCATCTGCAGAGGAATGGTCTATTTGAAGAGTTTCAGTCAGGTTTTAGAATTCATCATAGTACAGAAACAGCATTAGTGAAGGTTACAAATGATCTTCTTATGGCCTCGGACAGTGGACTCATCTCTGTGCTTGTTCTGTTAGATCTCAGTGCTGCTTTTGATACTGTTGACCATAAAATTTTATTACAGAGATTAGAGCATGCCATAGGTATTAAAGGCACTGCGCTGCGGTGGTTTGAATCATATTTGTCTAATAGATTACAATTTGTTCATGTAAATGGGGAATCTTCTTCACAGACTAAAGTTAATTATGGAGTTCCACAAGGTTCTGTGCTAGGACCAATTTTATTCACTTTATACATGCTTCCCTTAGGCAGTATTATTAGACGGTATTGCTTAAATTTTCATTGTTACGCAGATGATACCCAGCTTTATCTATCCATGAAGCCAGAGGACACACACCAATTAGCTAAACTGCAGGATTGTCTTACAGACATAAAGACATGGATGACCTCTAATTTCCTGCTTTTAAACTCAGATAAAACTGAAGTTATTGTACTTGGCCCCACAAATCTTAGAACATGGTGTCTAACCAGATCCTTACTCTGGATGGCATTACCCTGACCTCTAGTAATACTGTGAGAAATCTTGGAGTCATTTTTGATCAGGATATGTCATTCAAAGTGCATATTAAACAAATATGTAGGACTGCTTTTTTGCATTTACGCAATATCTCTAAAATCAGAAAGGTCTTGTCTCAGAGTGATGCTGAAAAACTAATTCATGCATTTATTTCCTCTAGGCTGGACTATTGTAATTCATTATTATCAGGTTGTCCTAAAAGTTCCCTAAAAAGCCTTCAGTTAATTCAAAATGCTGCAGCTAGAGTACTGACGGGGACTAGAAGGAGAGAGCATATCTCACCCATATTGGCCTCTCTTCATTGGCTTCCTGTTAATTCTAGAATAGAATTTAAAATTCTTCTTCTTACTTATAAGGTTTTGAATAATCAGGTCCCATCTTATCTTAGGGACCTCGTAGTACCATATTACCCCAATAGAGCGCTTCGCTCTCAGACTGCAGGCTTACTTGTAGTTCCTAGGGTTTGTAAGAGTAGAATGGGAGGCAGAGCCTTCAGCTTTCAGGCTCCTCTCCTGTGGAACCAGCTCCCAATTCAGATCAGGGAGACAGACACCCTCTCTACTTTTAAGATTAGGCTTAAAACTTTCCTTTTTGCTAAAGCTTATAGTTAGGGCTGGATCAGGTGACCCTGAACCATCCCTTAGTTATGCTGCTATAGACGTAGACTGCTGGGGGGTTCCCATGATGCACTGTTTCTTTCTCTTTTTGCTCTGTATGCACCACTCTGCATTTAATCATTAGTGATCGATCTCTGCTCCCCTCCACAGCATGTCTTTTTCCTGGTTCTCTCCCTCAGCCCCAACCAGTCCCAGCAGAAGACTGCCCCTCCCTGAGCCTGGTTCTGCTGGAGGTTTCTTCCTGTTAAAAGGGAGTTTTTCCTTCCCACTGTAGCCAAGTGCTTGCTCACAGGGGGTCGTTTTGACCGTTGGGGTTTTACATAATTATTGTATGGCCTTGCCTTGCAATATGGAGCGCCTTGGGGCAACTGTTTGTTGTGATTTGGCGCTATATAAAAAAAATTGATTGATTGATTGATGTTTGAACAGAAATGACAATTGTAGTTTCTAAAGGACTTGTATCACTATATAAGACACTCACACATCACATAGCTGGTTTTCTGGATTATAGTTTGTATATGCATCAGCATATATTTAATAATTTTGAAGAAATCTTTATAATCGTGTTTTTTTCATTATATTCTAAGTTGATTCACTGTGCGCCGTGAATTAGTGTCTGGGACACAGTGAATCAAAAAATTTTAAAATAGATTTTCAACACCTGTAAATTACACTTGGGGAGCCATAAATAACACAGCCTTATAAACAATAACGTGCTGTATTAAATCCACAATAGAATGACCTAAACCTGTGCATAATGTGTTCATGCTGGCACAAAACATTTCTGATCCACTGTGCCCCGGTTTCCCCCTACCTTCTTCTGGAAAACATGATACGTTTTTTTGGTCATGCGATGAAAGCACCAGATATGTAGCTTCAGCTGAATGTAAGCTGTTAAATGCAGCATGTTGTTGCCTCTGATTCATCGGAACGTGAACTGATGTAGACACGGTACAGAGGATTGCGTGAGGATGAACACTGGGAATTTGCAAGGTGCAGCAAAATGCAAACAATCGCCCGGCAGTTTGGATATAAATCAGTCAGGTGCAAATTACTAGTTGGGTTAACATAGTTTTTAAAAGGAATAGTTTGGACCATATATCATCCTTACTTATCATGTTACAGGGTAACATATGTCACATGTCGTAGAATCCAATAGATGTAGACCTTGTTTGACCTTTACTTTGGAGAACAAGCATTCAACACTGTCAACACTATTCCATTTATTAATCCCATTAGCTCAACCAATAATTTGCATCACTTTTTACCAAAACTGGAGCAACTTTAACTTTTTGACCCCTGTACAAAATGACACTGACCTTTGTCACCATTCTTGCTGTTTTTATCCCGTAACTCCATAGAATTCAGTCACAGATAGTCCAAACTATACCTTTTTGGAATCTTTATGATCAGGCAAATAATGTGGAATATTTTTCAATATGATTGGAGCATCTTTTCATTTTGACCTCTGTGTAATTCTTCAATTGACCCCTACCTGACCGTCGATTTGAAAAGTCAAGTGGCCAATCGTTTTTTTCAAAAGAGGAGTTTCTAAGGAGTATTTCTGCCACATTTGATGCTTTTATCACCATTTGCATGATTGTTTCACTTATCTGCTGCTCTATATGTAGTTTTCAATTTCTGGATGTTCAGTGAACAGGATTTTTTTTAAACATAAAATAAATTTCCCATGTCCCCTGCCTGACATACCTAGCCTCAGTTAAAATAAAAGGAATGTGGTTTTGAAAGTATCCTGACATATCACTTTAATGCAGACATATGTGGGTGATTCTTAGACTACGGGCACTTATTATGTCCTTTGATCATATTGTATGAAAAACAGAAAAAAGGGGAAATTTCACACTTTTATAGTTATCTTTACAATGAAAGTGTGTTAAGAAATTTGTTCTAGTAGTCTGATGACTTTTTCACCTTTTTCCAGCATCATTATATGCAAATATTGCCATTTTGTGCTTGTCCCACACCCAGACTTTTGATCTTCAATGATAAAAATGAATGGTAAAGAAACATTTTTTTTCTAATTTTTTAAAATTTCTCTGAATAAAATATCAGTAAAATAATCAAAACATAATTGGGGTATTAAATGTCATACAACTGTTGTGATTTTTTTTTAAACAAAATGTAGTTGTCCCACACTATTGCCGTAATTTCCACCACAACACTGTAATGTCCCTAAACAGTTTGTATGAAAGATTGTTTGGGTAGTTTCTATGGAGATAAACAGTGACATCAGAGCACATGTATATAGCGCCAAATCACAACAAACAGTTGCCCCTAGGCACTTTGTATTGTAAGGCAATGGTGTGGTGAAAATTACATTTAAAAGGCCAATAGTGCCCGTAGTTAAAGAATCACCCATGTATCCTGATTGACTTATGGAGAAACTTTGGGTCAAACTGAGTTTAACCCCCAAAATGTCCTATTTTTGGGGCCCTTAAAGGTCAGGAAGGAAAGGTCAATTTGGATGAAATTTTGGATTTTTATTGGATCCTGATGTCATCTATCCCTGGGTTAAAAATAATCGACAAAATGTACTACTATTACTACTACTAAACTATATTTACACAGCACCCGTCAAGATAAAAATCACAAAGTGCTCAACAACATTAAAAAACAAACAAACAGAAAAATCAATTAAAATAAGAAAAGTTGAGTGTCGGGGCCATGACTGCAAAGGATCTATCACCTTTACTTTTTAATCTAGATTTAGGAATAGATAGTATGCCAAGGTCAGAGGACTGAGAGGACAAGATCAGCGTGTATAAGGACAAAAGATTAATCTTAAATCTAAGGGGGCCCGTCAAATCCCCCTCAAGATCTGCCACTGGAGTCTGAGCTACAAAGAGTAACTGCTGCCTGATGAAGAAAATGCACATTTGTGTAAAGTTCACATCCTGACGCACTGTCTGCCAATGTAAACACAATTATTCCAGCCATCTGGTCAAATAGAAGTCATTTATGACTTTGAACACAAATATTTCACTGACATTTAATTCTAGGTTTATCTCTTTAAATGCCTTTACCCAGTAGATGTGGAAAAAAATGTGATTATCTCACACATTATTGGAGGCTTTTGTGACAAGGACGGTGCATCAATGGAATGAATTACAGCTTCTTTTTATGGTCGAGTTAAATGTGATGTTTTTTTTTCCCCTCTAAATGTTTTGCCTGTAAATAAACACATCCAACCGATCAAAGCCTAGTTTAATGTCATCTTTAAAACAAAGTGTGCAGTGATGCTGATGACAACGATCAGTGCTGCTGATCCAGGAGCATGCACTGGTGCCACGCTTCAGCGCATACTCAAAACATGACTCTTTGGATGAACTCAATTATGAGCAGGAAGTGATCTCACCATGTCATCAAGTGGTCGTCACTCACTCTGAATCTCACCGTGTCGTCAAGTGGTCGTGGCTCACTCTGAATCTCACCGTGTCGTCAAGTGGTCGTCGCTCGCTCTGAATCTCACCGTGTCGTCAAGTGGTCGTGGCTCGCTCTGAATCTCACCGTGTCGTCAAGTGGTCGTGGCTCACTCTGAATCTCACCGTGTCGTCAAGTGGTCGTTGCTCACTCTGAATCTCACCGTGTCGTCAAGTGGTCGTGGCTCACTCTGAATCTCACCGTGTCGTCAAGTGGTCGTTGCTCGCTCTGAATCTCGCAGTGTCATCAAGTGGCTGTCGCTCGCTCTGAATGTCACCGTGTCGTCATTGCTCGCTCTGAATGTCACCGTGTCGTCAAGTGGTCGTCGCTCGCTCTGAATCTCACCGTGTCGTCAAGTGGTCGTTGCTCGCTCTGAATCTCGCAGTGTCATCAAGTGGCTGTCGCTCGCTCTGAATGTCACCGTGTCGTCATTGCTCGCTCTGAATCTCACCGTGTCGTCAAGTGGTCGTTGCTCGCTCTGAATCTCGCAGTGTCATCAAGTGGCTGTCGCTCGCTCTGAATGTCACCGTGTCGTCATTGCTCGCTCTGAATCTCACCGTGTCGTCAACTGGTCGTCGCTCGCTCTGAATCTCACCGTGTCGGCAAGTAGTCATTGCTCGCTCTGAATCTTGCTGTGTCATCAACTGGTCGTCGCTCAATTCGAATCTTGCCATGTCACCAAGTGGTCGTCGCTCTGAATGTCACCGTGTCGTCAAGTGGTCGTTGCTCGCTCTGAATCTCACCGTGTCGTCAAGTGGTCATCGCTCGCTCTGAATCTCACCGTGTCGTCAAGTGGTCATCGCTCACTCTGAATCTCACCGTGTCGTCAAGTGGTCGTCGCTCACTCTGAATCTCACCGTGTCGTCGCTCACTCTGAATCTCACCGTGTCGTCACTCACTCTGAATCTCACCGTGTCGTCAAGTGGTCGTCGCTCACTCTGAATCTCACCGTGTCGTCACTCACTCTGAATCTCACCGTGTCGTCACTCACTTTGAATCTCACCGTGTCGTCAAGTGGTCGTCACTCACTCTGAATCTCACCGTGTCGTCACTCACTCTGAATCTCACCGTGTCGTCAAGTGGTCGTCACTCACTCTGAATCTCACCGTGTCGTCACTCACTCTGAATCTCACCGTGTCGTCACTCACTCTGAATCTCACCGTGTCGTCAAGTGGTCGTCACTCACTCTGAATCTCACCGTGTCGTCACTCACTCTGAATCTCACCGTGTCGTCAAGTGGTCGTCACTCACTCTGAATCTCACCGTGTCGTCACTCACTCTGAATCTCACCGTGTCGTCAAGTGGTCGTCACTCGCTCTGAATCTCACCGTGTCGTCACTCACTCTGAATCTCACCGTGTCGTCAAGTGGTCGTCACTCGCTCTGTAATCTCACGCAGTGTCGTCAAGTGGTCGTGGCTTGCTCTGAATCTCGGCAGTGTCATCAAGATTGGCTGTCGCTCGCATCTGAATGTCCGCCCGTGTCCGTCAAGTGGTCATCACTCACCTCTGAAATGGTCACAGTGTCGTCAAGTTGGTCGTCACTCGCATCTGAATCTCACCGTGTCGTCAAGTGGTCCGTTGCGCTCGCTCTGAAGCTGCACAGTGTCGTCAAGTGGCTGGTCGCTTCGCTCTGAATTGTTCACCCGTGTCGTCATTGCTCTCTCTGAATCTCACCGTGTCGTCAACTGGTCGTCGCTCGCCTGAATCTCACCGTGTCGGCAAGTAGTCATTGCTCGCGTCTGAATCTAGCTGTGTCATCAACTGTCTCGCATCATTCGAATCTTGCCGTGTCACCAGTGGTCGTCGCTCTGAATGTCACCGTGCGTAATGGTCGTTCTCTGGCTCTGGAATAATCTCACCGTGTCGTCAAGTGGTCGTCACTCACTCTGAATCTTACCGTGTCGTCAAGTGGTCGTGGCTCACTCTGAATCTCACCGTGTCGTCAAGTGGTCGTCGCTCGCTCTGAATCTCACCGTGTCGTCAAGTGGTCGTCGCTCGCTCTGAATCTCGCAGTGTCGTCAAGTGGCTGTCGCTCGCTCTGAATGTCGCTGTGTCGTCATTGCTCGCTCTGAATCTCACCGTGTTGTCAACTGGTCGTCGCTCGCTCTGAATCTCACCGTGTCAGCAAGTAGTCATTGCTCGCTCTGAATCTTGCCGTGTCATCAACTGGTCGTCGCTCAATTCGAATCTTGCCGTGTCACCAAGTGGTCGTCGCTCTGAATGTCACCGTGTCGTCAAGTGGTCGTCACTCACTCTGAATCTCACCGTGTCGTCAAGTGGTCGTCACTCACTCTGAATCTCACCGTGTCGTCAAGTGGTCGTCACTCTGAATCTCACCGTGTCGTCAAGTGGTCGTCACTCTGAATCTCACCGTGTCGTCAAGTGGTCGTCACTCTGAATCTCACCGTGTCGTCAAGTGGTCGTCACTCTGAATCTCACCGTGTCGTCAAGTGGTCGTCGCTCACTCTGAATCTCACCGTGGTCGTCACTCACTCTGAATCTCACCGTATCGTCACGTGGTCGTCGCTCACTCTGAATCTCACCATGTCGTCAAGTGGTCATCACTCACTCTGAATCTCACCGTGTCGTCAAGTGGTCGTCGCTCACTCTGAATCTCACCGTGTCGTCAAGTGGTCGTCGCTCGCTCTGAATCTCGCAGTGTCGTCAAGTGGCTGTCGCTCGCTCTGAATGTCGCCGTGTCGTCATTGCTCGCTCTGAATCTCACTGTGTCGTCAACTGGTCGTTGCTCGCTCTGAATCTCACCGTGTCGGCAAGTAGTCATTGCTTGCTCTGAATCTTGCTGTGTCATCAACTGGTCGTCGCTCAATTCGAATCTTGCCGTGTTGTCAAGTGGTCGTTGCTCGCTTCGAATGTCACAGTGTCATCAACTGGTTGTCGCTCGCTTCGAATGTTGCCGTGTCGTCATTGCTCGCTCTGAATCTCACCGTGTCATCAACCGGCCATGGCTCGCTCTGAATCTCGCAGTGTCATCAAGTGGTCGTCGCTCACTCTGAATCTCACCGTGTCGTCAACTGGTCGTCACTCTGAATCTCACCGTGTCGTCAAGTGGTCGTCGCTCACTCTGAATCTCACCGTGTCAAGTGGTCGTCACTCTGAATCTCACCGTGTCGTCAAGTGGTCGTGGCTCGCTCTGAATCTCACCGTGTCATCAAGTGGTCGTGGCTCGCTCTGAATCTCACCGTGTCGTCAAGTGGTCGTTGCTCGCTCTGAATCTCGCAGTGTCATCAAGTGGCTGTCGCTCACTCTGAATGTCGCCGTGTCGTCATTGCTCGCTCTGAATCTCACCGTGTCGTCAACTGGTCGTCGCTCGCTCTGAATCTCACCGTGTCGGCAAGTAGTCATTGCTCGCTCTGTTCTTGCTGTGTCATCAACTGGTCGTCGCTCAATTCGAATCTCGCCGTGTCGTCAAGTGGTCATTACTCACTCTGAATCTCACCGTGTCGTCAAGTGGTCGTCGCTCACTCTGAATCTCACCGTGTCGTCGCTCACTCTGAATCTCACCGTGTCGTCAAGTGGTCGTCACTCACTCTGAATCTTACCGTGTCGTCAAGTGGTCGTGGCTCACTCTGAATCTCACCGTGTCGTCAAGTGGTTGTCGCTCACTCTGAATCTCACCGTGTCGTCAAGTGGTCGTCGCTCGCTCTGAATCTCGCAGTGTCGTCAAGTGGCTGTCGCTCGCTCTGAATGTCGCTGTGTCATCATTGCTCGCTCTGAATCTCACCGTGTTGTCAACTGGTCGTCGCTCGCTCCGAATCTTGCCGTGTCATCAACTGGTCGTCGCTCAATTCGAATCTTGCCGTGTCACCAAGTGGTCGTCGCTCTGAATGTCACCGTGTCGTCAAGTGGTCGTCGCTCACTCTGAATCTCACCGTGTCGTCAAGTGGTCGTCGCTCACTCTGAATCTCACCGTGTTGTCAAGTGGTCGTCGCTCACTCTGAATCTCACCGTGTTGTCAAGTGGTCGTCGCTCACTCTGAATCTCACCGTGTCGTCAACCGGTTGTCGCTCGCTCTGAATCTTGCCACGTTGTGAACCGGTCGTTGCTCGCTTCGAATGTCACGGTGTCATCAACTGGTCGTCGCTCGCTTCGAATCTTGCCGTGTCACCAAGTGGTCGTCGCTCTGAATGTCACCGTGTCGGCAAGTGGTCGTCGCTCACTCTGAATCTCACCGTGTCGTCAAGTGGTCGTCGCTCACTCTGAATCTCACCGTGTCGTCAAGTGGTCGTCGCTCACTCTGAATCTCACCGTGTCGTCAACTGGTCGTCGCTCACTCTGAATCTCACCGTGTCGTCAACTGGTCGTCGCTCACTCTGAATCTCATCGTGTCTGCAAATGGTCGTTGCTCGCTCTGAATCTTGCTGTGTCGTCAACTGGTCGTCGCTCAATTCGAATCTTGCCGTGTCACCAAGTGGTCGTCGCTCTGAATGTCGCCGTGTCACCAAGTGGTCGTCGCTCACTCTGAATCTCGCCGTGTCGGCAAGTGGTCGTCGCTCACTCTGAATCTCGCCGTGTCGTCAGCCGGTCGTCGCTCGCTCTGAATGTCGCCGTGTCGTCAACCGGTCGTTGCTCGCTCTGAATCTCGCAGTGTCGTCAAGTGGCTGTCGCTCGCTCTGAATGTCACCGTGTCGTCATTGCTCGCTCTGAATCTCACCGTGTCGTCAACTGGTCGTCGCTCGCTCTGAATCTCACCCTGTCGGCAAGTAGTCATTGCTCGCTCTGAATCTTGCTGTGTCATCAACTGGTCGTCGCTCAATTCGAATCTTGCCGTGTCACCAAGTGGTCGTCGCTCTGAATCTCACCGTGTCGTCAAGTGGTCGTCGCTCACTCTGAATCTCACCGTGTCGTCAAGTGGTCGTTGCTCGCTCTGAATCTCGCAGTGTCATCAAGTGGCTGTCGCTCGCTCTGAATGTCGCCGTGTCGTCATTGCTCGCTCTGAATCTCACCGTGTCGTCAACTGGTCGTCGCTCGCTCTGAATCTCACCGTGTCGGCACGTAGTCATTGCTCGCTCTGAATCTTGCTGTGTCATCAACTGGTCGTCGCTCAATTCGAATCTTGCCGTGTTGTCAAGTGGTCGTCGCTCACTCTGAATCTCACCGTGTCGTCAACCGGTTGTCGCTCGCTCTGAATCTTGCCACGTTGTGAACCGGTCGTTGCTCGCTTCGAATGTCACAGTGTCATCAACTGGTTGTCGCTCGCTTCGAATGTTGCCGTGTCGTCATTGCTCGCTCTGAATCTCACCGTGTCATCAACCGGCCATGGCTCGCTCTGAATCTCGCAGTGTCATCAAGTGGTCGTCGCTCACTCTGAATCTCACCGTGTCGTCAACTGGTCGTCACTCTGAATCTCACCGTGTCGTCAAGTGGTCGTCGCTCACTCTGAATCTCACCGTGTCGTCAAGTGGTCGTCGCTCACTCTGAATCTCACCGTGTCGTCAAGTGGTCATCGCTCACTCTGAATCTCACCGTGTCGTCAAGTGGTCGTCACTCACTCTGAATCTCACCGTGTCGTCAAGTGGTCGTCACTCACTCTGAATCTCACCGTGTCGTCAAGTGGTCGTCACTCACTCTGAATCTCACCGTGTCGTCAAGTGGTCGTGGCTCGCTCTGAATCTCACCGTGTCGTCAAGTGGTCGTTGGTCGCTCTGAATCTCGCAGTGTCATCAAGTGGCTGTCGCTCGCTCTGAATGTCGCCGTGTCGTCGTTGCTCGCTCTGAATCTCACCGTGTCGTCAACTGGTCGTCGCTCGCTCTGAATCTCACCGTGTCGGCAAGTAGTCATTGCTCGCTCTGAATCTTGCTGTGTCATCAACTGGTCGTCGCTCAATTCGAATCTTGCCGTGTCGTCAAGTGGTCATCACTCACTCTGAATCTCACCGTGTCGTCAAGTGGTCGTCGCTCACTCTGAATCTCACCGTGTCGTCGCTCACTCTGAATCTCACCGTGTCGTCACTCACTCTGAATCTCACCGTGTCGGCAAGTAGTCATTGCTCGCTCTGAATCTTGCCGTGTCATCAACTGGTCGTCGCTCAATTCGAATCTTGCCGTGTCACCAAGTGGTCGTCGCTCTGAATGTCACCGTGTCGTCAAGTGGTCGTCGCTCACTCTGAATCTCACCGTGTCGTCAAGTGGTCGTCGCTCACTCTGAATCTCACCGTGTTGTCAAGTGGTCGTCGCTCACTCTGAATCTCACCGTGTCGTCAACCGGTTGTCGCTCGCTCTGAATCTTGCCACGTTGTGAACCGGTCGTTGCTCGCTTCGAATGTCACGGTGTCATCAACTGGTCGTCGCTCGCTTCGAATGTTGCCGTGTCATCATTGCTCGCTCTGAATCTCACCGTGTCATCAACCGGCCATGGCTCGCTCTGAATCTCGCAGTGTCATCAAGTGGCTGTCGCTCGCTCTGAATGTCGCCATGTCGTCATTACTCGCTCTGAATGTCGCCATGTCGTCATTACTCGCTCTGAATGTCGCCGTGTCGTCATTGCTCGCTCTGAATCTCACCGTGTCGTCAACTGGTCGTCGCTCGCTCTGAATGTCGCCGTGTCGTCATCGCTCACTCTGAATCTCATCGTGTCGGCAAATGGTCGTTGCTCGCTCTGAATCTTGCTGTGTCGTCAACTGGTCGTCGCTCAATTCGAATCTTGCCGTGTCACCAAGTGGTCGTCGCTCTGAATGTCGCCGTGTCGGCAAGTGGTCGTCGCTCACTCTGAATCTCGCTGTGTCGTCAAGTGGTCGTCGCTCACTCTGAATCTCGCCGTGTCGTCAAGTGGTCGTCGCTCACTCTGAATCTCACCGTGTCGTCAAGTGGTCATTGCTCACTCTGAATCTCGCCGTGTCGTCAGCCGGTCGTCGCTCGCTCTGAATGTCGCCGTGTCGTCAACCGGTCGTTGCTCGCTCTGAATCTCGCCATGTTGTCAACCGGTCATCGCTCGCTCTGAATCTTGCCGCGTTGTGAACTGGTCGTTGCTCGCTTCGAATGTTGCCGTGTCGTCATTGCTCGCTCTGAATCTCACCGTGTCATCAACCGGCCGTGGCTCACTCTGAATCTCGCAGTGTCATCAAGTGGCTGTCGCTCGCTCTGAATGTCGCCGTGTCGTCATTGCTCGCTCTGAATGTCGCCGTGTCGTCAACTGGTCGTCGCTTGCTCTGAATGTCGCCGTGTCATCATTGCTCGCTCTGGATCTCACCGTGTCGTCAACTGGTCGTCGCTCGCTCTGAATCTCACCGTGTCGGCAAGTAGTCATTGCTCGCTCTGAATCTTGCTGTGTCATCAACTGGTCGTCGCTCAATTCGAATCTTGCCGTGTCACCAAGTGGTCGTCGCTCTGAATGTCACCGTGTCGTCAAGTGGTCGTCGCTCACTCTGAATCTCACCGTGTTGTCAAGTGGTCGTCGCTCACTCTGAATCTCACCGTGTCGTCAACCGGTTGTCGCTCGCTCTGAATCTTGCCACGTTGTGAACCGGTCGTTGCTCGCTTCGAATGTCACGGTGTCATCAACTGGTCGTCGCTCGCTTTGAATGTTGCCGTGTCGTCATTGCTCGCTCTGAATCTCACCGTGTCGTCAACTGGTTGTCGCTCGCTCTGAATGTCGCCGTGTCGTCATTGCTCGCTCTGAATCTCACCGTGTCGTCAACTGGTCGTTGCTCGCTCTGAATCTTGCTGTCTCCACACTGGGGAAAAAGACTTTGTCAGATGATGATGGTCAGCCACTCAAAGAAAAACTGAGCATCACCTTTTGACTCAGTTTGTTTTTGCATCCATTAATTTTAAAATGTTTTACTATCAGAATAGATGAAAGCAGATTCTGTTGTGGGCTGAGATGAAAAATGAAATTGATCTTGGCTGCCGTTTGAACTGACTGAGGGTCTGCAGCCGTCTGATTGGCTCTGACAGACAAACACAGATAAATTATTATTAATTCAGTTTCTTGACTCCAACACGTTGCATCACATTTGCAGGTGTTTGATTTTCAGTCTACGTGGGACGATGGAAAAAGCTACAGTGGAATAATAGATCCAAATATCCACGGCTCCATGTTTGCGGTTCTAGAGTGAGAATCAAAGGTTAGTTTAGGATTTATAGATCTGACGTCAGAACACTTCAGGGGAAAACACTTGTCATAGTAATGGATGTCAACAAAGACATAATGTGTAAAACATCCTATAGTTTACAAAGAGACAAGCTGAACCTAATGTGATACTAACAGTTGACTTTGATTGAGTGGAAGCTAAATTTGTCATTGAGCCGTCCTAGCATGTTGCTTGTTATGGAAGAAATGCCAAAAACAGATTTGGTACAAATGCTGAATCTGTTTTTTCTAATTGCTGGCTTCACTGTGAAATGAAAAATCAAATACATTTTATAGAAAATCAGTTCCAGTGTTCACTGTAGCGGCAAGTGCAACCAGAATAATCCAAAGCTCACAAGAGGTGAGACCGGTGTCCGTAATATATGCAATAAACCATCCAATGTTCAACGCAAAGAAATGCATTTCTTTATAGAGACCACAGCAGCCGTGACAGGCTGATTTTTATTTTTATTTTAAATGCATTAGACTCCGTTCAGACTGAGGTTTGTATTCCACCTTGAGCAGGATTTGGGATGAATTGGCTTTAGCTGGATAGGGTTTTTTTCAGAATCTTAATGGTGCAAATTGGAATAACCTTTGGCTGACCTAGTAGAGCCTTGGTCTCAAGTACAAGCAAGTTGGTGTTCAGACCCCACCGTGGACCTCCCTCAAAGATATGTCGGTTGTTTCAGCTGGTTGTTTCAGTTTAATAAAGGAATAAAAGAATAGATAATGGTATCAATATAGATAAAATCTTTTCAATTTCCATCTCTATGCAGGGTGAGACAGAAATGTCCCATAGAAGGTATGAACCCGAACACAGCACAAACACACAAAGCAGCTGTTTTTATGAATTAAAACGCCAGCTTGTTTGTGGACACACAAACACACAGACCCATGCAACAACACAACACCACTATGGACAGGTATAATGTGAGCATATCAGGGCGGTCTTCCATTACCACTTTTTGATAAGACTGTCAGTGATTTTTGGGGAAAAAAATCGAATCTTGAAAATTTTATACATAACATTTTATTTGTCCAAATTAGACATGTGCAATTAAAAGTAAACAAGGTAAAATCAAATAAAAAACAACAAAACAAACAATGACAAAAAGGCAACAACTTATTTAGTACATAGGTACATTATTGTCTCACATACTTCGTCCTTTGACAGTAAAAATTCATTATGCAAATCAGTCCCTAATTTGTACAAGCTCTCTGATTTGCACACCTTGTTGAACATCAACTTCATTTGACATGACCCTTACTCATATCTTGTATGTGAAAGTGGTCTAAACCATATAAATGACATAAGTATAGCAAATTTTAAACACATTAAAAGGAATTGTGACATTGGGATAAATCATGATTCAAAATGGGGAGTAATCTGGCTTAACTGGTGTAGATTGGGGGTAATCTCTTGTAAAAGTAGGTGAAAGCGGACAATAGGGTACAATCTGCAGTTACTGTTCTCGAAGCAGAAGCCTCCTTCTGATCCTCCTTCACATCATGAAACCCTTGAAAAGCATGTCGTGTTTTTTAACGCAACGCATTTATGGGAGGTTAACAAAAACTTTTTATTTTTTGGAAAAGTGTGGAGAAAAGCAAGAACAATCGCACAATAGATATTGTACGTAACTGGGTGGACACTGCAATAATCGGTTACAATCGTATGTAATATGATATACAGTAGTAAGTAAGAGTTAGAATTATGATTTTTGGCTACAGTTTTTGAGCCCTAAAAGGGTGCCGCACTCTCATTTGAACCCTGCGTGATATCACGCGATTTGATGACTTATGAGGACATCCGTTCCCCTTGTGCAATATAACTTCATATGGAAAAATGGTGTACTGTTTTGTTTTCGGCTGCAATCACCGAAGCAGTCGCAACAAGTGTTTTTTTTTTTTTTTTTTTTTTGGTTCCTAGTGGAGAAGGGAAGACGAGGCAAATGTGGCAGGTCGTGTCGGTAAGTGTTAGCCTACACAGCTAACCAGAGTAGCTGCGTTCTCTCGCCTGCAAAACCGCCTTGATATGTCCACTTTCCCACCGCATCGTCACTTTTTCTTTGCATTTTCACTTTGTTTGCATGTAATTTGCCCAAAAACGCAGAAAAAATGCTTTGTTTTTTCCCCTGAAGTACAGGAATTACATCATATGCGTCATATTTTACCCCTTTAGCGCCCGCTCTCAAATGAGACTGCAGTGCCCAATAGGGCACCAATTTCCTCAGTTTTGAAATCCGGATGGAGATCAGGGCCAACTGGAAACCACCCCCAATCCCATGAATCATCATCAGAGTGCCTCATTTGGCAGCCAGGAAATCAAAGTGTTAATTTAACCTTTTATTTAACCATGCTGAGTTTGGAACCCTTTGATATTCACACCTGGAGGCTGTCGAGAGCCTCCACGGTCTGATTTGTTGGTCTCTGGGGATTAAAGGTCTTCTCACCTCAGTAATAAGGGCGGGACAAATGTTTCTGTTTCACCTGCTAGATTCAGATTTAACGGTCCACTCACAAAACCCGCTTCTCTAAGCTTGAGGCAGTTACTTATTAATTTTACCTTTTCAGTTTTATGGTTCAGAAAATGATTTGCAGTCAAGCAGCGTGCGATACTTTCAGCTCAAAAAATCTAAGTCTGGTTCTTTAATAAAAATTCAGAAAAAGATGACGGCTGCAAACACACAAAATTCCAGCGTGGTTCAGCCTGGGCACACGTATGCACTCTAATTATTGATGGTTATTGTGTTATTTGGGTAGTTGCCTTTAAATATCATTAAATCTATTTTTCATTGCTATGAAGAACATCTGGATTATTAAGTTTTGCTGCCATCATTCTGTCACCACTTTGGCAACACACAAACACCTCCAGCCCTGCCGCCGCCACCACCGCCGTAGCTTCATGTCTAAATATAGATCCACAAACAGTTCTGATCACTCTGTTTGATCTCTGCTTCGTCTCACTCAGTGTCTTGTCAGCTGCACTTCGGCTTGCTGCTGATGACGCCAGTGTCTTGTTTTATCCGATGATCCCTCGCTGTGTTTGACTTCCATATTTTTCAACCCTCGTGGCGTTTGTGTGTGAAGATGAATTCCACACAAGTACGTGACTTCTGTGCTTGTCGTCATGTTTAAACTAAACTCCAGAGTCGGAGAGCTGATTATCACTTCAGCGCGTCGGCTCACGTATGCTGCGCTCTGATGCTGACCGAGTGACACCTTAAAAATGAACCGCTTTTCCCCGTGGAATGTATTCCACGTGGGTTTTCTTCACAAAGATGTTCTGTATCATCATGTTTCATGTCCTGTCTGTGAGATAATGTGAGGAATAAATTTGATCTGTGCACAATAACTCTGGTTTCAAACCAGCGTGACAGTGACACTGAACTTGTTAAACCTTACGTGCCTTCTCGTGCCCTGCAGTCGCAGGATGCAGGTTTTCTACACATTCCCAGAGTGGTAACAAAGACTGCAGACTTCAGAGTCCACTTCACTCAAATCTTAAAAAAAATTTCTGCTCTCTGTAATTAATTTAATGGTTTTATCTTATTTAATTATGCTGGTTTGGACGTCTTATTTTCACTTGCTGTTCACATTTAAGTGTTCTTACTGATGCAAAATTAAAACAATTTTCCTAAATTGAAAGTGTTATGGAAATTCTACTTCTCCTCATCCTTTTTTTTCCATCCTCCTCCTTTGCCGTCGTCTTTTTATTTCTTTTTCTTTTATTTCGTTTTCCTCCTTTTTCTCCTCCTCCTCCTCCAGAGTCAAACACAGTAGATGAGAACAGGAGAGATGGATTATTATTATTTTTCCTGTTGTGTGATGATTTTTGTGTTTGTCATAGTAACGTCTGTCTGAAAACCTCTGTAACCCTACAGTGGACTGGCGCCCTGTCTAGGGTGTACCTATCCTCATGCCCTGTGACTGCTGGGATAGATTTCAGCCCTGCTGTGATCACTGATTGGAGTAAGCAGGAATAGAAATGAATGAATGAATGAAAACTTCTGACTGACAAAAAACCAACTGGGGTCAGGACAGTGCAGATCTATAAAGGAGTGAACAGATTTCTGAAGTCTTTGGGACAGATGTTATGCTTAAAGACTGAATGGGATGGATGATGCAGGTTTTCTTCTTCATCCTGTCTATACCATGTTCTCAGATTTGAATTTGATCAAATGGCCAGTAATACGGCAGAATTCTTTTTGTTTCATCTTTATTTTTCCCACATCGGGGATGTCTTCCCTTCCCACCATACTGGAATATTGCAGCAGGCGGATTCACTACTTTCACTGCAGCAGGAGAAGATCTAAAAACTAAATCCTTCAGTTAAAGCAGAGGATTGCAGTTTTCTCTCACATTTATTTGCTTTCCTGTTTGTTTGTTTATTTTATTTTTATCAGCGTGCTAAATTAGACTTCCTGTGAGTTCACTGTCAAAATGAACCATGATGACACTTTATGGCTAAGAGGGAACAAAACTTCAACCAATCCAAGATCAGGGGACAAAAAGACGATCCACATCTTGTTTATTCACAAGGAAGTGATGATGAGTGATGGAATGTGTTAAAAACCCAAAGTGCAAACAAGGAGCCAAAAGAACCAAACATTTAAGGGAACTCATCCCAAACAACTCTGTTTTTAACACCGGAGACACCGTTCATAAGTAGTTTTCATATTTTCTAGTTGCTTTCTTATCTTTTCACTTTCCAATCTCTTTTTAGTGTTTTGCTAATGGGAGGTTCCTCTCTGTGTTGCTCGTCTCTCATTGGCTGTTCTCAGTATGTTCGTGTGTAAAGTTAGTTTGTGTGATGATATGTGGTTGTTTACGACATTCGGCTCCCGTTGGTTGGAGGCAGTAACTTGTTTTGACTTATAGTGTTGCTTTGTGACTTGCTCACACACACACACGCACATGCACACGCACACGCACACGCACACGCACACACACACACACACACACACACACACATGCGTGCATCTGCACACTCTTCCATTGTTCCTCTCTATCCTGATTGGACTAAAAATGATCGCAGCAGTGTTGAGGATTTAATTAGTTCTTGCTGGCTTGTCTCTGCTCGTTCCTTTGATCAATTAGATTATTCTCCAAAAATACACACAGACACACACACACATAGACATAATGCATTCCACAGCCCTTAACCCTAACCTTACCCATCATAGAACAACACCTCACCCAAACCCAAAAACCAAGTCTTAATCCTCAAACAGCCCTTTGACGTTGTGAGGACCAGCCATAATGTCCTCACAATGATGGTTTAAAAGCAAAACTGGCCACACAACTATACACGTACACACACATGTATACATGAGCGTGCGCACACACACACACACGTGCATACGCGTGCATACGCTTGCAAACACACACACACACACACTGCTGCTCATCTGCGTTTGTGAGGTCTTCCGCTGACATACCGCTGAGCCGCGATGGTTTAATTTTTGAACTGTTTTTGAGAAATCTACCAAATGTGCTGCTCTTATTTCTGGTGAGTTAAAATATAAAATTAAATTTGATACTTTCTAATGTGTTAAATTGTTACATAAAGATTACGTATAGAATTATTTGAATGTTAATTCATGAGTAAGATCATCTGCTTGTCTACTGTTGAGGTACAGTGAAGGACTTTAAAATGTAAGACGCTTTCACATGTGACATCATCGGGTGGGTGGTGAATGTTCCTCTTCTGTGGGTAAAGATTATCTTGAATTGAGATTGCGGAATCAAATGATGTGCTTTTGGCTCCCTTTAGGCCTGAGAAGGTACATCTGGCTGGTGTCCGTATATTCTCATTTGTCATTTTGTTGAGAAATGGTTTTGATAAAACATTATGAATGCCTGCAGGCTGCTTAGGTTTTAAAGATACATAAACTGGGTCAAGAACGAATGTTTGTTCCACAGTCATTGATTTGTCACAAAAAAAAAGCCAAGAATGGACCTCCTTGAACAGCTTGGTGGTGCCACAGTTTTGACCTTTCATGACCTTTGGTCCTTGATCATGGTGGATAATGGCGGATGCGTAGCTATAATCCTGTGAAAGGCAAATTGTAATTCATGAAATGCTGAGGTAAAATTTGAATTCTCAAAAGCGTCTGACAATTTTCAGAGCTTTGAGAAACAGACTAGAAGTCAGAAATTGAACACAGAATGATTTTAAAGACTCAGTCAGCTCGAAGCAAACAGTTTCATGGTAAAAGTGACTTTTTAATAAGCGTATTGGAGGTGTGAGGCATCTGTAGCCTCTCAAATGAAGTCGGCGTGCGCATGAAGTGGCGAGTCAGACGTCAGCTGTTCATTTGTCTGCTGCACTCAGTCTTACTTTTACTGCTGTAAATTAAAATGTAGACACATTTTTCTGGAGTATTTCGTGTTTTGGACTCACATTTTCTCAACCAGCCAGTTCATCTGCATTATTTTTAAATATTTGTGCTGACAAATTGGTATTGTAAAGTAAAATTAAATTCCAGTCACCAATCTCAATTTAGTTTGGAATTTAAAGTTCATATCTGTCTGTCAGTCTGTCTGTTTGGTGTTGAAGTTGCCTGAAGCAGCAATCTGACTCCTGGAAACAGCCAGGGTTTGAATTACAAATCAGCTTGTTTAGCATGAATTAAACAGACTCGCCCAGCAGCAAGACACCTGTGGGCGGAGCCAAGTGAGGAGACCCTGTCAGGGTCTAATGGTTTATCTGGTCGGTTGCAAGGTTTTTGGTTTGTTTTTATTCTCATTTTGCTTTTCTGTGTATTCGGTTCTTGTAGGACTTTTTTTTTTTGCTGGGGTCTGTCTGTGGTTCTCTCTCTCTCTCTCTCTCTCTCTCTCTCTCTCTCTCTGTCTGTCTGTCTGTCTGTCTGTCTGGCCACGCCCCGCTTCTGGTTCTTACCATGCACACCTGTCCGTAATCTGTTGCCACCTGTGGCTTTATTAGCTCACGGGTTGTGTTGTTTCTTTGCCAGTTTGTTGCGCCTTGTGCCTTCATACCAGCTCTCGTTCTCGTGTTTTCTCGATCTGCTGGCTTCAGTATGTTCTCGACCTCCTGGCTATTTTTTCCGACCACGTCTTGCCTGATGATCTTTGTAAAGCTGCTATGCCTTTTGGACTGCCTCCCCGTGTACCGACCATTGCTTGCCTTTTCATTCAAGTCTTTTTGCAAACAGAGCTGTGACAGTGAGCCTTGCATTTGTCTCCAACCAAACCCGCCTGTCAGACCCAAGTGAAGAACAACCGCGGAGTTTCTGCTCACAGCTGTATTATTATTATTATTATTATTACTACAACAAAATGGTGAAACACTGAGGATGTACAGGGACGAGAAAAGCATGAAAAATACATGAAAACACAAAATACACAATTTAATAGTCTGATTTTGGAGGTTAATCCCCAATCCAAGTAGCAGTGAACCATCAAATGCTGAATTTGAGATTTTATGTTTGCGTTGTTTTTTTGTTTTTTTTTAATCAAATTAACTAATTACATTCTGCGTGTTGTCCAATTCAACTGCACAGAAAATGGATCAGAATGATCCACAGACTGGTGCTTTGGTGCTTTCTTAGACTGTGGGGTTGAATCTGGATGATGGAGGAAAATCTGAACGTGTTTCGGTGGGTTGGCCGCCATCATTTGGAAACCAGTTTGACAGGAAACCTCTCGCTGGCGGGGAAATTGAGTAGAATTTTGTCAGTACATACGGTCTACGTGTCCCTTTTAGACGAGCAAATAAACGCATACACAGACGTATTGCACTGAGGGCACGTCTGGCACCAAAGGCCAGATTTTTGGGCGAATTTTATTATTATTTGCATGGAGCTGCATTGATAGTTGTGAATTGAGTGCAAGCCCTTGTGACAGTGTGGTGTAAGTGTGCGTATGCCATATTGCCACTCACTGCACAAACTGCAGATTACCTTTTACTTCCTGGCTTGATGAAAGCTGCATGCTGTCACCGGGCACCGTGGCTGACGTGTTGAATAACTGCATCGTGTGTGAATGTGAGAAGTATAGGCATTCACCGACATAACTCTCATTCGTCTGACTGTGTGTGTGTGTGTGTGTGTGTGTGTGTGTGTGTGTGAGCGTCCAGTCCAGTGCGTTTGTGAGACGTGAAGTGTTTATGAGATCTGCTTCATTTGATCCCTAAGTGTGTGTGAGAGATGGACAGATGGACCAATATTCAACCAATCAGATGTAGTGGAAGGACTGCAGTTATAAATTTGTCCGCACATGTCGGCTCTGCAGCTATCAGGCCGCGAGAACCAGCTGGACAGCATCGGCTCCAATCACACGCTGGCCATATTTAATTTAGTTTATGGTCAGGCTGGGAAGCACTAAAACACGTCTGAAAGATGGCAAGGCAGAACGGAACAGACCATCTCTTCATATGAAATGACCATCCGAATCGGCTCCAAAAACAAGCAGATTACTGGTGAGATCATACTCCAAAGTAGCTCCTTCTGCTGAAGTAAACTGTTTAAATAATTAAAGCTTCTAAATAAAACAGTGGTTTTACTGGAAAAAGAAGACAAACATAACTGAAACACCAACAAAACAAAAATGGAAGATAATTTTCCTGACAAGTTCCATATTTTAATTATTGATGATGTCGCCATGGACAAAGTCACCTGAAATAATTGTTAATCTTCCCCCTGGTGGATAATCCAGTGAAACACTCCTCCCTAAATAGCCCTAGAGTGTCCGGTCTCTACACATGAATTTGCATTTAGGCTTCATCAAATTGTTGGATTCAACATGATCTCGGATTTCTCTGTTTTTTAAAACAGATTGTCAGAGCACCTACATGGGAGCAGGTTTATCTATAACAGCCAAGTGGCCACTGTGTGTGTGTGTGTGTGTGTGTGTATGCTTTGATCATGGAGAAACTGGGGAGAGCTGACATTTGCCATTTAGTATGCTTATGTATTTTGGGTCAAGGATAAATGGAACGTTGATAGGACTAATATTTTGCAGAAATTAGCGATATTGGCTAACAACAGTGAACAATGGATGTTATGCTGCAATGCACAATGGGAGTTTGTGGTTTTATCATTGTTGTAAAGTGTTATTGATTTATTGTGTTTTTGTAGTTCAACTGGTTTAGTCAGTTAAGTGTCATGTTGCGATTACATGACTGAGAAGTATAGTGCATTTGATGTCTTCCACCGCTGTCTCTGCTTGTGGGTATGTTTAAAAAAAAAGCACCTGCTGGCAGCAAATGCAGAAAAGACAAAAAGCTGTCTGTGCGTGTGTGTGTGTAACTTCGATCACAGACACACTGGGGAGAGCTGGCATTTGCCATTTACTATGCTTATGTTATTTTGGGTCAAGGATGAACGCCGTCTAAATGGAACATTGAATTGACTAATATTTTGGAGAAACTACAGATACGTATTATCTAACACTGAACAATGGACATTGATAATTGCATTCTGGACTCACACACAATTCCAGCAGGGAGCAGTATCTATATATTAAAAGTGTGTGTGCATGCCTGTGTGATTTTTAGTAAGTTCAATGTAATATAATGGTAAATACATTAAAAATCCATGGATGCACACAAAAGTGAAAACACATTGTGGTCCATTTAAAAATAAAATGACAAATAGAAGTAATAATAAAATAATAATATTTCTAATAATAGTGTGTATATGATAAGAACCTAAACAATTTCGGAATACATTAAGACAGTAAATTAACATAAAAAAAATTACGGCACTAACAGGAAATAAAAGGGTTGAGTTCTTCTCCTTTAAAAACTGTTGAGGTCTAAGGTTCTAAAACATTCTGGACTCACACGCCATTCCAACTCATTATAGAAACTTTGCATAATTTATTTTTTATAAACACTACCCAATCTAGAGCCCGTGGATCCCCACGGGCAGCACGCTTGTTCAGTATAAACGTGGACAGATGATGCACGTTCACAGCATCCTTTCAGGACATCCGCCCAACCATTGGCTGTTTTGTTCTTGTGGGAGGCACCGGTTGCAGGCACTGATAAGACCATTCCAGTCTGAGAAAATATTACACAATCAAGATCCTTTAGAAGGATAGAGTGGTGGCCAAGCGGTTAATGTGGTTGCTTGTCCCCGTTCAAGACCACCCCACGCGTTCTCCATGTAATGCAGAGTTGATTCAGGAAGGACATTTGATAGAAATGTTAGGTCAAATCAACATGCAGCTGTATATCTGGTCTGCTGTGGTGACACCCGACTGAAGCAAGGGAGAGGCCAACATGACTTAAGGTACCCTGACACCTGCACGACCTTGATCTGCGCACTTGCATGCACATCGTCGTAACGATCCCACCCGCTGTGTTCCCAGCTGGATGCCGTGCTTTGTTCCACTGGCTGCCATGCACTGTGTTGGACGCTGTGTCTGTAAAATTATTATTTTGTAGCAGGTTAATCATTTCCTGAATCACAGAGGAGCGCTCCAGCTGGAGCTTTTCTCTCTCACGTGCACGCTGTACGAGGTGGAGGACACTTTTGGAACCATCTGAAAAGGTAACTATTTGTCATGTTTATCCTGTAATGACTTGGTAAAACAGTTGCATGTTCTTTGTTTCTTGTGTGCAGCTGTAAAAGTATGTTTGTGATGGATTTAACATCTCGTTATCGCTCAGACGAACTGCACTCTACTGTGGTGCTCTGATGCAACCACTCGCACTGTTCACTTCTTCTTTACTCGACTTGACGAGCTGCATGTTGTGTTGGCGAGTAGATCGTGCAATGTTCACGACCACTTCACATTTGTTTCACGGCATTTATGCGTGAAAGATTTTTTTGAACATTCCAAAATTCCCTTTGCGCAATTGCACGCGCCGGCGCCCCTCTCTGTTCAGTCTGCACCCGTTAACGATGAGTTTGCTCTCCTGCAGGACACAGTGCGTGCATCAAAGTCTTGCAAGTGTGCTTTTACTTTTACATCAATATCTTGTAGCTTAGTCTGACTTTGAGAGGTACTGCTTCATGTGTGTGTGTGTGTGTGTGTGTGTGTGATGTTTGTGGACACGCACAGCTGACCACAGCACGTCTGACAGTCATCAGTGACTTTAGCCTTTAGTCTCATTACAGCAGATGGATGGATGTGGAGCTCCAGCAGCAGACCGACTGATAAATGCACATGTTGTGAAGATGAGTGAGTGAGCGGGAGAGAAAGTGGAGCTGGGACTCAGATTGGAAGCAGGAATGATTAAATGAAAACTTGGAGTACATGCTGGAGAAAAGCAGATGTTGGCTGTGATTCTTTCTTTCTTTGGGTTTTCGGCTGCTTCTTCATGATGTCACTGCTTCTTGCCTGTTCCACCGATGCAGTAACCGCTTCCTGAACACAGTTTGTTGGAACCCATCAGCCCTCGAAAGCAGCAGGTCAGTCATCGTGTTCATTGTCCATCCGTCCATCCTTCTGTCCATCTGTCCTGCATATTATGCAGATATGTTCCAGAAAACATCTTCTGATTGATCGGCTCTGGATATATTTAAGCCAAACTACGAAAGCATATTGATTTTAATCCCCTTCCACCTGTCTCATTTTGGCTTGTCAGTATTTCACAAAAAAAAGTGAAATTTCTCATCAATGAGATATACAGGTTAAGGTTGATAGGTCAAAGGTCAAGGTCACTGGAAGTTAATTATTATTTTTATTTAGAGAAACAAAATTGTTTGCCTGCCCTAGTGAGCGCCTTGACAAAACTTTTATGTATGTGGAATGCACATTTAGTGTTCTCAGGGTCAAAGGTCATAGCCACTGAAAACATTTATTTTTAAATGTAAAAACATTTATAAATTGCCAGTATTTACTGTGCTCTGTTTTCTGTGTAATGATTTTTCAAGTCTTGAAAACTAAACAAGAATCTAGTTGCTTTGGCCTCAAATTCTTGATCCATTTTTATTTCCATCACTTTTCCATAAGCTGAAGGTTTTAATTTAAATTTTTGCATTTTTATGTATTTGTGGCGACAACGTGGTTCAAAGCATTACTCTATTTTACAGCTGTAAGCATGTGGGTGAAGCAGAAATTTGTCCTTTATCCCACCGTCCCCCCCCTTTTTATTTTTCTTAATTTCATGAAGCCTTTCAAAATGTTTTCCATAAATTTACTCCATACAGCGAAAAGACGTTTGGTACTGACTGCAAAGTGTCTGTTCTTGAGTTTTGGTATTTGAATACTATCACTTTAAGATAAAAAGAGTTCAACAAAAATCAGTCCAAGCACTCATGAAACATAAATGAAGCCCCAGTGGGGAATGCTGAACATTAATTAATTACGTAATATTTGGCATTGAACATCTTAATGCAATGGAGATGGAAGTTCTCTTCTAGAGGGGTTTTATTTATTTCTTTAATCCAGTTCAATTTGATGTCAGTGCTTTGAGAAATGAAGGTATTAGCAGATGGGCCAAATGAAAAAAATTGTGCTGTTATGGTGATTATTATAACGACCGGCCATCACAGGAAAACTGCATAAATTATGCAAAAGACTAAAAGTGGGCTGTTAACCTGTAGCTGCTGCAGCGGGTTTGAGATTCACTGCTGATAAAAGCAAAACGCACAAAATCTGCAGTTAACACCAATAAAATAGGAACGCTGTCAGCCACGGGCAATTTCGCATCATTGATTCTGGGTTTTGTTTTTGAATGAAATCGAAATTGTAAAACTGATCATGTAAAAAAAAATAAATAATGATGCCAAAGCAGCTGAAACGATGGCTACAAGACTGGATGACTATGCTTCATGTATGTAGATTCTTCTCCAGGTCAAACCAAATCTGCTTTCAATGACCCCGTTCAGACTTGCGTTGGCAATCGGGTTTGAGTGGGATTCAGGCTGAATCCGGTATCGCAGACCGAACGGTCCGTCCCTAAAAATCAGTCCGCCTTTTACATCTGCGCATGCGTCATTTCGGACCACAGCAGCATGTCTGAGACGGAGTGTCTTCACTCAAAGCAATTAAATGGTATAATGGGATTATTAACCATCAGATGATAAAGGTAAAACCTCTTAAATCATTCTAAAGTCAGTTTTAAGCAGAAACAAGGCTGTTTTAAGCAGAAACGAGGCAAAATTCTCTGACACTTTGAAATGTCTGATGCACAGTGAATGCATCAGCAGCAGTTCATTTAGTCGCGGCGCTCTGAACGCTTCTGCCGCCTTTTATGATGAAATAATTCTGAATTTATGTGGAAATGATTGTTGTACACAAGCTTCAGATATCTGTCGCTGAGATAGATGATGACTGGAGTGCAGTTTGAAGCAAAAACGAGGTGTTAATCCGTGAACCACGACATCAGGGGGGACTGATTTTTCGGGGAACCGTTTGGTCGGCGACATTGGCTCAAGCCGGATAGGGTGTTTTTCTGAATCTGAACAGCACAGATCGGTTTAAACTGTTAAACCCTAGAGTCCCCAAATTTGGGGACTTGCCCTGTTTTGGAACATTTGAACACTCATAACTGACCAATGCTGACACCAACATACACTTATTATACATCAAAATGCAAAGCAAAGTTTACTCTACAAAAGTATCCACTTCAATCACATATCAACTAACCACAGCTGAAACGCCAAGCAAATAAAGACATAACTCAGAATTCATTTTTTGGGAAAAAAACCTAATTTACTCCTACCAAGTATTATTTACTTTCAATTTTTTTTGGATCCACAACATCCCCTAGGACCTGTCTTTTAGCTGATCCTAACTTTTGCATTTTTGACCTTGTACAAGCTGAGAAATAAATCATAATGTATGGGTATGAGTATGTGATTTTGGTGATATAGGCTTTAAGGGGTTAAATCGGATTGTTTGCTGTTCAGCCGGATTTGAGCGGGATTCGCTGTGGTCTGAATGCAAATGTGGCTGGAATCATGACGTCAAGCTTCTGAACTACAATCATGCGATGAGTGTTCTCTCCACTGTGACAGCCCCCCCCCCGGACAAACACCTATGCTAAGTGTTGCCACAGTTTGAAAAGTTACTTTCTTGAAGCATCCCCCTTTTTTCTGCATTTCTACCAACAAATAAAATTCGAACCTCGCTGGACAACATGTTCTCACTCTCAGCTCATCACATTTTGATCCAAAAGCCTCATTTTGCTGGAAAGTCAGGGTGACCAAACCCATCACATCGTGACATGACGGGACACCGACCAAACATTACAACGTGATGAGGTAGGACAGACAATGTGTAGCTTTGAAAAGTCAGTTGAATGCTGTGGTGATTGATTTGTTGATTAATTATAGAAAGGTGCCACCAGTCTCTGGTTCCAGACTCCAGAATGTGAGTATTTTCTGATGTGGATTTTCACTGTGATTTCATCACTGGGCAGTTTTCCTGCAATGTGCAAGCCAACAGACGAATCACATTCTTGGATACCTTTTCTAGTTGTGTTTTTTTTTTGGTATCAAAATATCCTCGACACAGAAAATGATTTCTCTTCGGCATCAGTTAAAATATTTTTACATCCTCTTCAATTTATCTCTGTAGTTTAGGAAAATGTTTCTTTGGATCAAATCGAAACCACTGAAATCTAAATTCTGCTATGTGGTTTGTTGATATATTTTGGCTGTTACCATGGCAACATTCCAGTTTTTGACATTGTTCTTTCTATGATGGCCTGTAAGAAAGGAAGAAACAAATAAGAAATAATGATTGTAAAATTCCTGATATTATTATTGCAGGCGATGAGAGTGTGAATGAGATTGTCTGTTTTAATGTGTTGGCCCTGCGATAATAGACAGCCAGTGATTGCTGAGGATCCAGGGACATGCATTTTCCTAAATACCGCCTCTTTCATCATTGTTTTTAATATAGAAGTTTTTATTTTAAACACTGGAAATCACAGCTGTGCACTGCAGTAACAAATTCTGCATGCAAAAGCATCCATCACTCAGCCTTTTGTTCATGCAAGACCTGGAGTGTATTTTGTCACACTTTTATTCAACCCCTTTTATTCAACCCCCTTACCCCCTCTCCACCACCATTTCTCTAGATCCCACACTGCGGTGGGGGCGTGTTTAAAAACGACACCTGCTTTGATGGGGACAGGTGATGAATGTCATGTTTGACTCGTCACGGCCTCGCCATCGATTAGCGCTGACGGCTGTTTGTTGTGGCATTTTCGGTTTCACTTTGGATTAATGTGAAGGAGGAAGTTGCACTTAAAGGGTCTGCAGAAATGAATCTGGCACAGAGTGGAGTCTGTCGGGGGTGATGTCTTCACCTTGGGTGGAGCTACATTATCCGGATGAGAAAGCCGGAGCGGTCCACATGAGTAATTAGAGCGGCACATCCATCCAGAGCTGTCCTCCTTCCAGCTTCTCCTGGTGTCATTCACAAATTGGCAAGGCTGCTGGCAGGAGTGTTTCTTAAAAAAAAAAAAGAAAAAGAAAGAAAATTGGTGCTGTAAGAGAAAGAAGTCAACACATTGATGTGGATTTATAGAACACATAGAACATTTATTTATCTTCTGTCAACAAGTCAGTATTTCTTCTGTTAGTTGTCGCTTGCTGAAGGAACGTGCACGTGCATGCTCTTCAATCTGACAAGGCAGAACGAGTGTGCTGCTACTATTAGTCAAAAGGTTAAAATGTGGCTGGGGCTGTGACCAGAGGATTCTTGCGTCAAATCCCCAATTAGACCGGAAAATCACTGACATCCCTTGCAAGTTTCTTAATCCCCAAGTTGCTCCTGGTGTTCAGTCGAGCACCTTGCATGGCAACATGGTGACATCAGTGAATGTGAGGCTTCACTGTAAAGTACTTTAACCATGAACGTTCTGTATAAATGCGGTTCATTCACCACGTTTATTAAGCTGGTGAGAATAAAGAGACAAAGGAGGTAAAACAGGCAGTAATTAAAAAGAACCTTTGCTGAGAATAAAAGGTAAAGAGCACGGCAGAGTAGGAGTGGCATAATAAAGGATTTGATTTTTGTATGAAAAATAAACCTAATGATGTCTTTATACAAAAATCAGATCGCAGGTCATTTCATGTTTAAAATGCAGCAGCATGAACTGTTGCAGAAATTGAGATACTCTACAAAAGAATTTTACATTTATTCCAGCCTTTTTCATGAACTATCACAAGTAGAGAGTTTTAGAGCTAAATGGAGAGTTCGCCAGGGAATTTATGCACAAGCAACAGCAGCCTCAGCCGCCCCCAGGAACATGTGATTGTCGACAAGATTTCATAGATCGCACAAAAAAGTCCTGCCGGAAGAAAACCCCAAAATGTGCCAGTATTCCCGTTTAAACTTCTATTTAAAAAAGGATAAATGCAAATTATATTACGAGATGCAAGCATGGATGTAAACTGTAGGTTTGTTGTTTCTCACCTGTATCGACCGGAACCCCAAAACAGAGTTTTTCCAGAGTTACTGAAAGAAGCTTCGCAGGCTCCCTGACTGATTCTGTTATGCTGATGTTTTCCGTGCTGGTCGCTGGGAATAAGACTGAAGCTGGGCTGAGTTCCACCAACCACAACTTTGTATTGATCAACCTGTTGATGAGATGATTGACAGATGCCACCTCAGTGTGAGAGCTGTTCTGCACCCACATTCTGCACTTCTCCAGCCGCGAGGAAGCTGTAGGCATCCAAACTTTTATTTCTTCAGGGTTTCTTCTGTGTAGGGTGATGGAGTGTTGATAAAGATTGCTGCATGTCTGGCTTCCACTCAAAATCAATAACTGGTGAACTTCTTGATAGATATATTGTAGGAATCCATGTTGATTCTCTGTATTTTCTCTAAATGCCTCTGCTGATGTTCAGGATCGAGCACTTTTGCTGCATTGGACAAATTAGCTTGGCCGCCCACCGACGATCCAGCATCAGACATGCTGTGATGTACATGGAGCTTGCCGTCCAATATGGTTGTGCACACAAAACTGTGTTCCGTGTGACATCAGTGCACATTGTCTATACTCTTCAACTCTACAAACAAGGTTTTTTTTTGTGTGTGTGTGTGTCTGTGTGAAAACTGTGAAATCTGACAAGAAATAATCCAAAAGGAGAAATTTATATGAAAGTGAGAATTCAACTGCTCAAAGATTGAATGGCTCTTCTGTGACTTGTTTTTTCCTATTAAATGAAATGACAGTGGTGTATTTTCATAAGAAGCACAGTAAAACCTAATTTCTAGGTTTCATGTACACCACTTGACATACTAAGTACTCTCCTCATTCCTTTGTTTTGCTAATTTAATATTATTTTTTTATGCTGTTTAGATTGTGTATTTAGTTTGTCACTATGTACACTATTACATTGCACTTACTTTGTAATTAATTTTGATGTTAGATTTTGATTTTAATACACACATTCAGACACTTAAATGATGTTTTTGACCTTTCCAAAGGCAAAGATATGTAAAAATATGTGACATGGCAGCCATTTTAGACGCCATCTTGGATTTTTTTTTTTTTTAAACCACAATGAGGATTTTTTTTGAGGACTTTTAGTATGTGATTCTACATATTCCTCTGAAACTATCCTGAAAATTTCAGGTTGTTCTGCACAATTTCCAATTTTTTTCTTAATGCTAAACCTCTTGGACTAATAATCAATTTCTATCCTGATTTAGCTCCAGGTACTTCAGAAACACGAAATGTTCTCGAGGAGAGCGGCGCCCGGGATAGCTCTGCTCACTGGCCAGGGTCTGGCTCTCCGGAACAAACCGAACATTCAGTGTGCTGTGATTTAGAGGCATTCAATCATTGGGTGCTTTCCAGATGATTGTCTCAAATGACCTCAAGCTTCTACAAAGGTTGGTCATGAATTTTAAGATTATGAATTAAACACTGTTTCAAACTGCTTTTCAAAGAGACAAATTTAATTTTCTTCAAATCTGCAACAAAACTGTCAGATATTGCTTTCCAAATAGAAACTGTGTCCAATATTATCTCAATTTCCTGTTAAATTACTTTATTGCCGCCAAATCAGATTTCTTGGAAATAAACTGAGTTGTTTAGAAATGGTTAATTTGTCTGTCATCACCAAACAAGAATAGATTTTCCTTTGACGCTGATGTCATTCTCAGTGTTGTGGAGATCGCACTCGATCAAATGATCAGCAGCGTTTTTGTCCTTCCTCACGCGACTGCACTTTGGGCAAGGACGAGCGGAACGACACAGTCGTTCTCTGGTCACAGCCTGATGTTCACGTGAACTGAAGGAAATCCCTCTGCGAGACTCGGAAGCGTATTCACCATTTTGTGGAAAAGTTGGCCTTCTGAGATTTGTTCCTCAGAAGGCCAACTACATCTTTTAACTACCACATTTATAAATCACCCGTGTGCTGACATGATGCCGTCCTCAACATCACAATAAATTACCACAGGTTTAAACTTCAGGACAGAAAGACTATGAAGAACGTATCTTTAAGATGCCGCCAGACTGACTACAGCTGAAATTGTTAAGTCGGTTTTCAAACAGTATGTACATACATATTTATATGTATTGATTTATTCCAGATTTTCAACTTCTCTTTTGAATTCATCTGTGGTTGTGAGACTTGGACTACACCCAGTGACCTAAGGCAGAAACTGGATGTGTTGGATGCCAGGTCCCTTTGGAGGCTCCTTCAGTTCTGCTGGAGTGACTGTGTTCAATGAATGGGTACTTAAGTCTTGTTTATGCTGCCAGTTCAAATTAGATTTACTGTAAATCTGATTCCAATCAGATGTCACTATTTGACTGTTTACATTATATATAGCAAGTGACTACATCTGGGCCCAGTTTCATAAAGCCATCTAATCTTTCAGTCTCCTAAACTTTCTTAGACGACTACAGTTAGTTGCCCAGCATTACCAGTCTAATCTTCATTTCACATCGACGGTTAAATGTCACCTTATCACATCTAAATTCCACTTCATATATTGTAAATAAGATGCACCTATTTTTTTATGTACTTATATATGTACGTGTGTGTGTGTATGTATGTATGTATGTATGTATATATATATATATATATATATATATTCCATTTCTACCTCATTTTCTTATTTTATTGTATTGTTACAAGTATTATTATTATTATTATTGCTTATCTTTGTACACGCTGTTTGATGCACATCTTCCTCCACTCGCTCTCATCTTGTGTGTTTAAGAGCTGACGTAACGTGAATTTCTCCACTGTGAGATCAATAGTCTTATCTTATATATATATATATATATATATATATATATTCCATTTCTACCTCATCATTTTCTTATTTTATTGTATTTTTACAAGTATTATTATTATTATTGCTTATCTTTGTACACACTGTTTGATGCACATCTTCCTCCACTCGCACTCATCTTGTGTGTTTTTAAGAGCTGACGTAACATGTGAATTTCTCCATTGTGAGATCAATAAAGTCTCATCTTAAATTTGCTGTCTTACCTTAGTCAAAGGTTTTCATGGGCATAACGGCCTCGTGCATGCCCTTGCCAAGAGATGGCTCCAATGCGCAAGAGTTTTTTTACTTCCGGGTTGGTTGTTGTCATGAACTATGTCGTCTCTGTTTCTTTAACTGGCTTTAACGTTTACGGACCCATACGAACAGCAGAATGATGTACTTAGCTGTTAGCCTAGATGTTTCACTCTTCAGATTCTTCTTCTACACTTCGGTCAAGACTTTTTGTACACACAATGTTGCTCAGTGTAACAGCAACGCCCGACTGCTCAAGTGAGAACTGTCACAAACACATCATGACAACCGTCTGCTACAACCACGGCCAAAAGCAGGGGAAGCTCTGCAACGTAGAGGTGCTCTTGAGTTTTCCATGAAGTGTTGGTACATGATACCTGGCATTTTTTGAGGTGCAACACTGACGTTTTATTGACTAAAATAAGATTAGCCTCCTCTGTACCAGGCTAAAAACTTCTTATTTGGGTAAAGTGAAACTTGAGCCGACAAAGCGGTTTGTGCAAAAATTTAGTTAACTAAGTGAGTTTATTTGACTAAACAAGATTAGACTGCTTTATGAAACCATGCCCTGATCTGAGTCCACATTGATGTAGTCTTATCCAGTGGTGGGCACAGTTCAGCTAATCCAATAACCGATAATTATCAAAGCTAATGTTTTTGTTAGCGGATTAGTTTTTCAGATAAGTTTTAAAACCATCATCGGACCAATTATCTTCCAATAAAATTTAGTTCCGATAGCTTTCAGTCTGATAACATTTTTTTTGTTGTTGTTGTTGCTTGTAAAGTGAGCAACGTTTAACAGTCAAAAAAGCTTGTAAACCTTAAAATCAAACATTTTAATCCCTGTCATGTGTAGATCAGTGGTTAATGGCAGACTGGCTGTCACTTGTTGATGATGTCATCATTAAGTGCAAGACGTGATTGGCTGGTCGATGCAGCGAGCATTGTGGGTAGTGTAGTTCAGGTTCACTTTGGACATTACACTGTTACCATCTGCTCCACACAAACAAAATGGACTAATTTTAACATTATTTTATTTCTTTGTGGCAAGGGATAATTTAATTGCCAAGACTTGGTGGGAGAGAGGAGATCTCACGGCACAGCTGCAAGGACTTCTCTTCACCATTTACTCACAGTTTTGGATAATCAGGACACTTTATATGGAACATTTTCTTCAGAATTTAATTAATCCCACTGAAACTAACATGTAAGAACTTATATTTACTACGTGTCTTTTACTCTGCCAATCAGTGCATTAGTGGACATATTTTGGTTGTTTAAGCCGCAGGGTTCAAAGCGTGTGAAAAAAGCAGCAGCTTTTTAGTTTGTAAATGACTGTGTATATAATACTGAGATAAACTGTGACTTCTAATATTGTGTTTTACTGCTTTTGAAAGATGATGACAGTGTTTGGGGTTTTATTTTTTTATTCATTCATTTTTTGTGCGTTCTTTTTGTGTTTGTGATCCTTGAATTTACCCACAGGCCCCTGCGGTGCTGAAAGTGAAACTGGTTATCAGAAGTCAACAGTGTAATCTATGTGGCGCGTCCAAATAAGTCATCGTTATCTGTAATAAAGATAAGTGTTTTTTTTTTTTTTTTTTTTATTGGTTTAGCGTAACTTCAGTTATCGGATTAATGGTTATCGAAGCTAACTTTTTGGTTAGCGGTGCCCACCACTGGTCTTATCTATACTGATTGCTATGGTAACAGGCTACACCCAGGAAAAACACGGAATCATATCAAATCAATTTTTTTTATATAGCGCCAAATCACAACAAACAGTTGCCCCAAGGCGCTTTATATTGTAAGGCAAGGCCATACAATAATTATGGAAAAACCCCAACGGTCAAAACGACCCCCTGTGAGCAAGCACTTGGCAACAGTGGGAAGGAAAAACTCCCTTTTAACAGGAAGAAACCTCCAGCAGAACCAGGCTCAGGGAGGGGCAGTCTTCTGCTGGGACTGGTGGGGCTGAGGGAGAGAATCAGGAAAAAGACATGCTGTGGAGGGGAGCAGAGATCAATCACTAATGATTAAATGCAGAGTGGTGCATACAGAGCAAAAAGAGAAACACTCAGTGCATCATGGGAACCCCCCAGCAGTCTAAGTCTATAGCAGCTTAACTAAGGGATGGTTCAGGGTCACCTGATCCAGCCCTAACTATAAGCTTTAGCAAAAAGGAAAGTTTTAAGCCTAATCTTAAAAGTAGAGAGGGTGTCTGTCTCCCTGATCTGAATTGGGAGCTGGTTCCACAGGAGAGGAGCCTGAAAGCTGAAGGCTCTGCCTCCCATTCTACTCTTACAAACCCTAGGAACTACAAGTAAGCCTGCAGTCTGAGAGCGAAGTGCTCTATTGGGGTGATATGGTACTATGAGGTCCCTAAGATAAGATGGGACGTGATTATTCAAAACCTTATAAGTAAGAAGAAGAATTTTAAATTCTATTCTAGAATTAACAGGAAGCCAATGAAGAGAGGCCAACATGGGTGAGATATGCTCTCTCCTTCTAGTCCCTGTCAGTACTCTAGCTGCAGCATTTTGAATTAACTGAAGGCTTTTCAGGGAACTTTTAGGACAACCTGATAATAATGAATTACAATAGTCCAGCATAGATGAAATAAATGCATGAATTAGTTTTCAGCATCACTCTGAGACAAGACCTTTCTAATTTTTGAGATATTGCGCAAATACAATAAGCAGTCCTACATATTTGTTTAATATGCGCATTGAATGACATATCCTGATCAAAAATGACTCCAAGATTTCTCACAGTATTACTAGAGGTCAGGGTAATGCCATCCAGAGTAAGGATCTGGTTAGACACCATGTTTCTAAGATTTGTGGGGCCAAGTACAATAACTTCAGTTTTATCTGAGTTTAAAAGCAGGAAATTAGAGGTCATCCATGTCTTTATGTCTGTAAGACAATCCTGCAGTTTAGCTAATTGGTGTGTGTCCTCTGGCTTCATGGATAGATAAAGCTGGGTATCATCTGCGTAACAATGAAAATTTAAGCAATGCCGTCTAATAATACTGCCTAAGGGAAACATGTATAAAGTGAATAAAATTGGTCCTAGCACAGAACCTTGTGGAACTCCATAATTAACCTTAGTCTGTGAAGAAGATTCTCCATTTACATGAACAAATTGTAATCTATTAGATAAATATGATTCAAACCACCGCAGCGCAGTGCCTTTAATACCTATGGCATGCTCTAATCTTTGTAATAAAATTTTATGGTCAACAGTATCAAAAGCAGCACTGAGGTCTAACAGAACAAGCACAGAGATGAGTCCACTGTCTGAGGCCATAAGAAGATCATTTGTAACCTTCACTAATGCTGTTTCTGTACTATGATGAATTCTGAAACCTGACTGAAACTCTTCAAATAGACCATTCCTCTGCAGATGATCAGTTAGCTGTTTTACAACTACCCTTTCAAGAATTTTTGAGAGAAAAGGAAGGTTGGAGATTGGCCTATAATTAGCTAAGATAGCTGGGTCAAGTGATGGCTTTTTAAGTAATGGTTTAATTACTGCCACCTTAAAAGCCTGTGGTACATAGCCAAATAATAAAGATAGATTGATCATATTTAAGATCGAAGCATTAATTAATGGTAGGGCTTCCTTGAGCAGCCTGGTAGGAATGGGGTCTAATAGACATGTTGATGGTTTGGAGGAAGTAACTAATGAAAATAACTCAGACAGTGAAAGCAGCCAAAGAGAACGATATGTCTTTGGGATGGTTATGAGTAATTTTTTCTCTAATAGTTAAAATTTTATTAGCAAAGAAAGTCATGAAGTCATTACTAGTAAAGTTAAAGGAATACTCGGCTCAATAGAGCTCTGACTCTTTGTCAGCCTGGCTACAGTGCTGAAAAGAAACCTGGGGTTGTTCTTATTTTCTTCAATTAGTGATGAGTAGTAAGATGTCCTAGCTTTATGGAGGGCTTTTTTATAGAGCAACAGACTCTTTTTCCAGGTTAAGTGAAGATCTTCTAAATTAGTGAGACGCCATTTCCTCTCCAACTTACAGGTTATCTGCTTTAAGCTGCGAGTTTGTGAGTTATACCACGGAGTCAGGCACGTCTGATTTAAAGCTCTCTTTTTCAGAGGAGCTACAGCATCCAAAGTTGTCTTCAATGAGGATGTAAAACTATTGACGAGATACTCTATCTCACTTACAGAGTTTAGGTAGCTACTCTGCACTGTGTTGGTATATGGCATTAGAGAACATAAAGAAGGAATCATATCCTTAAACCTAGTTACAGCGCTTTCTGAAAGACTTCTAGTGTAATGAAACTTATTCCCCACTGCTGGGTAGTCCATCAGAGTAAATGTAAATGTTATTAAGAAATGATCAGACAGAAGGGAGTTTTCAGGGAATACAATCGCCCACTATAATTATCTTATCTGAGCTAAGCACTAAGTCAGACAAAAGGTCTGAAAATTCACAGAGAAACTCACAGTAACGACCAGGTGGACGATAGATAATAACAAATAAAACTGGTTTTTGGGACTTCCAATTTGGATGGACAAGACTAAGAGTCAAGCTTTCAAATGAATTAAAGCTCTGTCTGGGTTTTTGATTAATTAATAAGCTGGAATGGAAGATTGCTGCTAATCGTCCGCCTCGGCCCGTGGTACGAGCATTCTGGCAGTAAGTGTGACTCGGGGGTGTTGACTCATTTAAACTAACATATTCATCCTGCTGTAACCAGGTTTCTGTAAGGCAGAATCAATCAATATGTTGATCAATTATTATATCATTTACTAACAGGGACTTAGAAGAGAGAGACCTAATGTTTAATAGACCACATTTAACTGTTTTAGTCTGTGGTGCAGTTGAAGGTGCTATATTATTTTTTCTTTTTGAATTTTTATGCTTAAATAGATTTTTGCTGGTTATTGGTGGTCTGGGAGCAGGCACCGTCTCTACAGGGATGGGGTAATGAGGGGATGGCAGGGGGAGAGAAGCTGCAGAGAGGTGTGTAAGACTACAACTCTGCTTCCTGGTCCCAACCCTGGATAGTCACGGTTTGGAGGATTTAAGAAAATTGGCCAGATTTCTAGAAATGAGAGCTGCTCCATCCAAAGTGGGATGGATGCCGTCTCTCCTAACAAGACCAGGTTTTCCCCAGAAGCTTTGCCAATTATCTATGAAGCCCACCTCATTTTTTTTGACACCACTCAGACAGCCAGCAATTCAGGGAGAACATGCGGCTAAACATGTCACTCCCGGTCCGATTGGGGAGGGGCCCAGAGAAAACTACAGAGTCTGACATTGTTTTTGCAAAGTTACACACCGATTCAATGTTAATTTTAGTGACCTCCGATTGGCGTAACCGGGTGTCATTACTGCCGACGTGAATTACAATCTTACCAAATTTACGCTTAGCCTTAGCCAGCAGTTTCAAATTTCCTTCAATGTCGCCTGCTCTGGCCCCCGGAAGACAATTGATTATGGTTGCTGGTGTCGCTAACTTCACATTTCTCAAAACAGAGTCGCCAATAACCAGAGTTTGATCCTCGGTGGGTGTGTGGCCGAGTGGGGAAAAACGGTTAAAAATGTGAACGGGTTGGCGGTGTACACGGGGCTTCTGTTTAGGGCTACGCTTCCTCCTCACAGTCACCCAGTCGGCCTGCTTTCCCGGCTGCTCGGGATCTGCTGGAAGGGAACTAACGGCGGCTAAGCTACCTTGGTCCGCACCGACTACAGGGGCCTGGCTAGCTGTAGAATTTTCCACGGTGCGGAGTCGAGTCTCCAATTCGCCCAGCCTGGCCTCCAAAGCTACGAATAAGCTACATTTATTACAAGTACCATTACTGCTAAAGGAGGCCGAGGAATAACTAAACATTTCACACCCAGAGCAGAAAAGTGCGGGAGAGACAGGAGAAGCCGCCATGCTAAATTGGCTAAGAGCTAGTAGCTGTGCTAAGCTAGCGGATTCCTAAAAACACACAAAGTGAATAATGTGTAAATAATTTAGAGGTGATTCAGCAGAGGGAGTGCTTTAGTTAAGGCACGTAAAGATTACACTGGGAAACAAATCGTTACCTAGTTAACTAGATCAATCTAACTGCGCAGATTAAACAGCTAACAGATACAGCAAAACACCACTGTGCTCCGGAACAGGAAGTGATACAATACCGCAGTGAGAGTCAACCACCAGTAGAGGAAGACAGGGAACTGTGCCTGTTTCTGTCCAAAATGATGTTGTGGAGCCACGGCACAAAGTTTCTTGTAATTGCAAGGTAAGGCACCTCGAATCAACTTCTATTTCTCAGGAACTATGTCGTTGTTGTTCATGTCATGCTATGCATGACGCAGAGGACATTTGAAATCCTATTTAAGTGAACAAATGTTCAGATTGAAACCAATTTTCCAAAATATGGTTTGAATTACTTTTCAAACCACCTCCGCATGCGGTTTGAATTCGCTTTGGAAAATTTGGATCTCATGTATTTTCTAGTTATCCAGACTGCCAAAAAAAGTACATAAAATCAAGCGAGATACAATTTGGATATACTAAAAATAAAATCAGATTTTGAGTAGTAATGTGAACAAGGCCGTAGTGGTTATATGGGTTTAAAATGCCTTGAGTTTTCATGAAATGATCAAAGGCTTTGACCTTCAAAGTGTGACCAGACACGAGGTGGATGCCTGGAAAAAAAGGACCTTAAAGTGCTTTAAGTCCAAAGCTGAGCATCAAGATACTATAATACTGGTGACATCACAGATGATAAAGTTGCTTTTCAGCCACACTGAAAACTGTTTAAACTGAAAAATGTTGTAAAAAAATTTTTGAAAGGAGAGTTACACTGTCAATGTTGATCAAGATAAAAGAAATAAGAAACGTGTGTCTGAAAAATCGCCTGCGGAGTGTTTTCGATTGAGTCAACGATCATCTGATGTCACGTTCCAGGTGACTGAGTGAACATTAATCATCAGCTCAAATCAAACAGAGTCCATCAGTCGATCTCAGCGTCAGAAACATGAAAACACACCAAGAATAAACCAGAAGATTCACACCAGAGATGAGGTAGAAATGGATTAGGCACTGCTAAGATGTCGTGTTTCTAAAGTGAGAGATGAAAAGATGAGTGTTAATCTGTTCCTCTGATCTGTTTGTTCTGCATCTCGCTGTTTCTCACCTTTAGGTTCACTTTGTAATCATTTGCCACTTCATATTTTTTTCCCATCATCAGCTCTCTTCTTTTTTTAACCTCTCACACAGATGGAAGAGTTATGTTCAAATTCCAAATATGATTTTTTTACCCCATTGCAAAACAAACAAACAAACAAAAAAAACAAAACAAACAAACAAACAAAAAAAAAACAAAGGGGGAATTTCATAAGGAAAGATTTGGAACATCATTCATTCTCTTTACGTGCAGAATGGGGTGGTGGTGGGGGTGTGTGGGTTGGACCTTATATCCCAGTGTATTTAAAAAAAAGAGTTTAAGTGGACAAATCGTGACCCCCTTTTCTTCAATACCATGAATACAATTCAACATTTTTCAGTTTTTGCACCCAAAATGGCATCAAAACCTTTAAAAAGTTCATTTAAAAAAAAAAATTGGCTTCAAACATTAGCCATCATTGAAATTCTAAAACTTTCTGATATGAGTCAAAAAACAACTGAACACAAAGTACTTTACCCAGTAAAAAGGATCGAGCTTTCAATAAAAGTACTTTTAGCTGTGACTATACATGGGCGCAATTTGGTGGGGGATGGGGGGACTTGTCCCCCCCCACCTTTTTAACCAGGGGGGGGACAGAATATGGTATCCCCCCCCCACCTTCTGATATATATGTGTGTACTTGAAACATGCTATGTTAGTCTTGTCTCTAGGGACTAGTGTCTACACAAGTATCAATGGACCATATGCTAATTTACTACATTCTGAAAATTAGAAAAGGAAATCAGAAAAGCTATCTGGGACCTCAGAAAGCCCATCTGCAATTATTGCTTGATCTCCAAAATCAGTCTATGCAAGCGAAATTATGTTCAGTATGAGTGTTGTCATTAGTGCCACTTCGAAAATTAAATTCATGATAAGTAATTTATCCTAAACTTATGATCTGTTGTTTTTTCAAACTTATGCAAAAACAAATCTTGAGAAAAAAAATACAGTATGCGATAGTTAATAATTATTAAGAGCCTGTTCTTTCATATTTATGAATACATTTGACCACATTGCAGTTGTTTTTTAATGAAAACTCAACCTATCATTCTTTTTGAGTTCTGCACATGTGGTGATACCTTATTTACACCAGGATGTTAATAAAATCAATGCTGGCTATTCTCAGAATAAAGTACTTATATCCACAGTTTCAAATTGCATAAGTCAAATGGTGTCCACTTTATGGTCTTCTCAAAACATTAAAATTACTGTTCTGGATGCTCAGAATGCATCTGAGCTTATCTAGAAACTGTTGGCTATGGACTTCGGCCCTGCGAGCCTCGCACTTTGTTCCCCCCAATTTCTAGTTCTAAATTGCGCCCTTGTGACTATATCATAGTCTTTACTTGACAGCTCTACATGCCTGCTCGGTCACTTCATTATGAAGTCTGGGGGCTTGGACTGCCCCCAAAATTGTGGCATTGGCTCAGTATGATGTCAGCAGTCACTACTTTTGTCTTTTTGTCTTATCATATTTTCTGGAGTATTGGTCACAGTTTTTGTAACCAGTTTGGGAGGTCCCCTGACTTATTCAGTACTCTGTGACATATATATGGGAAATCACATGCTTGTTATTAATAATCTATCAGTATAGTAAATGTAAGTCCCTTCGGCTGCTCCCTTGTTTGCACTCGGGGTCGCCACAGCAAATCCAAGGTGGATCTGCATGTTGATTTGGCACAGGTTTTACGCCGGATGCCCTTCCTGACGCAACTCCACATTACATGGAGAAATGTGGCAGGGGTGGGATTTGAACCCAGAACCTTCCGAACTGAAACCAAGCACATTAACCACTTGGCCACCACCCCTGCTCATATTACATAGGCACATACTATTAAGTAAAACTGACATTGATAATACCACCCCTGCCACCTATATAGTAAATAACCATTTATATTGGGCTTTCCCAGGAATCAATGCATGAAACACAAGAAACTCCACAAAATAAAAGTACACTACAACAATGCTCAAAAATCCCAAATTAAAGAGTTGATTAAAAAAAAAAAAAAAAATCAAATCAGATGGACTCACATTTTTATTGGTCTGTCATGGCCATCTGATAATTTTGTTTGGCTAGACTGCATCAAATAACATCCAACATATTGTCCATAGTTTGTTCATTTGGCCTTCTTGCATATTTTTGGAATTTAAAAATCCTTTGAGTACACACCACCGACTGAGGGTTTCCTGCAAAAAAAAATCTGCTGTTCTATGCTCCATCTTTGTCCATCTGATGTTTTCTGTTGTCCAAACTGCATTATATAACATCCAACATGTTGTCCATTGTTGGGAGCAGGGGTGGTGGACAAATGGTTAGCGCCTTTTGTTTCAGTGCGGAAGGTTCTGTGTTTAAACCCCACCTCTGATACATTTCTCCACGTAATGTGGAATTGCATCAGGGCATCTGGTGTAAAACTTGTGCCAAATCAACATGCAGATCTACCTTAGAACTGCTGTGGCAACCCCGAGTGAAATCAAGGGAGCAGCTGAAGGGATTTACTTTTATGTTGTGCATTGCACATTTATTTGTCCATCTTGCATGTTTTTGGAATTTAAAACTCCTTTTAGTACACACCACCAGCTGAGGGTTTCGTGTAAAATCCACCGTTCTGTTCTCCATCTGTGTCTATCTGATGTATTCTGTTGTCCAGATTCCATCAAATAACATTCAGTATGTTGTCCATTGCATGTTAATTTGCCCGTCATTGTCAGAGTGCATGGTTTAAACCTTACCCAGCCCGTGAGCAAACACTTTGGTAACAGTGGTAAGGAAAAACTCCCTCAGGTGTTTCTTGATAACAGGAATAAACCTCGAGCAGACCAGCCTCAGTGAGATGACCATCTGCTTTCCCTAAACTACCAAAAAAACATGACACTAAAGTAGACCCCATATGTCCCAGTCCTGCATGAATCTTGGATGGATGGATCCTTCAGACGTCCATGCCACTGGCCGGCACTGCTGGTTCTCGACGCTTGCCTGGAATGCAGGCAGGAGAGCTCCTGGCCCTGATGGTGCCTTGTCTCCTTCGCTTTTGGTGATTTGTGCTGCCTTAAGAGCTCAATGGACTGTTTATTCATTTATTTTTTTTAAATGCACAACAAGTGAAAGTGATCTGATTGATAGACTGTCTTATGCCTGCAGCCACTTGTTTATCCTGAATGGGTAAATATCCTCATAACTATATTCTGTTCTTTGCAAATACACCAAAGCACAGAAGAAAACCTTGAAATCTCCAAGCCATTTCATGTCATTGTTTTATGGCTCCTTCAGCATTTTATTGCTGTGCTTGTTCACATTTATTCCACTCAGCAACTGACAAAATGATAGCTGTCAGTTTTTTGAAAGTTTCAGCAGGTAAGCTTCCGGAGAACATTTTTGAAAACCCTCATTGTCTTTTCTGAATCCCATTGCTGTTGACGCTTCTGAAGGATAATAAAATTTGAGGTGTTTTTTTGGAGAAACTTAAATGTCACAGTTTCAGAGAGTTAAGAGTTTTTTTTTGTCACTCTGCATAATGAAATGCAGGAAAAATAAAAATATGCAGAATGTGAATGAAGGCTTAAAAAGACAGAGTGTCAAGGAGAAGTTGAGTCATGTCATTACAGGCTGAAGTAAGAACTCTTGTTGTGAGGTCAGAAGTGGAAGCAAGGACCTGGTGTCATCAAAAACAAGCCGCTTCACAACACAAACCCATTACGTGTCAGGCGGCGCCACGGCCTCTCATTACCAAGATGGCTCCTGCTGCTGCTTGTTCCGTGAAGGATAAGTAGCCATCAGAGCGGGATTACTGCCGAAAAACCCAATTACAGTCCAGAGCCCTCACAAGCCTTCAGAAATATGAGCTTTTCTCGCTGCTCCTTTATTCTACTTCAGGTAAAGAACGCATCGTTCTCCTCCTCTTCTTCCAGCACCGTCATGTCATTTCACAAGGAATGGGAAAGAAATGTGCATACATCAGCCTGGAGAGATGATCCATTAATCACGTGTCCTTTAAATGATAACCTTTTGGCAGACGGCTGCAAGAAAACAAAAATAATCAACTACAACATGGTTTGGAGAGTTTACAAGTGTGCACATTAAAATGCATTTCTGTGCTTTATTGTAAGGCTGATTATCATATCTTATACCTCACAGAGGTATAACATCTATATCTTATACCTCTATCTAACAGCAGTATAAGAGGTCTTTCAAAATTTGGTATTTCTTTACCATTTCATGTTAATGTATGTGTGTATGTATGTATGTATGTATGTATGTATGTGTCAGGCGGCGCCACAGCTGCCTGACACATACAGTAGTGTTCAGAATAATAGTAGTGCTATGTGACTAAAAAGATTAATCCAGGTTTTGAGTATATTTCTTATTGTTACATGGGAAATAAGGTACCAGTAGATTCTCACAAATCCAACAAGACCAAGCATTCATGATATGCACACTCTTAAGGCTATGAAATTGGGCTATTAGTAAAAAAAAAAGTAGAAAAGGGGGTGTTCACAATAATAGTAGTGTGGCATTCAGTCAGTGAGTTTGTCAATTTTGTGGAACAAACAGGTGTGAATCAGGTGTCCCCTATTTAAGGATGAAGCCAGCACCTGTTGAACATGCTTTTCTCTTTGAAAGTCTGAGGAAAATGGGACGTTCAAGACATTGTTCAGAAGAACAGCGTAGTTTGATTAAAAAGTTGATTGGAGAGGGGAAAACATACGCAGGTGCAAAAAATTATAGACTGTTCATCTACAATGATCTCCAATGCTTTAAAATGGACAAAAAAACCAGAGATGTTTAGAAGAAAACAGAAAACAACCATCAAAATGGATAGAAGAATAACCAGAATGGCAAAGGCTCACCCATTGATCAGCTCCAGGATGATCAAAGACAGTCTGGAATTACCTGTAAGTGCTGTGACAGTTAGAAGACACCTGTATGAAGCTAATTTATTTGCAAGAATCCCCCGCAAAGTCCCTCTGTTAAATAAAAGACGTGCAGAAGAGGTTACAATTTGCCAAAGAACACATCAACTGGCCTAAAGAGAAATGGAGGAATATTTTGTGGACTGATGAGAGTAAAATTGTTCTTTTTGGGTCCAAGGGCCACAGACAGTTTGTGAGACGACCCCCAAACTCCGAATTCAAGCCACAGTTCACAGTGAAGACAGTGAAGCATGGTGGTGCAAGCATCATGATATGGGCATGTTTCTCCTACTATGGTTTTGGGCCTATATATCGCATACCAGGTATCATGGATCAGTTTGGCTATATCAAAATACTTGAAGAGGTCATGTTGCCTTATGCTGAAGAGGACATGCCCTTGAAATGGGTGTTTCAACAAGCCAGTGACCCCAAGCACACTAGTAAACGAGCAAAATCTTGGTTCCAAACCAACAAAATTAATGCCTCGCAGATATGAAGAAATCATGAAAAACTGTGGTTAAACTTGTACAACTAAATACTAGTTTAGTGATTCACACGATTGCTAAAAAAGCAGTTTGAACATAATAGTTTTGAGTTTGTAGTGTCAACAACAGATGCTACTATTATTGTGAACACCCCCTTTTCTACTTTTTTTTTTTACTAATAGCCCAGTTTCATAGCCTTAAGAGTGTGCATATCATGAGTGCTTGGTCTTGTTGGATTTGTGAAAATCTACTGAATCTACTGGTACCTTGTTTCCCATGTAACAATAAGAAAAAGAAATATACTCAAAACCTGGATTAATATTTTTAGTCACATAGCACTACTATTATTCTGAACACTAGTGTACAAAGGAATTAATGGCCAAGACCCCCGCTGCCAGTTTTCATGAAAACTTGACAAAAATTTTAAGCTGTAACATTTATTTACTTATCTTATTCATTTTTAAATTTCCATACAATCCAGTATGGCAGAAAATCTTCTATGGCAAACTTTTAAGTTGCATTGAACTCTTCTTGACCTAAGCAGTCCAACAGCACCTGATTTTTACCCAAGGCCAAAATATGGCCGAGCATTGTAAAGGCTTTGCATCCACCTGTCCATCCATCCATCCTAACCTATTTTAAGAGGTCATAGGGTTCCATTCTGTTTCCTATAGTTATGCTCATGGCTGCCAGCATGAATCATGCAAATTAGCTTTTTTGGGTGGGCGGGGGGTGGATTATGGGAATGACACAGTGACAGCCAATCAGAGTAGAGAGGCACTGTGATATCACTGGCTGGTCTCTTTCTCTGGCTGCTAATCCAACATAGTGGAATCCACTCCGAAACCACTGCGTTTCTGTGTTAATCGAACATGTTTCTCATATACGAGGTCTATTAGAAAAGAAACCGACCTTTTTATTTTTTTCAAAAACTATATGGATTTGAATCACGTGCGATTACATCAGACAAGCTTGAACCCTCGTGCGCATGCGTGAGTTTTTCACGCCTGTCGGTTGCGTCATTCGCCTGTGGGCAGGCTTTGAGTGAGCACTGGTCCACCCCTCTCGTCGGAATTCCTTTGTCTGAGAACTTCCTGAGAGACTGGTGCTTTGCTTGATCAAAATTTTTTCAGAAACTGTAAGGCACATCCAAGTGGACACCATTCGAGAAATTCAGACGGTTTTTGGTGAAAATTTTAACGGCTGGTGAGAGATTAAGGAGTGTTACTGTTGCTTTAAGGACAGCCCACGGTGCCGGACGGCGTGCCGCGCCCCGAGCCGCCGTCGTCATCCTGTTTCGAGCTGAAAACTTCCAAATTTAAGCCTCTGTTGACCCAGCACGTTGTGAGAGAGCAGAGAAGTTTTAGAAGAGGTCGGGATCAGCAGTTTATCCGGACATTCCACTGTTAAAGGAGATTTTGTAATGAAAGACGTGCGGACGGATTCGCGCGTCGGCACGCAGCCGCTCATCGCACGGCGCCACAGAAAAACACCTCCATGTTGATAACCATTCGTAAGATTCAGGTGGTTTTCAATGGCATTCAGTTGAGTGAGTATCCGAGAAATTGTTTAACAGCTGGTCATGTTCAAACTTGTCCTGTGAAACTTCCAACGGAGGTGTTTTGCTGTGGCGCCGTGCCACGAGCGGCTGGGTGCCGACGCGCGAATCCGTCCGCACGTCTTTCATTACAAAATCTCCTTTAACAGTGGAATGTTTGGATAAACTGCTGATCCCGACCTCTTCTGAAACTTCTCTGCTCTCTCACGACATCCTGGGTCAACAGAGGCTTAAATTTGGAAGTTTTCAGCTCGAAACAGGCTGACGACGGCGGCTCGGGGCACGGCGCGCCATCCGGCACCGTGGGCTGTCCTTAAAGCGATAGTAACACTCCTTAATCTCTCATCAGCTGTTAAAATTTTCACAGAAAACCGTCTGAATTTCTCGAATGGTGTCCACTTGGATGTGCCTTACAGTTTCTGAAAAAATTTTGATCAAGCAAAGCGCCAGTCTCTCAGGAAGTTCTCAGACAAAGGAATTCCGACGAGAGGGGTGGACCAGTGCTCACTCAAAGCCTGCCCACAGGCGAATGACGCAACCGACAGGCGTGAAAAACTCACGCATGCGCACGAGGGTTCAAGCTTGTCTGACGCAATCACACATGATTCAAATCCATATAGTTTTTGAAAAAAATAATAAGGTCGGATACTTTTCTAATAGACCTCGTATTATGGAAAAACTAGTGAGAAATAAACACTTCTAAAACTGAAAACACTGGTTTTGTAACCTGATAGCACATCTAGAGTGATTTTGCAAGACATCTCGTGGGCGTCAGCATCACATGCACTTAAATGTAACTTCTGGTCTTTTCAAAAGCTCATATATGCGCACACGCACGCCCTCCTGTAGACGCCATTAAAAGGTACATGCTCATACGGCCGAGGGTATTTCAGCGTTGCGTTATATTTGAAAACTGTGCATATTGTTCAAAAGTTACATAAGTTACATGTAAACGCACCTCCAAATTTGACCCATTGTTGGCCGTAGTGCTCTGCATTTGCAGACAGGAGACTTGCTAAAAGGAATGACAGCAGTGACAGGATTTCACAACTTTTTAATATATGGCTGGAGTGTTGAACTGAAGCGTGACAGATGGAAAGACTGACTGACGGTCTGAGTGAGGGTCTCTATTGCCAGTCCCAGTACCTATTGACCAAAAAAAAAAAAAAAGCCAAAATTACATATTTGGTTCTGAAGAGGTCAGAATATTACATTTATAGCCAAAATAATTGTTTGAATTTCAGTACGATTTTAAATGATCTCTTGTCTGATTTAAAAAAAAAAACATTCATTTAGCATTTTTTTTTCAGCAAAGGAGAAAACAAAACACCAGCACATCACTTACAAAGTGCAAAGATGATGAAAATGCAATCAAGGAGGTAAATGGGCCACAACCCGGAACCTTCACAAATATATAACACCAATATACCAAACATAGGCCCTCCAAAATAATAATAATAAAAAAAACTAAATAAAAAAAACATGCTCCCATGACAATCATTTCAATCGGGTCCAATATTTTTCAAGGCTCTAAGATAGGAAATACATGGTTGCCACACTTTTAGAAACCCATCAGCTCTCCCTCTAAGACTAAACTTTTTTTTTTTCAAGTTTTAAGAAAAACATGAGATCTTTCAACCATAAAGAAATAGATGGATGTGGAGCTTTCCAGGATAATAATATTCTTTGATGTGCTAGCAATGAGGTAAAGGCAATTGCATCCACCTATGAGTTTATAAGGGACACAGTGGGGACTCCAAAAATAGAAATCAGCAGAAAAGGCTCCAGCCAGATGCCAAGAATGTGAGAACCTCAAAATATGAAATCCAATTTGGCTGAAGTTTGAGGGAAAGAAAAAACATGTTACTTAAATCACAGGAAGAACAGTCATCTGTCACACAGATCAGAAACATTGGGATACATTTTGGATAATTTGGACTTTGACAAATGCAGCCTGTGTACTACTTTAAGTTGAATTTGGGAAAGTCTTGCACAAGTTGATGATATAGAAATGCTGTCAACTGCCTTAGCCCAGAAACCTTCCCCGAACTCCAGACCCAACTCTTGTTCCCAATTACAAATAGTTTTATTGACTGGATGGTTGTCCATTGAAAGGACAAGATTATATATCTGCAATATAAGAGCTTTCTTATGGGGCCTAAGTTCAAAGAGGACCTCCCAACGATGTTTAGGGGGGTGAGGGGGGAACTCTGTAAAATTAGCAGATGCACAATGTCTAATTTGAAGAAGAAGAAAAAAAAAAGAAATAAATGAGATGAGGGCAAGCCATATATTTTAAAATTTTGAGTACTGCCATAATAGATGTTAATGACTTGTTGGATTTGTGACATATAAAAGTAAATCATTTGCATACAGAGCAACCCTATGTTTTATACTCCAATGAGTCACATCCTGGAACAAGGAAGAGGTTCTGTGACTTACTGATAGTGGGTCTGTTGGTAAAGCAAAAACTAAAGGGGAGAGGTGACAATCTTGACGTGTACCACGTGACAGAGTAAAGTAATTGGATTTTACATTATTAGTTCAGACACTATACAAGAGATGAATCCAAGAAATAAATCCATCGCCAAAACCAAATTTCTTCAGGATTCCAAAAAGGTACTCCCATTCCACTCTATCAAATGCTTTTTCCTCATCCAAAGAAATTACCACTTCAGGGAGATTACTGTGGTGTTTGAAGTACAGTATATTAAAAAGGGAATGCCTTCCTTTTGATAAAAAACATTCTGTTCATTTGATATAATAGAAAAGAGGATTCCGTCTCTATGTGACGGTAACGGTTTGGCCAAAATTTTCACATCCACATTAAAGAGGCTAATATGTCTATAACAAGCACAGGAAGTTGGGACTTTTCCTTCCTTGAGCAGTGATGAAATGCATTGTGGTGAGAGAACCCTGTTTCAGTGATTCAGCAAGTACTGACAAAAGTAACAGGGCTAATTTCACAAGAAACATCTTATGCTAGTTGCCGGTGATATAGTAGATTAGTATTTCCTGCTTTTCTTGTTGCTTAATGCTGACAAATTATACTGTATTTCTTGTCTTCCTGATGCCTGACTCCGTTTTTTCTCTCTGTTTAACCCTCTGGGGTCCGAGGGCATTTTTTGGACAGTTCACTCGCCTGGCACAAATGATTATTATTGCTGTTAACAGCTCTCACTGCATCCCACAATCAAGTTTTATGTCTCTTTTTTTTCAGGACAACCTGTGCGTTCATAATATATATATATATATATATAAATATATATATATATATATATATATATATATATATATATATATATATATATATATGCTTTTGTTGTGTTTTATAAGTGTAAAAAAGGTTTACAATCAAATGTAAGAAAGAAAAAAGTAAAGCGGAAAATAACTTTCCACACACATTTATTCAAAACACACAGCAACCTATAATAAACAACTGTTTTGACACTTTATAAAGGTAATTTGAGGTCTTGTGTGAAAGACTGTACAACAAAAAGGTTCAGACAATAAACACAAATGCACTTTTTGAACAATATATACAAAATGGTCTTTTTTTGTCTTCATCTCAAAGCAATTTCTGTCTGTTATTACACAAAGGTTACAACACAAACTTCTACTACTGTGTTTTGGACTGTTCTGTGCTGCTCCTAAAGCAGCTTTTATTCACACTTTGGCCCACCTTGGCTCCTTACAGTCTGAGGAGTGGCCCTCCCCCTCACTCCATTGATATGGTAAACAAGTGCTTTATGCCGAGAAAGCAATCCAGTAATATTCACATGCAAACTAGTGGAGCAATCCTGATAGTTACACACTCTTTGTTTGAGCTTGGGAGATTGTCATCAGAGGCTCTCTGTTTGCTCCTGCTTTCACTGATCGCTGTGCGTAATGGCGCAGGGCGCACTGGCTGTACTCACTGGAGCACCCAGGGGGCTATTCAAACGGGCCAACTAGTAGCATATCACTCCTGAAAACGATCTTTGGCTTTTCATGTGAGGTAAATCTGCCCTACGATTGGATTTTGGAAAACCATGTGACAATGAACCAATTCTGATTGGACGCTCACATTGCGCACGTCATCACACAGCTTCTATGAGGAGTACAAAGATGGCAGATGGCTGGCTCGAAAGACCGCAGAGTTAACTTTTCAGCAAAAAAAAAAAAAAAAAAAGAGTAAGTTTCTATCTCATATCATTAAAAAGTTATTTATAATTTAGTAAAGCTTGGGCTTAGCCATTGTATAAGACGGTGTCCCCAGAGGGTTATGGTGCATCTCCATCCAAAGATGGGTGTTGTAATTGTGCTGGAGACCCTCCTGTCCTGTGCACCAACTGCATTTCCTGTATATTCGTTTTGTGCATTGTTCTGTAATTTATGTCTGTAGCATGGCCCAAGCAGAGGGTCACCCCTTTGAGTCTGGTCTGCTTGCGGTTTCTTCCTCAGAGGGAGTTTTTCCTTACCACTGTTGCTCTGGGGGTTAGTAAGGTTAGACCTTACTTGTGTGAAGGGCCTTGATGCAAATTTGTTGTGATTTGGCACTATATAAATGAAAATAAATTGAAAATATGAAATTCAGCAGCAATATGTTGACCTAACTTCAAATGTTGAATGTCTCATTTATTTTTGCATTTTTACAGTTAATCAAATAAACATTTTTGAGATATGTTAACTTACTCTGGTTTGCAGTGTAGCTTCTAGGTTATAATTTAAGGTTATAATTATAATTTATCTAGGTTATAATTTATTAGGAATAAGTGATGGGTAAATAAAAGAAATTGTAATTTTCTTGGTGCAGCACAAACGAACTTCATCAGATGTGACGTGATCAAACCAAATGTTTAGCATGTGTCAAACCACGACTGCATTTATAAACCCAGAACCACTTTTCCGTGTGCTGTGCGAGTGGATGTTTTTGAATAATGGTGGGTATCTTGCTTTGAAGCAAAAATCTAAATCTTCAGACACTTAAACGCCCACCCGCAGCTCTTCAGCCTGTTGGTTTGTACCGGCTCATTTCCATGCGTGGGAACAAAGCATCATCATATCACATCTCACCATTCCCGCTTCTCCAGAGCGCTGCTCACACACGTTTTCATACATGTTCAAACCTAAAACACATGAGAGCTGTTTGCTGATTGGTCAGCTGACCTGTCAAAAAACTCTTCCAGGGGCTCAAAGAGATTCAGCTTGTGTGAGGGTTATAAATCTCTCCCCTCAGATCGATAATAAGGTTTCATAAAGTACATTCAGCAGTCAGTCTGCCTTTAGGGGGCGGGGCTGTGACTTGAGAGGGTCCAACACATAATCAGGAACAAGGGTATATTCACATGTAGCTGACAGACTGAATGAAAATGATCTGCAACTGTTAACTTATTTTACAACCCAAATCAGAAAATGTTGGGACGAGATGGAAAATGCAATTTAAAAAAGTTTGCAGTGATCCTTACATTTACTGACTTCTATTTCTGTTTCATTGCAGACTGTATGAACCCAAGATATTTTATGTTTTGTATGATCCGCTTCATTTAATTTTCTACTATGCATCTTTTCCTGCATTTCAGGCCTACAACACATTCTAAAAAAGTTGGGACAGTAAAGCATTTATCACTTTGAAATGTTTCCTTTCCTTCTCACAACACTTAAAAGATGTTTTGGCATTGAGGATACGAAGCAGTGAAACGCTTCAGGTATTGTTTTGTCCCATTCTTCCTGCAAACACATCTTAAGGTGTGCAACCGTATGGTGTCATTGTTGCATTTTCTATTTCAAAGTTCTCCCTACATTCTCTATTAAGGACAGGTCCAGACTGCCAGTCCCGTACCCGTTCCTTCCTCTTCTGCAGCCATGCCTTTGTAATGTGAGTAGAATATGCTTTTGCATTGTCTTGTTAAAAGATACATGGACATCCTAGGACAAGATGTCATCTTCAAGGCAGGATATGTTGCTCTAAAAACTTTTCTGCATTAACGCTGCCATCACATAAGTGTAAATTCCCTTTGCTAAGGCCCCTGGCACAACCCCAGACCGTGACAGGCCCCGGCTTTTGGACTTGTTACTGATAAGTCTGGATGGTCCTTTTCGTCTTTGGTCTAGAGCACACAGCATCCATTTCTTCCAGAAAGATCTAGAATACTGATTTTTTTTTTTTTTGTCTAACCACAATACACTTTTCCACTGTGTGATGGTCAAACCCTGGTTCCTCCAAGCACAGAAAAATCGAGGGTGCTTGTGGATAAGATTAGGCTTCTTTTTGGCTTTTTAACTCTGTATTGTAGTGCTTGGCAAAGATTTCCCAAAGTAATGCTTTGCCCATGTGATTATATCAGCTATTGATGATTGAAGGTTATTCATGGAGTGCCATCTGAGGGATCAGACAACATGGGTGTTCACTTTCAACTTGTGTCCTTGCCGTTTTATACACTGAAATTCCTAAAGATCCTTGAATTCTTTAATGAATTTATGCATTGTAGGAGGATAAATATGCAAATGTCTTCCAATATTTCCTTGAGGAACATTGTTTTTAAACATTTCAACATGATCCTGATCCATTTGCTGACAAGCTGGACATCCACTGTCCATCTTTGGTCCTTAAAAACTCAGCCTTCTGTGGATATTGTTTTTGGACCAAGTCATCATTAAAATCACCTGTTGACATTGTCTGTTTGGAATAACATTATTTAATTAAAATTTTTTAAATCTCATTACCAGCCTGAAATTGCCTCCATCCAAACATTTTTTTTAAATATGTTGTATGTATTGATGTATATTAAATTAAATAAAATAACAAAAAATTAATTCCTTCTTTTTTCCTCTATATCCCAACTTTTGGGGGGTTGTAAATATTTGTAAAATAAACAAACCTAATTACATTTTTTTCTGTCGACCTCGCGGCTTGATGGAAAAATATTAAGTAACCATTTATTAACACCAAGCTTTCATGTGGAAACATAAGAGGAAATGTCAGAGGATGTTTGAAAAACAAAATAGAATTTTTAATTTTTTTTTTTAATTTTTAGAACCTTGAGACTTTGCAGCCAACATAATTTTCTAGCTCGACACCAAACAGAAGGACAAACAGTGAGAGTCAACGGCAAAATCCATAGAACCCTGATCAGTCTGAGTGTGTTTAAAGATCGCGGCCCCTTGCTGTGTCGCCCTCTGTTTGCAGCTCTGCATTTGTTTTATAGACCTCCAGTTAAATGAAAATGAGACGGAGCAGTAAAGATGCTCTGCGACGAGCCTCAGCTGTGCACTAATGAACTTCAACAACATGTTACTTGGATAATTCAGTCACAGTATTCAGATAATTGTGCTTTAAATGCACTTTTGATTGATATTTACTTTATATGACAATCATCACCAAATCTCTCCGTAAAATAAGGGACCTCATAGGGTTGAGATGTTTCACACTCATCTGGATATTTACTGAAAATCACGAAGAATAAATGTCGACATTTATTTCATGTTTGTGCTGATGATAATCTACTGATGATTTTCCATTTAATTTTCCATCTGAATTTTTACATTTTCTTTTGAACTCTGTAAATGAGATTGAAGACATTTCCACCAACTACTGAAAGTAACCACTGGCTTCACATCTGAATCACAACCAAACCTTTATGGATTTGTCCTATTAAACTAAATAATAAAAATATGATCATTACTTTGAGTAGTCCGGCTAACAGATGAACCAACAAACAGAATTGTAAGAACAATGTTCTTGATGAAAGTTTGATAGTTTTACCATATTTTTCAAGTGTCATTTTTTTAGGCTTTAAACTATATGTGTGTGTATGTGTATGTACGTATGTATATATATATATACAACCCCTGGCAAAAATTATGGAATCACCGGCCTCGGAGGATGTTTGTTCAGTTGTTTAATTTTGTAGAAAAAAAGCAGATCACAGACATGACACAAAACTAAAGTCATTTCAAATGGCAACTTTCTGGCTTTAAGAAACACCATAAGAAATCAGGAAAAATAATTGTGGCAGTCAGTAACGTTTACTTCTTTAGACCAAGCAGAGGGAAAAAAATATAGACTCACTCAATTCTGAGGAATAAATTATGGAATCACCCTGTAAATTTTCATCCCCAAAACTAAAACCTGCATCAAATCAGATCTGCTTGATAGTCTGCATCTAAAAAGGAGTGATCACACCTTGGAGAGCTGTTGCACCAAGTGGACTGACATGAATCATGGCTACAACACGAGAGATGTCAATTGAAACAAAGGAGAGGATTATCAAACTCTTAAAAGAGGGTAAATCATCACGCAATGTTGAAAAAGATGTTGGTTGTTCACAGTCGGAACGAATGGGAGGAAACTGGAGTCGTCTGAGACTAAACTGTAAGAAACCGCCTAAGGAAAATGGGATTTACATACAGAAGAGTACTGTTTGTCACTCATTAAGTCCATGCCTCAGAGACTGCAAGCTGTTATAAAAGCCAGAGGTGGTGCAACAAAATACTAGTGATGTGTTGGAGCGTTTTTTTGTTTTTCATGATTCCATAATTTATTCCTCAGAATTGAGTGATTCCATATTTTTTTCCCTCTGCTTGGTCTAAAAAAGTAACCGTTACTGACTGCCACAATTATTTTTTCCTGATTTCTTATAGTGTTTCTTAAAACCAGAAAGTTGCCATTTGAAATTACTTTAGTTTTGCGTCATGTCTGTGATCTGCTTTTTTTCTACAAAATTAAACAACTGAATGAACATCCTCTGAGGCCGGTGATTCCATAATTTTTGCCAGGGGTGTGTGTGTGTATACGAGGTCTATTAGAAAAGTATCCGACCTTATTATTTTTTCAAAAACCATATGGATTTGAATCACGTGTGATTACATCAGACAAGCTTGAACCCTCGTGGGCATGCGAGAGTTTTTTCACGCCTGTCGGTTACGTCATTCACCTGTGGGCAGTCTTTGAGTGAGGAGTCGTCCACCCGCTCGTCGATTTTTTTCATTGTTTAGGAATGGCTCAGAGACTGTTGCTTTGTTTGATAAAAATTTTTTCAAAACTGTAAGGCACAACTGAGTGGACACCATTCAATAAATTCAGCTGGTTTTCGGTAAAAATTTTAACGGCTGATGAGAGATTTTGGTCTGGTAGTGTCGCTTTAAGGACGGTCCACGGCGCCTGACGGCGATCTGCGCTTCGAGGCAGCAGCGTCTCGCCGTTTCAAGTTGAAAACTTCCACATTTCAGGCTCTGTTGACGCAGTAAGTCGTCAGAGAACAGAGAACTTTCAGAAGAAGTCGGCATGAGGAGTTTATTCGGACATTCCATTGTTAACGGTCATTTTGTAATGAAAGAACGTGCGGGCAGAGTCGCATGTCGGGCTGGACCCGACCGCGGGGGGTCGCGGCAGGAAAAACACCTCCGTTGGAAATCTTAACGGGCAAGTTGGAACATGCCCAAGCTAAACAATTTACACAATTGTTAAACAATTTCTCAGTTACTCACTTGTTGAAAGCCATTAAAAGCCGCCTGAATTCTACAAATGGTTTTCAACACGGAGGTGTTTTTCCTGTCGCGGCGCACACAGATTTGCCGAGTCGTCACGGAAACAACTCGGCGAATTTGCGCGTACGTCTTTCATTAAAAAAATGTCCTTAAACAGTGGAATGTCCGCATAAATTCCTCATGCCGGCCTCTTCTGAATCTTCTCTGTTCTCTCACGATGTCCTGGGTGAATTAAGCCTTAAATTAGGATGTTTTAAGCTCGAAACAGGCCAACGACAGCGCCTGGAAGCGCTGCAGGACGTCCCGCTCCGTGGGAAGTCCTTACACCGACAGAAACACCCCATAATCTCTCATCAGCCGTTAAACTTTTCACAGAAAACCAGCTTAATTTCTCGAATAGTGTCCACTCGGATATTCCTCACAGGTCCAGAAAAAATTTTGATAAAGCAACGCGCGCCGTCTCGAGCAGCGTGTGAAACAAAGGAATTCAGCCGAGAGGGCGGGACCACATCTCACTCAAGGCCTGCCCACAGGGAAATGACGTCACCGACACGCGTGAAAAAACTCACGCATGCGCACGAGGGTTCAAGCATGATTGGTGTAATCGCATGTCATTCAAATCCATATAGTTAAAAAAAAAACTAAAAGGGTCGGTTTATTATCTAAGAGACCTCGTAAATATATATATATATATATATATATTTACTAGTTTGGGAGGTCCTGCATGTTATACTCCAGTGTGACTTGTATACCAAAAAAGTAACGCATTCGTTAATAATAATTGTTTATTATTATTATTCTATGGGGCTTTCTCAAGAATTAAAGCACAATAAAAGAATTAAAAGAATAAGAAGTAGACTGCAACCATGCACAACAACCCCAAATTAACGAGCTGATAATAGAGCAAAAAGTTCTGACTTATACTCTGAAAACAAGGTATATATATTTTTTAACTTTAATGTGATTACTTAGAGTTAAGGTTTTCATGGCTAATTATTGATGGTAACCTTTCGCTGTATTTTATTTGGTCTATCAGGAATTTTAATTTTCACACAAGTCATCTGAGATTGATCCGTCTCAAGTAGTATTATTCTTTAACAAAATGACGTGTCACAGGGATTCAAAATGGTTAATGAGGCCCACTGAAGTCATTGTGCTGATGGTAACAGTATTATTTATTTATTTATTTTTAAATTAACATCATTTACATTGGATGTTCCACAGGTCAACTCATAATTGGGCATCAACACACTGATGGGTCAAAGTTCACCAATGTTGAAGTTGGTGTGAAGTCTTTTGAAGCATTCGTTTTTTTTGGGGGGGGGGGGGGGGGGGGTTGAATTCACCTACCTCACCGGACTTGGAAAAATTTCTGGATCATTAATTTATTCAATTTTTTTTTATTAATTAACAAATTTTATTGTTAAAAGTTATCATTCCTTAATTTTAGCCTGTTATTGTGTAGCTGAATACTCATTGATGACGTATTTTCAATATGCAGATGACAGGATTATGTTGCACTAGTCTGAAAAGTTTCCACGTTTGAGTCCTTTTTAAAAACCACAGTCAAAACACGTTCAGCGCTCATACGTGAGCTGCTGTGCTAAGTAAGAGATTTGATGGATGAAACACTTAGAATCTCTTGAACAATCTTTGGATCCTTCTGCAACTGAAGCAGTGAATAGTTGCACCTGCACACATCTGTGAGTGTAACTGGGTGAAATCTCGCCTGAGTGAGGTTTTACTTGCTCCGCTTGGCTGTTTAGCCTGTTGCCATAGTGATGGACCAGTCATTGAGAGATGGAATAAGACATGACACGAAAATGTTTCTCTGGGAACACTGGTGATACGTCTGATCCGTATTAACATTCAGCCTGTTGCTCGGTGACAGTTAAACTATTCCACACCGGTACCTGACCGAGGATGAAACTGTTCTGCCTGTCCGCCCTCGTTTGCTGATGTTTATTCATGTTGGACTCTGGTTGCTGTGCAGTTGTGGTAGAGTGGGACGGCTGTCTCCAGACCAGCAGAACCACATGCTTTGTTATGAGCATGAGCACCTCCTCTGAAAGGTCAACAATAATTGAAAAAGTACCGAGGCATGAAGGTCTAATGAATGCATGCAGAGCTTCACAACACATCCCGCATATTGTAGCGCAGTGGGCCGGCAGTCTGCTTTATCTGGCTTTAAATTCATGACACCCTGTCAACTGAGCTCAAACAATAAAATAATAAGTTTAACATTTTCAAAACCCTGTTATAATGCTGTTTTGAAAGAACCCATGAAAAGGTTTTTTGGACACCATTTCAGCATCATGTTGCAACACTGTTAAAAAGCAAGAAAATTGAAACCTCATTTGTTGGTGCATCAATAGAAGCTTTAGTGAAAAGGAAACTGTCATCGACAAAAAAGCTGATACATGCAGAAGTTTTGCAATAATATGGCCTGTGAGACTGAGAGAAACTTGAGAGGATGTTGTGTGTTGGGGGGGTTTGGCTGGACATTTTGGTGTTCTTTTCTTTTCTTTGCTCTCCAGGTGGTATGCAAACTGATTTATTGTCTGTGGAGAAGGTGCTGGCAGAAGAGTCCTTCACCCTCATCAACATGATATGCAGCACCTGTGGATGATGCTCATGTGCAACCTTAAAGACTTTCAGCTGAAGCAGATATTGAGATGACGTTCTGCATTTAAGCCATGTGTGATTCAAGCAGAATTGCCGGGAACTCGACCTTGTGATGTTCGTTTGTGAGACGCTGAGGACCGCGCCTGGGTTTGACACATCGTGCCTGTGAAGGAGGACGGGTGAGGGACACATGCTGTCAGCACACATCAGAGGTGATTGATTGTCTGAATAAATGTTAATAGTAACGTGGTATTTTGTTACGCAGTATATTTGAACATTGATGAGAATTGTGCAGCTCGCTTCTCACGGCCGTGGCGTGCGGACTGATGATCCTCCACCTGTTGTGAGAAGCTGCTCATTTACATAAAGCTTAAATTCAGACCTGAATGTGTTGCTGATAGTGTGTGCCTTTGAAGGATATTAGTTATAGCTGCTGACTTACCTCACCTTTTCTATCCTTCACAGAATCGGTTTGTCGTGTCCACCTGGGGGGTGTTTGGCGGTGAACGTGAGTCCAGAAGCGCCGGGCTTCGATCCCTTTGGGCGCTGGAGAGCGCGCCGTCCTTCACTCCGCCAGATAAACGCACTTTTATGTTTGTACACAGAGTATTGCACAAAAAGGGGAAAATAAAATTTTTTGTTTTTTCTGGAACCGCTTTCTGGTTATTTAGCGCTGGGTTCAGTCAGACGCAGGTCCGATCCTCAACCCGCGTCGGCACATAACAGAGGAGATCTTAGTCATGGGCAGAGGTATTGGACAAAGTCAGTCTTCTAATGAGAACAAAGATCCAAGTCTTGAAGGTCCTGGTGCTTCCTATCTTGGACTGTAAGCAGTGACCTACGGCAACAGCTGGATGTCTTTGGCAGCAGGTCTCTTTGTAGGATCCTTGGGTACTGTTGGAATGAATCTGTATCAAATGAATCCATTATGTGACAGACCTTCTAACTGAACTTTGAGAAATAATCTCTACCTTCAGAATTCCACTGTCTTTCATCCTGTGACTTGTTTAAAAACAACCGGCTGTAAAAGTGATTTTAGTTATGTTAAAATCTACTTTAAAGAAGCCACTGTCACAAATTTTGTGTTTTTATTTCATTTAAATCACATTGCAAAAATTTATTGTCAGTGTGAAACAAATAATCATGATTTTAAATAAATAATCCTAAATTTTCTGATCATGGTTTGACTTAAAAAATGAAAACTTTCTTTTTTCATGAGCTGAACTCAAAGGTCTAAAACATTTTCTACATTCACAAAAGATCTATTTCTCTCAAATATTGTTCACAAATCTGTCTAAATCTGTTAGTGAGCACTTCTCCTTTGCCGAGATAATCCATCCCACCTCACAGGTGTGCCTTAAGCTGGCCACAACAAAAGGCCACTCTGAAATGTGCAGTTTTATCACACAACACAATTCCACAGTTGTCGCAAGTTTTGAGGGAGAGTGCAGTTGGCATGCTGACTGCAGGAATGTCCACCAGAGCTGTGGCCCGTGAACTGAATCTGTGTGTGCCTGGAATAAGTCAGTAAGTCTTTTTTTCTTTAGTGTTTTGTTACAAAGAAAATTAATGTAGTGATTTTTCCACCAGTTGACTCATTGCTTGAAGTAACGAAACATGAATGACTAAATGTGCTGTCTTTTATTTTGGCTGATTAGTCATTAGTGGACATCCTTCTCTTTTCTTTCCTTTTTTTTTTAACTTTATCCATTTCCGTCCTCCTCCTTGTTTTGTTACCTTTCATCCTTGATTCTTTCCTTGTACCCTACCTTTCATACTCATCCTACCTCACACAATCCTCTCTCTGTCTCTGCCTCTTCCCACATCAGCAGGCTGGTTGTGTGTCTCCACTCAGCCGTATTAGTTGAATTAGCATTGCCACAAGCAGCTACAGCACCAACCCTGCCATGTAACCATGGTAACACACACACACACACACACACACACACACACACACACACACACACACACACACACACACACACACACACACACACACACACACACACACACACACACACACACACACACACACTCTTAAATCATCAACTTTTGTGCAGGCAAGGATGCAAATAATCAAGTTGTGCATACACGCATCAATCATCCATTTCCGAGTCTAACATAAAGAGATTCTGTGCACATCAGCGCACAAGTGACATCGCACAATATGAACGAGACGACAGCTGACACGAACACACAGTCAGACTATGGCAGTGTCTTAGCACAGCATGTGTGTGTGTGTCCAAGTGCATCACAGCGTATAAGTTTGTCTCGAGTATGTGCAGGCTGCTGTGAGTCGGCGCTCACTATGCAGAACACGAAAATGACACAGTCGTCGCTCACTGTGAAGAGCGCCAAAACGGCTCAGTCAGCCTCCAAACGTAGTACTTGCCTGGAAACTAACACTTTGTGGGCAGGTTCAAATCCCTGTCAGACTGGAAAATCACTGAGGGCCCTTGGGTAAGGTCTTTAGTCCACCAATTTGTCCCCAGTGTGCAGCTGAGCATCTTGCACAGTGGCACACTGGCATTAGTGTGTGTATGGGTCAATGTGAGGCATCACTGTAAAGCACTTTGTGTGTTAGCTTCAAGTGGAAATGCAGTTCATTTAGTTTGATCTTCGCTATCTGCACTCAAGCATTTGGTGCTGATCAGTACTCGGATTTGTATTCTGGATTTCTTTTTCTTTTCCATGCAGATCCAGAGTCTGGATCAGTCCCAGAGAACAGGCAGGGTTTGGTGTCTGTTTACTCTCAGTGCCCTTTAGGGTGGTTTTTTTTTAAGTCTGTTGCTATCCTTTTCTGTTTTTGTTTTACTTGTTCTCAGGATGACTAAAAACTTACAGATCACTTTTTCTGAAACTTAGTGATACTTTCTCTTCATCTGATACAAACGTTTAAATTTTGGGATTTAACATGAAGTGGAATTCACCTAAGGGCCTTATTTGTTTCACAAGATGGTGCTCTTTCAGCCATCACAAGTTTGGGGCTGTAAAAGCTCATTCATTCTGCACATCCTGTATTCTTTGCTCAGCTGCAGTACCTTTTAGACAATGTTTCTGTGTAGACTCTCAGTTGTCCAGGTGGTTTCCATAGTAGAGAAGCTTGAATCTTCGACTGGACTGGGTTGCTTGATGCGAGGACGTTTCGCTTCAGATCGCAGAAGCTTCCTCAGCTAAAATTCTTGCTCTGGTAGTCTGACTTCCTCCAGCTTTTGTGACTTCTGTTTATTCTTCTCTACTAGTGTCAAGAAAGAAGTCATCTACATACACTTTGGATGCCATTGTGCAGGTATGGACGAGGTAATCTGGATGCGTTCTGACACTGCTGACCACGCCTCCTTTCCTCCCGACTGTATCTGATGATGGTACTATGTGCTGTTTCGGCCTGGTTCCTGCACATTCTTGCTATGTGTGACAGGGGCTTCAGTTAATTAGTGATAACTCCAATCTGCCCCTAGTGGATAAACACTTTAACTGTTCAGGTACAAAGTGTCAAGTTTTTTTTGTGTGTGTGTTGCTTAGATAAAACAATCTGAGTTGAGCCTGACTAATATATTGATTTGCTGATATTGGCCAGTATGAACCTTTCACAAAAATGTCAGTATCGACATTAGTTTTACAGATATGAAAATTGTTATCTTGCTGAATAAACATTGGAGAAAAACACTTTAGCTCCTGGAAATGGTGTCATAATACAGTTTATCCAGTTTCTCTCTGATGGCATTGTTTACAATGCTATCTAGCATGGCTGGGACCCCATCATGCCTTGGTCACACTAGCTATAAGAGACAGAGGCAAAGCGACCAGCTGCCATTTATTTTCAATCAGAGTGGGCGTTTTACAGTGACAAGAGACAAGCGTTTACTACACCACTATCTACATGTGACCAAAATAGACAAGAAGTGTGTTTTGTGCAAATGATCAGTCTTGTGACATTGATTGCCAATCAAGGTGAAGCCAGTGTGACTTATGTTGATTGGTTGTATTTATTGCTAATTATAAGAAAGTTCATGTTTAAACTGGAAAACATCAAACCTCAATTACTTTTGTTTGCATAAGGATTTGATAATGAAATGTTAGGAATTGTTGCTCCTTTTTTAAATGCATATATATGCAGATATATCAGTACTGAAAATATTTTACTCTCCAATACTGAAATTTTTTTTTCTTTTTTTTTTAACCTTTTCTTGACATTTTCTAGGCTAAATGACTAACGTGAAAAATATGGATATGTTAAAAATTATTGCATCCACTGTCAGTGGTGTTTTTGGAATAGTAAATGTTCATATTCAGGCAGGTCCCGTGATGTGATTAGTTTTGACTTCCAGTCATGTTTTTCCTTCTTGATTCTTCCTCCGTGTGTTAATGTGCTTTGTACTCGTCCTCTGATCTGCTAATGAATCTTGCAAGGGTAGAAATGAGGGGATCAAGTGAGTGCTGCCATTTTTCTGCAAGCATCAGCAAAGCCGGCTGACGCTAATAGACAACATCATCAAGATTGAGCGTGATTGGCTGAGCAATACGGCGTCGGGCTGGGGGCCTGCTTGGTGCTAAAACACGCACGGAGCTGCTCTCTGCTGAATGCTTAATGAGCTCGGCTGTGGGAGGCTGCAGACTGTGTTAGTACATTAAAACACTGCTTGAGAATCAAACACTTCACCTCCCGCTGCTAATAATAGTTGAGGACGTGGAACATTTTGGCCTGCAGACAGGGATTCAGATACAAAAGCGGCTCTGCAGAGAAATACAAGTCAAGACTGCAAAAAGGACAACCTGTTCAGGTATAAGGGACAAAGAGTCACTACATCCAAATGCCAAAAAAAACATGCACAATGTATTTGTAAACTTTTTGCATAAGCCACACTCCTTCAGTCTTCACATTAAAATCCATTCATAATCCCTACTGGCATTTGCTGGAGCTTGGCGGAGATATGCACTCTATTGATGTTTTTGTACAGTGAACCTTTCAGTGCTATTTGTAAAAACAACTCTGTATTATAGTCCTTGACAAAGGCTTCCCTTGCAGTTATATCAGCTATAGATGAATGACTGCTCTTGATGTAGTGCAGTCTGTACACCAAGCTTTCATCTGTATGCATAAAAGAAGAAATGCCAGAGGATGATTGAAAACACAAAACTGAATTTTATTTTTATTTGCTGGGTTTTGGCAGAGTTGTGCACTACTAGTATTTTGTTTAGGCTTCTTTATTGTACAGTAAACTTTTCTGTGGTACTTGTAAATGCAGCTCTGTGTTACTTGTAAATGCAGCTCTGTGTTGTAGTGCTTGACAGAGGTTTCCCAAAATAATCCCTTACCCATGTGGTTATATCAGCTATTGATGAATGGCTGTTCTTGATGCAGTCTGTATACAGTGTTCATGGAACATAAAAGAAGAAATGTCAGAGGATGTTCGAAAAACACAAACTTGAATTCTATTTTTATTTGCTGGGTCTTGGTGGAGGTATGCACTCTACTTCAGTTGACACTCCACTCTTAAGTTGGTAAAATTCTTCATCAGTAATTTTCATCTGGATGGTTTCTTGGACAGAGCATCTAGCTCTGGCATAGGAATCGGACTACCAGCCTATTGCCCAGGGTGCAATTCCAGCTGTATGCTTTAGGCTACCTGTTTATGTCCTTGGACAAAACACTTCGTCTGCATTGTCTCAGTCGATCCGGCTGTAAACGAGGTTGAGGAAACGACCTGTGATGGACTTCCAGGAGGAGTCATACACTGTCATGCGCTTCATGCTCTGGAATTTGGGGATAATCCACAGACAAGCAGTGCCCCAATGAGCCTCAGTACTTATTTCTTACGTGGACAGAAACGGATTCAGGTGTACAGTGCCGTCTTTTAATTATCTCAAGTAACATCATCATGATCCTGCTTACTTTTTTAATGCCTTATTTTCCCCGTGCAGTGAGCACCGCAAACGAAATTCCATTTAGAAATCTGAGAGGAGCATCTCAAAGTCGACGCAAACAGGATTCTCCCTCTGGGCGTTTGCCATGAGACACGAGTGAGATTTCATTGAGCAGAGTACAAACAGATTGTTTCACATGGTGCTTTCAGGTCAGGTGGGACTTTTCAGTGCTAAGGTGGAGAAACTGAAGTCGCAGGTTGTACAGAGCAGATGTGACGGACACACTTAAACTGTTGTGCAGCAGCTGGATAATCAGATATGTTTTGCATCAAAGCAACATGACTGCAAATGCTGTTTTAAAATTTCCCAAAATGGAATGTTTCATATTCCAGGTCAAGTTATGCATGTTCACCAAATGTAGTGAAAATCAGCCTTTGAGTAACAATTAAATGGGAGAAATAACATTTATTTTAAAAAAAAGTATTTGATTGAAGTAATTCATTTTGGGAATGACGCCCCCTGTCTGTCTGTATGTATGTATGTGTTACTGTCTGAGTGTGTTCAGATGATTTTTGTTTACTTATTTTTTTAAGGGTGTGTCAGTGAAGGCAGCGTTTCCTGAACATGGCATGTCTCATTGTTTTCTCAGTCTTGTATTATTGAGCTTTTGGCCGGATCCCCGCGTGGAATATTGAGCTGAATATTAAATATTGAACGGGCCTGGAGGCGGTGGGTCTGCTGCTGCAGATCTGAGGAAGCCTCCTCCATTTTCCCCTCATTGTGAGTCCTCGTGCATCACCGCCTGGGTGAAGCGTTCTGAAATGTTGATGCAAAATGTTTATCGCCATGATTATCTGTGTTTACGGCCACGTGCCGTCTGCGACCGTGACACCCGGGTGATCCTACACAGCTACTAAATTAACCTCAAATGGCTCGTCCGTCTTTATGAGCGGTAAGGCTTCCAGCCTATGGAAGGAAGAAGGATGGAGGGAAATGGGGAAGAAGCCACTGCAGGAGAGAGGAAAGAATTTAAAGTTACTCGGGTCACCAAAAAAAAAAAGTCATACACCGTATATAGGGGGCTAATTTAATCATTCAATCATTTGAAATAATGAATTATTTAATAGGGCAGCACGGTGACTTAGTGGTTAGCACTGTTGCCTCACAGCAAGAAGGTCGTGCGTTTGATTCCCACCTGTGGCCTTTCCACACAGAAAGGCCACAGGTTAGGTGGATTGGACACTTTAAAAATTGTCCGTATGTGTGCATGTAGGTGTGAATGCGCTTGTTTGTCTACATGTGTCCCTGTGACAGACTGGCGTCCTGTCCAGGATCTACCCCGCCTCACCTTCTATGACCGCTCGGATAGGCTCCAGCCCCCCGCGACCCTTAATTGGAGTAAGCGGTTGAAGATGAGTGAGTAATTATTTAATAGCTAGTAATCTGAAAATGTGAACGAAAACAGAACTTTATTCCAAGAAGTGCAGCCAAAGGCAAAAAAAATAGTACAGCAAAGAAGAAACAAAATCGAACGATGCTCTTGGCAGAATCATTTCCTGTTGCGCTGTGTTGACTTTCCATCGTTTTATTTGCATATGTGTTCTGTGTGTTTGTCACACACTCTGTGTTCACACTAGCAGCTGAACTATCCTCAATCTGACTTTTCTGTCACATCGGTTCCTTTGGTCAGATTTGAAAATGTCCGTTTTGTTGGTTTTGTGTCTTGTACTTTTTCCTCCTTCTTCCGCTGTTTCTCCTCTTCTCCTCTCCTCTCCTCTCCTCTTCTCTACTCTCCTCTACTCTTTCACCTCTTCCTCCATTCTTCTTCTTTCATCTCACTGTCCTCCTCCTTCTTCTACTTTCACCTCTTCCTCCATTCTTCTTCGTTCTTCTCATCCTCCTCCTATACTTTTCCACCTCTACCTTCTTTCTTCTCGTCCTTGTGCTCCCCTTCTACTACTACGTTTTTGCCTCCTTCTGCTTTTTCACATCTTTCTTCTTTCTTCTCATCCTACTACTTTTTTGCCTTCTGCTTCTTCTGCTTTTTCACCTCTTCCTCCTTTTTTTTGTCTTTGTCATCCTCCTCTTTTCTTCTCCTCCTTGTACTTTTTTCACATCTTCCTCCTTTCTTCTTCTTTGTCATCCTCCTCCTTTCTTCTCCTCCTACTTTTTTCACATCTTCCTCCTTTCTTCTTTGTCGTCCTCCTCCTTTCTTCTTCTTCTTCTTCTTCTTCTTCTTCTACTTTTCACCTCTTCCTCCTTTCTTCTTCTTTGTCACATCTTCCTCCTGCTTCTTCTTTGTCATCCTCCTCCTTTCTTCTCCTCCTTCTTCTACTTTTCACCGCTTCCTCCTTTCTTCTTCTTTGTCATCCTCCTCCTTTCTTCTTCTCCTTCTTCTACTTTTTTCACATCTTCCTCCTTTCTTCTTCTTTGTCATCCTCCTCCTTTCTTCTTCTCCTTCTTCTACTTTTCACATCTTCCTCCATTCTTCTTCTTTCTCATCCTCCTCTTTTCTTCTTCTACTACTAGTACAATTACTCCTTTTTTGCCTCCCCCTCCTTCTGCTTTTTTCCTTCCTTCCTTCCTTCCTTCCTTCCTTCCTTCCTTCCTTCCTTCCTTCCTTCCTTCCTTCCTTCCTTCCTTCCTTCCTTCCTTCCTTTCCTTCCTTCCTTCCTTCCTTCCTTCCTTCCTTCCTTCCTTCCTTCCTTCCTCTCACCACACAATCCTAGAACCTACTTTATGCCTCCGTCTGTTCACACGGCACCAGCAGAGCTCAGACCCTCATCAGATGGCTGAGCAGCTCTGATCTGAAACTGAACATCTCATCAGATTTTGTTTGTTTACACGACACAATGATTCGATCACATTCAGACACAGTCATCAGATTCAGATCAGCCGTTCACGTCAACATGTTAGAAGGTTCAAGGTTGACTTCTTTGTTGGTGTCTGGATTGGGAAAGTTGACAGCAGGTGTGCTCATGAAAAACTGTGGCTCTGTAATGAAACTATATTTGGACCTGATGTGTTACAGTCTCAATGGGGGTTTGTGTGGATCCTTTAAAAGCTGCAAAGTATCTCGTTTTTTCCTTGTTTTTTATGGCACAGATCTGTTTGGAAACATAATTTGTAATGAAAGCAGCGTATCTGTTTTCAAAGTGCATTAATGAAGTTCTCCTTCATGGCGGGAGAGTGTGTGGAAGCAGAATGTCTGCTGACATACCCATTAGATGCCACTTTCTACATTCCTGTGTCACTTTACAGACTTTCTGAAATAGCAGGAATTTTTATTTCTTCTGAATTCAGACAGGCAGATTTTAATGCAATTTTCTTTCTCTTCACATTCTGAAATGTAGAAATCTGAATTTCCATTTTATGGAGAAAAGTCGAGCCGATGCTTCAAAGTTGTGACTCTGCATGAGGATTTCTCGACCTGGGTTCAGTTGAGGAGAAGTGCACACCTGCGGTGTTTGCGTAGCTCAGTAAAATGGATGGAGCATTGCCCTGCTGGCAGCCACGCCTACTGCAGAGAGCTCATAAAGCAGGCCACGCCTTCTGGAGAGTGTGACTTTTTTATTTTTTAATCAGTGGACTCTGATAATAGAATATTGATAATATGAGTGAATTAATGTCTTGTCTGACAGAGGATCCACCTTTTAATGTCTTTTGGAGGGTTTTCATCATAGAACAAATTAATACAGGACCTCATTGAAAATTGCTACCAGGCCTGAATTGGGTTGATTTTTGATGTTGTTAATCCAGTTGTTTCTTTGAGGTACGATGGGTTCGTACACTAAGAACAGTTTCCGAGCCATTACTACAAAGCTGCTTTCTTTCTGCACTTGAAGCACATCTGCAGAAACACAGAAGAAGATAACGCAGCTAATGGCTCGCCCAAAATCCATATGACTTAATGAAAGTTCAGCCTTTTGAAACAGGCTGGAAATAAGCTTTCTGCTCTCCAGTGGCAGGAAATAGACAATTACATCTCAAATAAAACTTTATCAAAAGGTCATTCTCAGAAAAAAAAGTTGAACTTTTTTTTCTCTCTGCTCTGTTTTTAACATGCTTCACTGATACCTTTGTGAAAGGAGCTGATATTGAGATAATTAGCTTTTCCACATCTGCATTGCAGATTCTTTGTGCTGCCGCTATGGTGACACCAGTAACGCTCTAGCCTGCTGTAGCAGTCGGTCGAACTTTGAAGCCGAACCCCGAAATCAAACTCAGGGTAGACAAACTACATTTGCAAGGAACATGTAAAAAGCAAAATTTCCATGAGGATTCGAACCTGCAACATCTGATCCATAGTCTGCCGTAATAGTACATGAGAGATTCTCTGAAGGAAATGTGGAGCTGAAGCCACAGTGATGTCCGTGTCGTCGCCGTAACGTTTGATTCATCACAGCAACATGGGCTGCACCTGTCATCATGACATTGTCTCCGTCACCGGGACATCAGCTCCCATCACTGGGACATCGGCAGCTGTTGTCGGCTCCCGTCGGGGACGCAGGCTTCCATCACAGGGATGCAGGCTCCCATCAGTCTCCCGTCACAGGGACGCAGGCTCCCATCAGGCTCCTGTCATTCGGATGCAGATTCCTGTCAGACTCCTATCAGGGGAATGCAGGCTCCTGTCAGGCTCCTGTTATGGGGATGCAGGTTCCTGTCGGACTCCCGTCAGGGGAACACAGGCTCCTGTCAGGCTCCTGTTATAGGAATGCAGGCTCCTGTCACGGGGACGCAGACTCCCATCAGGCTCCTGTCATTCGCATGCAGCTTCCTGTCAGACTCCTATCAGGGGAATGCAGGCTCCTGTCAGGCTCCTGTTATGGGGATGCAGGTTCCTGTCAGACTCCCATCAGGGGAACACAGGCTCCTGTCAGGCTCCTGTTATGAGGATGCTGGTCCTGTCAGACTCCCGTCAGGGGAACACAGGCTCCTGTCAGGCTCCTATTATGGGGATGCAGGCTTCTGTCACTGGTATGCAGGCTCCTGTCATAGGGACGCAGGCTCCTGTCACGGGGATGCAGGTTCCTGTCAGGCTCCTATCAGGGAAACACAGGCTCCTGTCAGGCTCCTGCTATGGGGGTGCAGGTTCCTGTCAGACTCCCGTCAGGGGAACACAGGCTCCTGTCAGGTTCCTGTTATGGGGATGCACGCTTCTGTCACTGGTATGCAGGCTCCTGTCATGGGGACACAGGCTCCTGTCATGGGGATGCAGGTTCCTGTCAGACTCCCACCAGAGGAATGCAGGCTCCAGTCAGGCTCCTGTTACGGGGATGCAGGTTCCTGTCAGACTCCCATCAGGGGAATGCAGGCTCCCGTCAGGCTCCCATCACAGAGATGCAGGCTTCTGTCATGGGGACGCAGGCTCCCATCAGGCTCCTGTTAGGCTCCCGTCACAGGGACGCAGGCTGCCATCAAAGAGACACAGGCTCCCATCAGGGTCCCATCATGTGTACGTCGGCTCCCGACATGGGGACGTAGGCCCCCGTCACAGGGACGCTCGCTAGCTCCAGTCATGCTCCCGTTACCGGGACACTAGCACCAGTCACCACAGCCTTTTTCAAATGGATACAGGCACAATGTCGCTGACAGACTTGTTCTGCCTCAATTTCAGTTAAAGCCTGACTGATTTCCAAAGTTCTATTAAATGGTGGATAAAAATTAAATTAGTTCAAAGTCGTATCCAGTAATAACATAGGTGACAACAGTTCTCATTGATCACACCTGATTACTTCAGCCCACTTTGGATTGAGCAGAAAGTAAATTCTCACAGCAAAACATCGCAGTCACATTAAAGAACAAGTGATGTCACTTATAAATGAATATCGTGACATAAGAGTGATAAATTAGTTTGACTGCAAAGATAAGAGAAATCTTTCAATCACTGCTGCTGATGCAAAAAAAAAAAAAAAAAAGTTTTATCCCCAGAGTAAAATGATAGAAAAGGCTCTTAAAAATGTAATAGCCATCAGTTTGTGGACCAGCCTTTCAACCAAACGTCACATTATGTCCATTAATCATTTTGTGCGGTTTGAGAGGTGTTGCTGATGGAAAGTCTCATCTTTATTTTGGGATTCAGGGTAAAGCATGTCCTACACGAGCACCCAGAGCACATACCACTTTTCCCCTCATCCTGGTGTGCACGATACAGCCCATTCAAATCTGTCCTGTTCAAGTGTGGGCTTTATGATGTCATAAAGCAAAGTTAGGTTTTTAATTATGATGAAAGGTGGAGATGAGATCAAAGGTAAACCTGTGAGAATGTCTGCACATGGGGCACACTCACACTCTGATTATTTCGGCCTTTGTGTTTGAAGAGTAAAAAATTGATTGTTGATCAGCGCTGGGTTCCGTCAGATTTAGTAGGAGTTACGTGGACATAAGTCGAACAATGCTGGTGTTCGTCATGGTCCCCGAAAAATTTTCAACACGCTTAAAATCTTTGATGTCCGTGCTAAAACGTCGACAACAGTTGAGCTCTTCTGCAGCTACGTCACCTCTACTAGTGCACGTCACTGCTCTGTCAGCCTTTGCTGGCCGACGTCGGAGACTTGACTGGACACACCACTTTCTCAGGATCACTTGGGTATGAAGGAATATGTAGAACCTGACTCGATGACAGCAAGTGATGCAATCGCAGAGTTTATCTAGTCTATATCATGTGACTTCTCAAACGCTAAGTCGATGATCAGCACCACCAGGCTACGCTACTGCTCCACGGAGTGCGCTACCACCAATGCACCCAACATACATCTGCAAAAGTTGAACTATGTCCAGTAGTAATTTAGTGGACTGTCGCCAAATGTCTTCGTCAACCTGCGTTGATGACTGTGAAATGTGGACGCCTGGAGCGAGCCTTCTTCGGTGTTTCAGAGATTTTTAAGAACCTGCTACGTCAGTTTTACTTTCAACTTACTTTGAAGACACACAAAGGAACGTTTTCAGAAGAAGTTGTGGTGAACAGTTTTTCCCACAATGCATCAGCTTTTCAGAGCCACACAGTGCAGGTTGAGAACTCGGAGCACAGCTAAATGTTCTGCAAACAGATGGAGTCCCGTTCGATGTCACATTTAGTCTCAGTAGGAGCGCTGAGGGATGGGAGGCTGAGTCAGGACAAAACCCGCTTTAGACCTGGGTCACTCGAGCAGAATAAGTGCTGTGTCGGGGTAATGGAGCCGGATGCTGGTTACTTACCTTTAAAAAACACCAGCATCATCATTCTGCTGCAGCAAACGCCACGCTGCGAGGGCGTGCCAAAGTTTTTCTGCTTCCTCCTCTGAAAGCTTGAAGTTTTATTTTATTTTTATTTTTTAAACTCAGTTGGAAAACAAAACAAAACACAAGATTCATTTGATTTAATTCATTGGTGGTGGAAAGCAGTTGATTGGTTTTACTGGAAGAGTTGAAATGATTGGTCAGTTACTCGATGTGTTAATTGATTAGGAACCTGACACGCTGCCATAGTTGGATCTTTGTTCTTTTTGTTTCACCTTCTGAGGAAACGATTTACGAGCGTCACAATGCTGATTTTCTGTCAGCGCACCTCTGCAAAAAAAGAACATGCACATGCACAACACACACACAGAAAGAACAACAACAAATCCTCTTACACAAGTTGCCGATGTGCACACACGGTGCCGGTCGTGCACGAGGAGGTTTTATGGGACTCTGGAGGGCTGTTTGATAGAAGCCATTATCTGATTCCTGCTGTAACCTGATACAACTGGATATTATACGATTGTGTGCGTTGGCCTCGGGCTCTGTTTGTCAGCGCCGGTGTGTATCTATATGTGCACGGTACTTTAGATGCTCTGCACTATGTCCTGGACTTTGTTTAAACTTACACACACTCAGGTTTTGTTTTTTGTTTTTTTGGGGGGTTTTTTGCACCAAAAGCAAGGTACAAAATCTCTACTGATGTTTCTAAATGACGGTTCAGAGTGGAATTAAAATAAACTGAGACCAACCAGAATTACTCACAACATCAGATGTGGATGTGCGACTCCAACATCATCAAGTTTATTAGATTTGAGAAACTGTTGGAAACAAGCCCATCTCACTGTGATAAGGAGTCATAGGTTTTATACAGGCCCAGAGGCATGCTGGTGCCGGAGTTTATTCCCGGCTTCTGTAACATAAAGTGGATGAGAGTCTGATCCCCCCTCCCCGTGCGGGACGCCAGTCCAACACAGGTTACATCCTCAGTTCTCATTTACAGCTGGTTGCCTGGAACAACACAGATGAAGGGTCTTGTCCAAGGGCATAGACAGGTAGCATGATTGGAATCAAACCCAGGTAGCTCAACTTCTTATCCCACTGAGCTACCTGCGCCACTGTGCTAAAAAAAAAGAAAAAAAAGAAAAAAAATCATTAAACTGATCTGGAATCCATGTCTAAGTCCTGATCAAGTTTAGCTGATTCTTCCACTTAACCAGATGCAGCATTTGATCAACGTTTGTGTAAAAAAAATCATTTTTAGTAATATTGTTTAGTGACAAGTCAGTCTAGGAGCATGTGCTGGTACCATGTGTTGCACCTCAACCACACTATGGTCCTGGATGTCAACCATCCAGGCAGAAAACTGGTCCATCCCCACCTCCCAAAAAAGTAACTATCTGCTGCAGCCAGGTGCAACGTGGGCGTGCCCTTGGCCAGGTGCATCATGGGCATGCCCTTGGCCAGGTGCAATGTGGGCGTGTCTTTGGCCAGGTGAAATGTGGGCATTCCCATGGCCAGGTGAAACGTGGGCGTGTCTTTGGCCAGGTGCAACGTGGGCGTGTCTTTGGCCAGGTGAAATGTGGGCATTCCCATGGCCAGGTGAAACGTGGGCATTTCCATAGCCAGGTGAAACGTGGGCGTGCCCATGGCCAGGTGCAATGTGGGCGTGTCTTTGGCCAGGTGCAACGTGGGCGTGTGTCTTTGGACTTCTGCAGCTGCTGGGGTCTTCAATGCTGAGACACCTGCGTGCTGGATCATGACCAGAGAAACACACCACATGACCAAAATATTGTAGTAGACACTCCCTCACACTGCAAGTGATCCTCTTATCGCATTGCAGAGGAGGAGTTAAACAACACACACTTTAATACAAAGCTTCATTATGATTACAGAATGTTCAGGTTTTGTACAGCATATGTATTATAACGTTTTATCTTTGACTGCACAAATGCACTCAACATTGTCAAAAACTAAAACAAAATTAATTATCTGGCTGTAAATCTAGTTTTAAGTTCAAATCTGCGGATTAATTGATTTCGGCCCCGTCACCCGGTGCTCCTCAATCAGCTCTCTGTGACTCTAAAGCTTCGTTTTTTTTAATGTTTAAAGATGGACAATAAAGGTTTTCTTTGTGTTCCTTCACATTGTCAAGCCAATAATGAATTCTTATTGCTTTTTTCCAGCCAGGCAAAATGTTTGACTGCTCTTCAAAAATAAAATGGTCTCACTGCTTCTAGAAAAACAAACTCAAGAGGACGTGCTGTCGAGTAAACATTTGCAAAATGGCATTTTTATGTTCTCTTCCATTTTCCTCTCAAGCTGTTCTTTTCTCATTTAGAACTGACCTTTTTTTTATTATTTCTGGTGCACTTATTGTAAGTTACTGAGTGTGAAAAATGCAAAATAACAAAATGTCATGTCTGCAAGTGTAATGGTTTCTTTTAAGCCTCGCATAAGTGGGGAAAAAGGCAATCTTCAAATGGTTTCTGAATAAAACAAGGTCATTTACAGCAGCTTGGTTCCTTCTTACTGAACATTAGCCAGAACCAGACATGATCAAAATTCCTGCAAAAAGGCGATCAGGATCTCCCACGCTGCCTTGCAGTTGGCTTTGTAGCAGTTTGGCGAGCGCTTGTGATGTGTTCACAGCAGGAGAGGAGTTCACGTGGAGGACATATGGTTCCTCCTCACAGATGAGATTCAGCTGGCTCACCGGTGTCAGGGGAGTCTTCAGCACAGCTTGTCTGAACCTGGCTGCCGCCGAACCTCGCCCGGCCCTCACCCGATAAGGACAAAGAGCATTATCTACACTCTTCTTCTTCTTTTACCATCTGCTGCTTCTTTCGGCTATCGGCTCTTCTTTTTCTGCTTTGCTTCTCTGACATCAGTGTATTTATTTCTTTTTATTTTTTTTACATTTGATCATCTAATGAAGGTAACCAGCCCCCCCAATCCACCCCACCCAAGATATGCTTTTAAGAGCCTTTAAACTGGTTGGCAATGGCTCTAAACCAGTTGTGAACTGGCTTATATGAACAAAATCAGACAAACTGCCTTCCAAAAACCAGTTGGGTAATGTGGCTTTTGGCCATTTTTGAGAAAAGTATTGTTAAGATTGGTTCTCTAAATTTGTGTGAAGTACATTTTCTTCTTACTCTTTCTGTCCTACGTGAAGCAGTTTAAGTATCTCAGGGTCATGTTCGCGATTTAGGGTAAGTAGGAGCATGAGATCAATAGATTGGGATGTTTTTGGATGCTGTACAGGACCATTGTGGTCAAGAAGAAGCAGAGCCAGAAGGCGACAGTCTCAACTTACCAGTTGATTTACATTCCTATCCTCACCTATGGTCATGAACTTTAGGTAATGGCCAAAAGAACAAGGTCACAGATAGAAAGGGGAGAAATGAGATTCCTCGGTTGGGTGTCTTGGCTCCTGGACAGGCTGAGAATGCGACTATTTTGGAAGGACTCAGAGTAGAGCCGCTGCTTTCTCATTGAAAGGAGCCACTTGATGTGGTTCCAGCATCTGATGAGGATGCTCTCTTGGTTGTCTCCCTAGGGAGGTTGTCCAGGCACATCCAACTGGGAGGAGGCCCCGAGGAAAACCCAGGATAGGTTGGAGGGATTATATTTCCTAGCTGGCTTTAGAACACCTCAGGATCCCCTGGGAAGAGTTACAGGACTTGGAAATAGATAGGGAAGTGTGGGATGACCCACTTGGTCTGCTACCACTGCGACCTGGATCCAGACAAGGGGCAGAAAATGAATGAATTAATATTTTTGACCTTTTTTTTCCACACAAAACAATCAGTTCCTATAAAAAAAATTCAGATTTATCAATGCTAAATATTGCTGATAAGATTAATCAAAAGAAAGACCGTTAAATGCTGACAAATTACACCTTATTTGTTGTCTTTCTGACACCTGATTGTGTTTTTTTTTCCTCTCTCTCTCTGTTTGAGGTGCGGCTCCATCCAGAAGTGGGAGTGGGAGTCTTCTTCTGCAAGCCTCCCATCCTGGACACTAGCATGAACTCCCAAAATTTCCTGTATATTTGTATTGTCAAGTGTGTCTGTAGCATGGCCCAAGCAGATGGTCACCCCTTTGAATCTGGTCTGCTTGAGGTTTCTTCCTCATATCATCAGAGGGAGTTTTTCCTTACCACTGTCACCTGTGTTCTTGCTCTCTGGGTTGGTAAGGTTGGACCTTACTTGTGTGAAGCGCCTTGAGGCAACTTTGCTGTGATTTGGTGCTATAAAAATGAAATAAATTGAATTGAATAACTGTTTTTAATGAACTTGAAGACTCGCGTAGTGCACATGTCCGCTGACGCCCAGTTATTTGCCATCTGTATCGAACTGACACTGGGGGCGCTGTTTCACTGAACTATAAATGACATGAAATCAAATGGAAGAATGAAAGAATCTTCCTCAAAATATAATGAAATTTTCTTTAAAAGGAGCTCTACTTATTTATGCACAGCATGTTTTATTCTGACTTGTGCGTGCTGTTCAGCTGCACAAATGTGATTTGCTGTAACAAGCTCAACATCGTGTTTTGGCGTCGAGTCTATAAATAGGCTGCTGACAGAAAAATAAGCGTTGCCTTGTTAATGCGACAGGCGGCGTTGTTATTTTGGGCTTGAAGAAATGAGACTTTGATATTCTGTGATGCTTCAGCAGATCACTTTTTTTCTGTCTGCTGAAAGTGAGTTTGTGGTATAAAAACTGCTAGTGACTCAGAGGTAAACGCTCGAAATGGGCCAATCCGCAATCAAGTGGATTAAGTTCCGTTACGGGCACTCGTGTTAAAGGGTACCTAAGTTGTGTCACAGAGGTTAAAAAATAATGTATATCCTATTTAGAAAATGTGTTACTTGTCATATAAACAAATGTATATGCCGGTGGACTCTGATGCATTTTGTAAGGTCACTGTAAAACAGAATGAATGTGGTATGTTTTTTGGAGTGTATTGGATTTGTCATTTTTGAAAACAAAATTTCAAGTCTTCAAAGTACATTATTTGCAAATTCTCCACCAGGATTAAATAAATGGAAAAGATATTGATGTGCCGAAGAAGAGTTTATATATACATATATATACACACTGTTAAACTGAACACTCCATTTTAATAAAATAATTAAGTTAATGTAACTTAAACTTTGAAAAAAGTTATAGTCCACTCATTTCCATTAATTAAACTAACTCAAAAATGAATTGTTGTCATAACAACTCAGTTCCTTTAAGTGAATTTAAAGTTTTGGGGCATGTACGAGGTCTATTAGATAAGAAACCGACACTTTTATTTATTTTTTTTTTAACTATATGGATTTGAATGACGTGCGATTACACCAATCATGCTTGAACCCTCGTACGCATGCGTGAGTTTTTTCACGCATGTCAGTGACATCATTTCCCTGTGGGCAGGCCTTGAGTGAGATGTGGTTCAGCCCTTTCAGCTAAATTCCTTTGTTTCACACGCTGCTCGAGACGGCGCGCGTTGCTTTATCAAAATTTTTTCTGGACCTGTGAGGAATATCCGAGTCGACACTATTCGAGAAATTTAGCTGGTTTTCGGTGAAAAGTTTAATGGCTGATGAGAGATTATGGGGTGTTTCTGTCGCTGTAAGGACTTCCCACGGAGCGCGACGTCACGCAGCGCTTCCAGGCGCCGTCGTCGGCCTGTTTCGACCTGAAAACATCCTAATTTAAGGCTTAATTCACCAGGACGTCGTGAGAGAACAGAGAAGATTCAGAAGAGGCCGGCATGAGGACTTTATGCAGACATTCCACTGTTTAAGGACATTTTGTATTGAAAGACATGTGCGCAAATTCGCCGAGTCGTTTCCGTGACGACTCGGCGAATCTGTGTGCGCCGCGACAGGAAAAACACCTCCGTGTTGAAAACCATTTGTAAAATTCAGGCGGCTTTTGATGGCTTTCAACAAGTGAGTAACTGAGAAATTGTTTAACAGCTTGGGCATGTTTCAACTTGCCCGTTAAGGTTTCCAACGGAGGTGTTTTTCCTGTCGCGACCCCCCGCAGTCGGGTCCGGCCCGACATGCGACTCTGCCCGCACGTTCTTTCATTACAAAATGTCCGTTAACAATGGAATGTCCGAATAAACTCCTCATGCCGACTTCTTCTGAAAGTTCTCTGTTGTCTGATGACTTACTGGGTCAACAGAGCCTGAAATGTGGAAGTTTTCAACTTGAAACGGCGAGACGATGCCGCCTCGAAGCGCAGATCGCCGTCAGGTGCCGTGGGCTGTCCTTAAAGCGACACTACCAGACCAAAATCTCTCATCAGCTGTTAAAATTTTTACCGAAAACCAGCTGAATTTATTGAATGGTGTCCACTCAGTTGTGCCTTACAGTTTTTGAAAAAATTTTTATCAAACAAAGCAGCAGTCTCTGAGCCATTCCTAAACAATGAAAAAACGACGAGAGGGTGGGCCACTCCTCACGCAAAGACTGCCCACAGGTGAATGACGTAACCGACAGGCGTGAAAAAACTCTCGCATGCCCACGAGGGTTCAAGCATGTCTGATGTAATCACACGTGATTCAAATCCATATGGTTTTTGAAAAAAATAATAACGTCGGATACTTTTCTAACAGACCTCGTAAGTGTTGGTGATGTATTTCCAGTGCATTCCATTCACATCATTTTAATTGAGTTCATGTAACAGAGGCCAGCAGGTGTCGCTGTGTATATGTAGTTAGTAAACCTCACTCACAACAGCTCAAAAGAATCCTCTGGTCACAAGCCCAGAGCCCTGGGGTTTAGCCTTCTGGTTAAGAGTCCAACTTCCATGCTGGAGATCGTGAGTTCACGTCCCGAGGGGAGTGAATGGGCGGAGTCATAACAACACAACGCAGAGTCAAAAAAAAAAAAAGCATAAAAAAAAATCTACTCCAAAATGTAATGCAAATTTTTAGGCAGAAATTTAGTTGTCACTTTATTGAAAAACATAAACTAGATTTACATAAGTTTAATTAACTATAAATTAAGTTACTAAAAGTTTAACAATTAAATTTTTGCAATTCTATTTAAGTTGGCAAACTCAAATGGCTTAAGGCAGTCTGTTTTCCTCAAATGGTTTGAGTTCAACTAACTCAGAGTTTTACACTGTGTGTATGTATGTATGTATGTATGTATGTATGTATGTATGTGTGTATATATATATATATATATATATATATATATATATATATATATATAGTCCTGCCTTTCTGCTTAAAGTTTTTGACATACAAATTTACCCACCAAACAGGCATTTTTCTAGCCATAACTTTTAACAAATCAAATAGCCCCAAAAAACTATTAGTGAAATAAACAAATAATTATAGTCACAATTTCATGATTAATACCCATATTTCACTATGTAGCCTTTAATGTTAGTGTCCATATAAGTATTTTGATGATCTGTGCCAGCAGCTTATATGATCACAGGAATTTGTCCATTATTTAGTAAACATGATGATGAATTGATCTGACTAATATTAAAGTTGGTGGGTTTTTTTTGTCTGGATGTAGATCCAGAATCACTTTTGAAACTGTTTGACAGCTCAATATGAGGTTTTTTTCTACATTTCAACCATCTTGTGATGAACAGCTCTCCATGAATTGTCATTCATGGAGAATCGAGTAGTGTTTTTTTTTTTTTTTCTTGCATCCTCCATCAACCTTTTGGTTCCACCGTCACTTTGTTGCTGCCCAGTTTGTTCTCTTGCTCTGAATGTTTCCTAAAATCTGACACAGTGAAAGAACGTCAGAGTCTAATTAATCTAATCCTTCCCCTCAGAGATGGTCGAGGTCTATTCTAAAGGAAACAGTATTATCCCGGGATAATCGCATTCACGCCGGGCCTGCTGGGAGTGTGCACAGGGTTGTCAGTCAAAGCTGTGCTTCTATTCATCTTTAATAATGCCGCTTTCAACACTTCTACACCTCTGCTTGTTCCCAAAGCGATCATTCCTTCAGCCTTTATTGGCGCTTTTTGGTGGATTTATGCACTGAAAGGAAAAATCCATCCCGAGTCACTTAACGGAACACGTGCTGCTGATGTTTTTAGTGGATTTATTCCTGGTTCGGTTCTCATGGAGTCACTGATTGGAATCTTTACACTTCACGTCTCCTCCTGTAATGAACAAGCTGGGGATCATTTTATTCTTTCATAAACATTAAAGTGGTGACACTGTGTGAGAGATTTATTAGTGTCAGAATTTCTACATTTCCTGATAGAACATTTTAAAATTATTTATATTTTTTTCATCACATGATCTCAGTCTGATGCTGCAGAACAACCCTCTCTGCATAAACAGCTGCATGAAAGGTTTTGGGTATAATTTGTCTCATGCAGGTTTAGTTTTAAACTTTGCTCTTTCTGACACGACTCCAAATGGAAAAGGAGAATAAATTAAGGCTTGCAACCCGGGAGGCCAGCGGCACTAACCACATGCGTCACCACGGTGTGGATACTTACCACACTTTATTAAGATATTCCTGCACACCAGGAGCAACTTGAGATTTAAGGAACTTGCTCAGAAGCACCTTAGTGAGTTTCCTGACAGCGACACTAACTTGAGAATTTTCTGGTCATGAGGTTGCATCTCTGTCACCGTCACCTCCCAAAGTGTGTCACTGCTAAATCATAGAATGAGGAACATGTAGTTCATTCATTCCTTCACTTGCTGTCACTTATCCAGGTCCAGGTCACAGAGGCAGATGACTGAGCAGCTCATCCCGAGGGTGTTCCCAAGCCAGCCGGGTAATATAATCCCACCAGTGTGTCCTGGGTCTTCCTTTGGCCCTCCTCTCATAGTACAGCAGATAACTGTAAGAATCGTTCAAATCCGGTTACAAGCACCAAAATTTGACTGTGTATACCTTTTGGTACATATGTAGAAAAATTGAATTGAATTGAATTTTCAATAGGGGGCCAGTAGGGGTCAATTGAAGAACTGCATAGAGGTAAAAAAAAAAAAAATGTTCCAGTCATATTGAAAGCTATACCACATTATGTGTCTGATCACAAAGATTCCAAAAAGGTATAGTTTGGACTATCTATAACTGAATTTTCTGGAGTTATGGGGTAAAAACAGCAAGAATGGTGACAAAGGTCAGTTTCAGTTTGTACAGGGGTCAAAAGTTAAAGTTGCTCCACTTTTGGTAAAACATGGTGCAAATTATTGGTTTGAACTAATAGGATTAACAATGGAATAGTTCTGACTGTGTTGAATGTTTGGTCTCCAAAGTAAAGGTCAAACAATGTTGACGTCCAGTGGATTCTATGACATGCGACATATGTTACCCCCGTAACATGATAACTAAGCATGACAGATGGTGCAAACTGTTGTGTGGGCCGCTGAAGAGGAGGTACTGCTGGCCCACCACCACCAGAGGGCGCCCTGTCTGGAGTGCGGGCTCCAGGCACCAGAGGGCGCTGCCGCCTCACAGGAGCAGCCAGGGTGACAGCTGTCACCCATCACCTGAGACGAGACAGCTGATATCCATCAACAGGGAGGTATATCAGCAGGACGGCATCTCTACCTCATTGCCGAGATATCGCTCTACCAAGGAGGTAACGAACTCAGCCAGTTACTCTATTCTAAGAGTTAATACTTTTTGCTTGTGCTTAAGGTCAGCTGAAGACAGTGTTGGACGTGACTAGATAAGTACTTACCTTCCAATCCTTCAGTGTTGTTTTTGAGAAGAGGTAGAGGTGGTGTTTCCACCCTGTGTGTTGCTGGGTGCAGCCGCACCCACACCTGACTGTTTCTGTTCCTTGCCAGCAGTACCGGATCCGACGAGCGGAGGCAGTGGCCACCTGGGGTTCGGGACTTGGCGGCTTCAGTATCCCCGGGGTTCGGTGGCAGAGGAAATCGGGTGGTTCCGGTTCGACTCGGACAGACGTCTCCTATCGTCGAGCCTGCCCACACGACACCTTTGGAATTCGGTTACTGCTGTATTTGTAATCTGTTGTGTTTGTTGTGTGAGTTCACAACAGTAAAACTTTGTGATTTGACTTTCTCCATTGTCCGTTCATTTGCGCCCCTGTTGTGGGTCCGTGTTCCTACACTTTCCCAACAGCAAACTATTACTTTTTAAAATCCTACTAACTCAACCAATAATTTGCATCATGTTTTACCATAATTGGAGCAACTTTAACTTTTGACCCCTGTACAAACTGAAAGTGACCTTTGTCACCATTCTTGCTGTTTTTACCCCATAACTCCAGATCATTCAGTCACAGATAGTCCAAACTATACCTTTTGAAATCTTTGTGATCAGACACATAATGTGGTATAGCTTTCAATATGATTGGAACATTTTTTTTTACCCCTAGTTGGCCCCCTATTGAAAATTCAAATGGCTAACGTTATTTTCCTAAATGTTGTACCAAAAAGTACACAGTCAATTTTGATGCTTGTAACAGGATTTGAAGGATTCCTCTGCAAATATTCTGTTATTCTGCTGCACTGTCAGTTGGACGTGCCTGGAAGGCCGCTCTAGGGAGACAACCGGAGGGCATCCTCACGTCGTGGCTGAACCACCTCAGCTGCTCCTTTCGATGCAGAGAAGCTCTACTTGGAGTCCCTCCAGGATAGTCGAGCTTCTCACCCAGTCCAGGAGAGTTAGATACCCAGATACCCAATGAAGGAATCTCATTTCCATCACTTGTATCCATGACCTTATTCTTTTAGTCATTACCCAAAGTTCATGACCATAGGTAAGGATGGGAGCATAAATCAATGAGTGAACTGAAAGTCTCGGCTTAAGGCTCAGCTCCTTCTTCACCACGAGAGTCCGGTACGACGGCCGCTGCCCTAATCTGTCTGTCGATCCCGTGCTCCAACTTATCCCCACTCATGAACAAGACCAGAGGATGGAGGACCACGGTCTGCTATTCTGAGGTGCTGATTGTCATTCCAGTCCCGTCCTACTCGGCCTCAAACCTGTGTGACCGAGTGTGAAACATTTAGTTACATTTTAAAGATACATACAAACCGAACACCTTTAAGGAGTCGCACCATGTTGTATTTTTATTTTTGAGCTGTCAGTAATTTTCCTTTTTCAAACGTTGGACATCCACTCGGAGAGCAAAGCTGCATTATGTTTATTCAGCTGCTGAGCAGAAAACTTGAGTGCACTCATGCAGAAACCAAAACGTTTAATGTGAAACAGTCGTCTCAGGAGCCTGTTTTTCATTTTTTTTCTTCTCCTGCCTTTTTAAAAATCTGATTATTTTTGAACTTCTCAGTTTTGGACTCCTGAGCTTTCCACCCACAGCTCATCAAATTAGTCTTTTGTTCTTGTGGACAGCCTGTTTCCTCCACTCTCTGCCCTCACTCTGCTTATCATCATCTCCTCCTCCTCTTCCTCCTCCTTCTCCTCACTATCTCTGCTCCTCAGTATTCTCTTTATGACTCAGCTGCTTCTCTTTATGAGAGTCGCTCTGTCTGTCTGTTGCACTCTCCTTAATTATTCTTAATTTTCTCGTATATGTAATTAATTTCTCTGGTATTGATCCTCGATGAAAATGTCCATTCTGACTTGAATGTGAACGGATTGCACAATTTCAGAACTTCTTTTTTCCCCCTGATTTGTCTTTCATTGCTGTTCATCATCGTGCTTATCTTCCTGTGTGCCCTTCACAATAAAAGCCTTTTGTGGCTTCATTCATCAGACTTTCACACTGAAAGTATTAAAGTTACAATTTAGCCACACCCAACACACAGATTGCAGTGTATTTTGAACAAACATTACTGGAAACACACCCTCCCTGATAGATTAAATTTTTTTAATGTGTGACAAAGTAGAGCTGAATGATTTCACAAAAATCCATGCTGCAGTATTTTAAGTTTCTTAACGTCATGTTTTTCACCTCCTATCTCCCTTTTTTGTTCCATTTCATCTCTTATCTTCATGCCTTTTCTTTTCACCTTACTTTCATTTCTTTTATTTTAGAACCATTTCCATCTTTTCCTTTCTCTTTTTTGATTTCTTCTTTCTCATGTTCTTTTCTACTTTCATGTTCTCTGGCAGCTTTTTTCTTATTTTCTTTTTTGACCTTCTTTCAGCCCTGTATTTCCTTTCCTCCTTATTTCCTCTTTTCTCATGTCCTTTTGTCCGCTCTCATCCTCTAACCTCCTTTCTTATTTCCTCCTCCTCTTCCTCATTAGTGGGATTTGTAACATGTTCCGACATAGGAGGCGTCACAGAACAAATTAAGCTCTTTGGCAGTGCTATTTTTTAAAAAAATCTGTCCTCACTTTGACATAATGTCCAGTATAATCTCTCCAGCCGTCCGTGACTGCACCCATAATCCTTTTTGTTACGAGACTGTAATTAGGAGTTCACGCTGAGCAGCTTGGCAGCACTGTTGAGGCTTCAGGAGTTCCAGTGAGAGCATCTGTGATGGAGAAAAGCTCGGGTTAGGATGAGGATGATGATGTTGATCAGTCCTCAGAGTGGGATGTCATACACTTTGTTTGTTGTTGCCACAGTGAAGGTGATACATATGGTGATGACTCGATTTGTGTTCAAGATCCCCTGGAACAAGGAAGTCAGAACTCAAGATATCTTCAGTTTAGACCTCAGTTTTGTTTGATGGACAAAGAGGGTTAAAATATATAACATAATAAGGCGGCCTGTGGAATTGAAGAGCGAGAAAGGTGCAAAAGTTAGGTTGTTTATTGGTCAACAATAGCAAATGAAAGATTTGAGTATTGATTGGCAGACACGTTGAGACATCTGTAACACCACAGAACCATCCCGGGTGCTGAATGGCAACCACCAAGGCAGACAAGTAGTCCATCTTCACTTCTCCAAAGTAACTATCTTTCTGTGCAGCTAGGTGAAACACAGGCATGTCCTTGTGAAATGTGGGTCCCATTGGCCAGGTGAAATGTGGGCATGTCTTTGGCCAGGTGAAATGTGGGCACGTCCTCAGCCAGGTGAAATGTGGGCGCGTCCTCGGCCAGGTGAAACGTGGGCGCGTCCTCGGCCAGGTGAAACGTGGGCGCGTCCTCGGCCAGGGGAAACGTGGGCGCGTCCTCGGCCAGGGGAAACGTGGATGTGTTCTTTGCCAGGGGAAACGTGGGCGTGTTCTTTTCCAAGGGAAATGTGGGTTGTGTCGTTGGCCAGGTTTAACGTGGGCGTGTCTTGGCCAGGTTTAACGTGGGCGTGTTCTTTGCCAGGTGAAATGTGCGTTGTCATTGGCCAGGTGAAACGTGGGCGTGTCTTGGCCAGGTGAAATGTGGGCGTGTCATTGGCCAGGTGAAACATGGGAGTGTTCCTTGCCAGGTGAAACATAGGCGTGTTCTTGGCCAGGTGAAATGTGGGCGCGTCCTCGGCCAGGTGAAACGTGGGCTTGTCCTCGCCCAGGGGAAACGTGGGCTCGTCCTTTCCCAGGGGAAACGTGGGCGTGTTCTTTGCCAGGGGAATGTGGGTGTGTCATTGACCAGGGGAAATGTGGGCGTGTCGTTGGCCAGGTGAAACGTGGGCGTGTCGTTGGCCAGGTGAAACGTGGGCGTGTCTTTGGGCTTTTCCAGTCATTGAGGTCCTCAACACTGAGGAACCTGCACGCTGAATCATGACCAGAGGAACACACCACATGGACAAAATGTGGTAGCTGGCACTCCCTGCTCATCTAAGTCTAAGTAACAGTTTGTTTTACGCAAACATCATCATCATTTGGGCAGCGATGTAAAAAGCACTGTGAGCTGACCGCTTAAACATATTGCTCTGAAAGCGACTGAGATCAGAACTTATTTTTGAACACCAAACCTTTCATAAATAATCAAGCTGATATTGTCAGAAGAATCACAGAGAAAATAATCCGATCAGTAACAGAGGAAATCAACAGATGCAGCTTCTGTTGTACTACAGCGAACTGTGGAATTAAAACTTTTGACGTGGACATCATATATTCCGCTTCCTGCTTAAACTTTCTGAATGCACTGCTTCGCTTTTTATTTGAATGCGTAAAATCATTTTTACACAAATGATGGAATTCTAATTTATTCTGCAGATAGACTTAATCCATGTTTATTCAGCAGGAATGAGTTTTGGACAAAGCCTTTGAAAGCTGCTGTAGTTATTATCGGATTGAATTCCAGAGTCATGAGACCGCTGTCATATCTGCAAATCCACAGCTGACACGGCGTCCACAAGAGGCACGATTGACATGCTTCATACAGTTTTTAAGTCTCATCCGTGTAAAATCATTTTCTGGCCAAATGGGAAGAAGTACAAACACCTGTCGTCAGTGTGCACGTGTTGCTTCAGAGACCAGCAGCATGAGAGTCGAATGTGAGCCAGAGGACTCTTGGAACCCGTCTACACTGGATCAAACCGATCCACATCAGCTCCACTGTTCTGCCAGTGATGCTCCGTATAGTGGCCTGAGAAGGTTGTGGTTTTGTGGCTCATGTTCCCATTTGTTAATTGGGATTAAGAAAGATGGATGAACACAAAATAAATGACTGCCAGATGAAATGGAAATTACACCAATTTTTTTCACCATTTTTTTCACCTTCATAGTTACTTTAAGAATTGCTTCTTTCTACAGCACCACCAAATGTTTTGGCATTGAAGTGCAGTCTTTGTTTGTGGCTGCTGTTAAAGAACTCATAACCACAGATGTCCAGACACATGAACAAACTGTCAGTTCAATTCCATTCACTATATAGTTCATATCATAGCAGGTTACCTAAAAGCACAATAAACCAAAAAGATCAAGACCTTACCCACCCTGTTAACAAGCACACTGGCGACAGTGGCTAGGAAAAAGTCCCTCAGTGGTTTTTGATTTCAGGAAGACACCTCAAGCAGACCTGACTCAATGGGTGACTATCTGCTATGACTAATACGACAAAACAGAAACTACAAAACATATTTGACCAAACATGCAATAACAGAAACTGTTCCATAGAAGCAACTATATACACAAGTCCTTTGAAATGGCAGAATGACTGACAATGAGGTGCAGATCAGAAACCCAGAGGAACGACCTACGCAAGTCAGCGCAGCTATGAAGACACTGAACCCAGAAATCTGTTAATAACCTCATGTAAACTTGTCAATCAGAATAAAATGACAACAATGCTTTAATAATCTGTAGGAACGTATTCACACATGTGAATGCTCGGTCACATTATTACTTTTGTGCACGCTCATCAGATGCAAAGGTACGTAAGATTGGTGACATGCTTTTCAGATGATTAACCACCTGGAAAGTTCTCAGAGATTTTCCCATTCAAGGACGAAGTAGGAGATGCTGTTCTTGAGATTTTAAATTGAAGTTTTCTGACCTCTGATGGCCAGAAACAAGATGATGAGGACTTTTTGCTTAATGTGCAAGAGCCAGCAATTGCCAACTCTTGTCCAAACGTATTGATGTGAGGTGGAATTAAAGGTATTAATAATATAAGTATTATGTTATCATTCAAATGTAATACTAATATTTTTATTTATATAGAACTTTAACTACAACAAAGTGCTTCACAGAAACAGAAAAAAACACATCACCTGATAAATAAAAAATAAACAAATAAATAATTAATAATAATAAAAATTTCTAACAAATTACATAAACACAATTAATACTAACCAATACACATTTCCCACCATAGTTGCATCATTTGTTATGTTTGCTAAATAATTATACGCTTATTCATACCACACTTTAACAAAAGATTTGCACTCATTCCAACTCAAACTGGGGTGAAGTTGGATCAAAATGCATGGAACTTGTTGTATCCATACAGCAAAAACATAATTTTGACTAATGAAACAATGCTGCTTCTTCTAACTCCAGGAAACTTGTTTAGAACAAGGCTTTTCATGAGAACAGCATGACACATTTAGCCCATATTCTATCCAAAACGTTAGTCTTCCACGTTCAAGTTGATGGTGATGGTGATGATCTTTCCTTGTCACAGATGCCGTAACTTCATGTGGCATTTCTTTCCATCAGTAGATGAAACTGGATCTCCTGCATGTAGCCTTCACAGAAGAACTTGCATGCTTTCTTGGTGTTAATGTTTTGCACTGCAGGGTGTTTCACCCGAGTGATGACCAGAAGACTTATCACTCTGATGTATTGAGCAGTACGTACTGTAATACAAACACAGTGAATGCTTGAGTCTTGTAATATGCTCTTTTTCACGGATGTGGCGTTCAGTTACCTCAGTGTTGAGGATCCCTGCAACTGGAGAAGGTCAAGGACACATCCACGTTTCACCTGGTTGCAGCAGAATGATGGTTACTTTGGAGAGGTGAGGACCCAAGGTGGTTCTGCTGTGTGGTAGATGTGGTGATGCGTGTCACCAAGACATGCTCCCAGACTGGAACCCCAAGAGAGGTTCCACCTCTCACCCAGTCTGTTCTGCCATTGGGGTCTGAGCTCCAGCAGCCCTGTTTACGATAAACTCCTGAAGCCGAACAGATGGATCACCTCTGAATTATATTTTAACAGATTTTATCAGCTCGCATTCAAACCGGACATGGGCAGTTATTAGCCCCTCTGACACAACAGACACTATGAGAGCATTGTTTTCATATTGATGATACTATGAAAAATGAGACTAAATGATGAATTATTTTCCGTTGTGTTGTCACTTTAATGATCACAGCGACTATATGCAGCAAAGTCACAGCCAAACAATTTATAATTCCTTATTTCCCCAAGGTGGGTCACACAAAGATTAAAATGGATCCTGAAACAATTCACGGAAACAAATCAATATCAAAGTTAACGGCTAGGTTAGTTTCCCCGAAGCGTCCCACCTTAGTGCAGAGTAAATTATGTTCAGAAAGTCAACAGCTGAAAACAGATCAAATAATGAGTTTTAAGCCAAGATATCATTTTTTAAAAATGCAGCGTCCTCCAGAGATAGTGACTCTAAACTTTATGGTTTTAAGATATTATACTCAGTGGTAAGAAAATTGACGGGGAGAAAAGTAGTGAGACATTAAACACAAAACGGGAAGGAGAAATGAGATTTGACTTTGCGAAGACACCTCAATCCAGCAGCAGATGAAATAAAGTTCCACAGCTAATTCTTCCCAGATGGCAGGTAACCGGTCGTTGACTTGGTTATTTTCTGTTCCAGAAGTCATGAAGTGGCAAAAAAAGGGGGGAAAATAGTGGTCTGTGAATTCTGGCATCTAGTCACCGTCTGTCAGATGATTGATGGGAACCAGAGCAGCTCCCTGGTGTCCTTTAGAGGACATGTTAAAGTACATTTTCAGCAGAGACAGCAGAAAACTTCTAACATTGAGGTGGATTTCCTCTGAATCCATTCTGGACCAAAACTGCTCCTCCTTACATCACCACCGCATTGCACCTGTGGACGCGGGTTTCAGGTGAATCTTTAGATTTGGATTACTACATGGAACATTGCATACTTTTGTTGTTTATCCCTTGTTTGATTTGGTTCCAGGTGTGTTTGGAGGATCCGTGGGTCCCACTGGAATGACTGTGTAAAATGCATGGTTAGCTAGTGAGACTTGGATGAGGAGGATCACCGTGAGGGAACATCAGCTATGACATTTTGTCCATATGGTGTGTTTACTATGCATGATCCAGCACGAAGGTGCCTCAGGGTTGAGGACCCAGCAGCTGGACAAGGACATGCCCACATTTGACCTGGCTGCAGCAGATAAATGCTTACCTTCCAGAAATGAGGTTGGACAGGTTGTGTGCCTGGGTGGTTGCCATTCAGAACCAAGGACAGTTCCACAGTGTGGTGGATACAGCAATGAGTGTCTTCAGATCTGACTTTGGTACCACATAAGTGTAAAGATTCTTTTACAAGAGCCTGTATCTGTTCACCTGCATAACACACATTTACTTTAAATTGGAATTTAAATTAGAAATCTGTGTTTAACTGGTTGTAAACTGTTATATACATAGAATTAACTGGTTAAAAAGTTAAATAAGTATAACTACTTTAAATTGGGGGCATTTGAAATACATTTGGTGCATTAAACTGTTTCAACTTGTTAATTCTTAAGATTAATTGAATTGGGCTCTGTGTCTACATTTTACATAAAAAGAAATACCCAACTCCAGTGTGTCCAACCAACACTACTTGCAGCTTCTCGTGGTGTTTTACACTTTGAGATTTTGTGAGTTGTTTATTTTAGTGAGATGAAAGAAGGACTTTAATGTCACAGACCTGAACAGTCAACGTGAGTTAAATACACAAACGACAGCTGCTAATGCTATGTTCAATACATATCGCCCTTTCCAAGGAAGGCAGAAACGGAAACAATGAGCTATTGAACACAGGTGTGCTCCCATAATGCACTGTTAAAGAAATAAAATAAAATCCCAGTCAACAGTATTTGTGCAAAAATTTATTCTGTGTATTCAACACTGGGCAGGTTTACTGCTAAAAGACAGAATTTCAAAGGCTTTTCAGTCAGCTCTGCGAATAAAAACTCTGGTTCATGTATTTTCTTTAAAAGTCATATTAAAATATTTGTTTTGCTTTAATTGTCAAAGATGACATACATAATTGTATTTTTAAAAATTCACCTATCAAATTACATAAACTCTATTGAATTGTGTTAGAACAGTTTTTAAGCATATTATTATTATTATTATTATTATATTAGAATCACTGGACACTTGAAAAATTATGTGCACCCTGATTACGATGAAGTGGTGCAGAAGGCGAGCAGGGCAGCACTCAGGTGAGGTGAACACTGTGCAGATAAAAAGTCTTCTCCTCTTTTTATCGGAGTTTAGGAAGCATACGGATTAGTCCACCGATGTGTGACGACGGCGCTCGCTCTCGTAAAGTTCCTGCTCTGTTATCAGAGGAGCTCCGCCTCACTGGCAGCCAATCAGCTCCCAGCAGCACAACTAA